>NC_044363.1:2627730-2955194 GCF_007364275.1 Archocentrus centrarchus | reverse complement strand
TGTAACAACCAGCACTCGGGGGAAAAACTGAGAATGCAGTTTAGCTGTATGGGAATGCAATTTTCAGAAGGCTGAAAGGCTCTACTCTGCTCTCATTTTTCCTTTTAGGTCGTCTGACATTTCATTCAGCGTTTGCTGCAGTGTTAATATCTCTTCTAGCAACAAACTGAAACAAACATGGTCAGCTAACAAATTGCTTTTGGCAGAGAAAATGAAGATTTTATAACCTGAATCTTTCATTCTAGAGAGGTGCTGAGTAATGAACTTCAGTTCATCATTTTTCTCCACCTAAAAAGGTCTTATTTATATATATATATATATATATATATATATATATATATATATATATATATATATATATGTACAACAACTGACAAAATGACACTTTGACACAATGAAAAGTAGTCTCTGTGCAGCTTTTTCTACTTTTCATTGTGTCAAAGTGTCATTTTGTCAGTGTTGTCCCATGAAAAGATATACTGAAATATATGCAGACATGTGAGGGGTGTACTCACTTTTGTGATACACTGTATATGTGTGTGTGTGTAAAAATAAAACATTTGTGCTAGTTATGCCCTTCATTTACATTTCAGGCCTTTAGCAAATGCTGTCATCCAGAGTCACAATGATAAAAGAGGCAGAAATGAGCAGAAATGTGAATATCTTTTCTAAGAAAATGTTTTTCTCACCTCTTCAAATAATGAATCCAATCAAATCACGCATGCGGGAGCATGCAGCTTATTTCTACACCACCAAACCGAACCCGTTTAAGTCGTAGGATTTTTCACTGTGCTGCAGACTTAGTTGCACTTGAGAGCACAAGGAAATGTTCTTTATGTGAACATTTTGCAATATGATAAATAAATCTGGGGGACAGTCAGGGTAAATTCTTGTCCTGATCAGAGAGTTGAAGCATTTCAGAAAAAAGTCAAGAAAACATTTTCACATCAAAACCAAGTTATATACATAACCACTGTGCTTAAGTGTTTAAAATTCAGAAAAACACAATAAAATATGAACATGATCTAATTTACTCTTTTATTTCTATATGTACAGTATGTGTGCTGTATGTTTCTGAATGGGGACACTTTTACTTTAGGTAGTGAATATTCTGATGATTTTGAATGCAGGACTTACTCAAGTTTTAGACAACAAAGCATATAAATACTTACTAGATCACAACAAATAAAATAATAAAATCTGCAACCAATAACAACATCTAAAAGCTACTTTGCACCCACCTCCACCTCTACACCAGCAGCTCTTCATTTCCCTGCTGTCCAACTTCATTCAATATCTACTGTTACTGATATGATCTGATATATAAATATCCAGTGAGCAGCAGTTCTCTGAGAAAACAGAGGGAAATGGCCAGACTACGTTGAGCTGATAGAAAGGCAACAGTAATTAAAACAAGCACTTGCTGCAACGAAGCTATGCAGAGGAGCATCTCCTGTGGCTAGGAACAGGAAACTGAGGCTAATACTGCTATTATAACCACTTTAGTCTAATTTTTTCCCCCACAAGACAACTTTATGATAATTTTAGACAAACACGAATCACATTTTGAATGAATGACGTGACATCAGAGCGAGAACTCAGTGAAAAACCCAAGAAAATACATGAATGACTGGGAGCCGGATATTTACAGACGTCATCTGTAACTCAATGTTCATTTGTGTCAAGATGACGACAGACTCGTCTTCCTTATTGGCATTCTCTGTCTGCATTTCTCTATCTGTCACACAAACATCCATCATCTCTATCCTGTTTTCTATTACAGCTTCACATTTTAGCTTTATTTCATATCGGCCCAATGATGGGCGTTTCACCTCTCCATCTCTGCTTCATCTTTGTCGTGTTTCACACTCGTCTAACTCGACCCGTTTGAAATTGTCTTCCTCTTTCTCTCCCTGCTTGGTGCTAACGCAAAAACCAACACATAAAAACCTGCGTTCATCCCCCCCTCCCTGTTTTAGAGCAATCATTATTTTCCATATCTCATGCTGTTTTTGTGTTTACTCTTAACACACACACAACACAGATGCACGCACACACACACAGATGCACGCACACACTTGCTCTCTCCCTTGATCAGATCTCTGCAGTGCTGTGTCTCTCTGTGAACCTATGTGGGCTGGTTGGCTTATATAACTCAGCTGACTTCAGTTGAGGTGAACATGCCAGCTGTACTCTGTGTGTGTGTGTGTGTGTGTGTGTGTGTGTGTGTGTGTGTGTGTGTGTGTGTGTGTGTGTGAATTATCACTCTCCGCCGTGCGCTCGCCGTCTCGCTCCAGCTGACTGGGCTGTTAAATGTGTTTTTCAGGATGTGTTTATCCGCCGATGTTTCTTCTGTGATTATAGATATGCAGCTGATGTCCGTCCACGTGCTGTGTGATTGTATCTTTTTTTTCTTTGCTCAGTGCTTTCTTTTCCTCTTTAATCCACTCTTACTGTGAGCAGATCGAGTCCTTCTGCTTTGATCAGGTGGGCGATTGCCCAGAGGTTATAAAAGCCACATTTACTGCAGTAATTTGGGTCTGCATGGTTTCATTAATCTCAAAATGATGTCAGCTGACAAGTCCTTCCTCCTCCTCATCCTCCCATCTCGTTTATTGCACTATGTGCTGTTTTACGGCAATGCTTCTATTCCTGTGTCAGTACTTATTAAACCAAATCATCAAAATCTCTTCATTTAACCGGTTTCTTAAATCTTGTTTAAGAAATGGTGAATAATAAGAAAAAGCACAGATTTCTGTCCTTTAGAGTAAAGACATTAAGGCTACGTTCACACTGCAGCCTGAAGCGACCTCATTCTGATTTTTTTGTGAAATCCGATTTGTTTTGCGTGGTCGTTTACATTTCCAAATATCTGCGACTTGGATGTGATCTGTGTGCGAACTGCAAACAAACCTAAAAGTGTCCCGCATGTGCAGTAGAGAATGCAATAATGTCACATGTAGTGAGCGTGCTCAGTGTTTGAAGAAGTAAGTTTGCTTTTCTTCCTGCTTCCGTGTAGCAGGACGCAGAATAGTGATGTTTTTTTGAGTATCAATGACGTGCAAGTCGGATGAATGTGACCTGGCCGTACAGACACGGGTCGCATTTGAAAAGATCGGATATGTATCGGATTTAGGACCACATATCCAAGTGGCCTGGGTCGCATTTGAAAAAAAATCGGATCTGTGTTGTTCAGACTGTCATGAAAAGATCAGATACATGGTCGCATAAGGACAAAAAAAAAAATCGGATTTGGGTCACTTCAGGCTGCAGTGTGAATGTAGCCTAAGTCTGTGTTGCTCTCCTCAATGTGGGCTGATCATGCTCATCTGTGCAACCCAGAATTCAGAGTCAGGACCAAACATAAGCAAGTTTAGTAAAGCAAAGTTTAAGAAGGTATCCAACTGCAAATATTTGGTCAGAATATACTGGCACTAATATGAAATCAATTTAGGTAAAAAAAAAAAAAAAAAAAAAAAAAATATATATATATATATAATATATTTTTTTTTTTTTTTTTACACACATATATACACACACACACACACACACACTATACATATATACATATATATATATATATATATATATATATATATATATATATACACACATATATATCAAAATACATTTTCAAATCCATCCATCCATCCATCCATCCATTCGCTTCCGCACATCCGTTAAGGGTCGCGGGGGGGGCTGGAGCCTATCCCAGCTGTCATAGGGCGAGAGGCAGGGTACACCCTGAACAGGGTCGCCAGCCTGTTGCAGGGCCAACACGGAGTGACAGACAACCTTTCACACTCACATTCACGCACTCAGTCACACGTATGGGCAATTTAGATTAGCCAATTAACCTAACCCCAGTAAGTGCATGTCTTTGGAATGTGGGAGGAAACCAGAGTACCCGGAGGAAACCCACGCAAGCACGGGTAGAGAACATGCAAACTCCACACAGAGAGAGGGGAGAGGCCTGGGCCAAGGTGGAATCGAACACATTTTCAAATGAGCTCTTTAATACATGAGGCATAAACCCCTCACAAGCAGTCAGATTGTCAATACGTTGTGATCAATGTGAGTCACTCTGACTGTCTCTTTTCCATTTTACCGCAAGTCTTGATGCACCACAGTCATTTTATAGGGAACAATTACAAGTTCATTGCACACACTTGCATATATTTGGGTCATGCTGCGATCTCCAACCGCTGTTTTCCCTAGAGCGGATGGCAGCATAAAAGCAGCAGCCCTCGTGGAGTATCTCAAGTCCCCTAAGTAACCTTTCTGAAGCTTTTAGTTGTATCACAGATCTTTGTGCTGCAACTTGTGTAAGCTTTACATTTTCATTTTTAAAAAATTAATTTAACAAAAAAGTAAATAAATAAAGGAGATTCATCTATTTATTTTCAGAGTCACGGGGTTGCTGGAGCCTATTCCACCTGTCACAAGGTGAGCGGCAGGGTACATCCTGAACAGGCTGCAAGTCAGTTATATGGCCGACAGAATCATTCACTCTCACATCAACATATCTGTTAGAATCACAAATTATCCTAACATACATGTATTTGGATGGTGTGAAGAAGAGAACCCACACACTCACAGGAAGAACATGCCAACTCCACACAGAAAAGCCCAAGCTTGCCCGATGGGGTGGCTCTAGCCCAGGCACAGCAGGTCATCTACTAATTGGAAGGTTGGTGGTTCAGTCCCTGGCTGCTCCAGTCTGTATGCCAAAGTACCCTTGGGCAAGATACTGAACCCCAAGTTGCTTGCAGATATGTTGACAGGAGTGTGAATGTTAGATTGAAAGCACTTAGGCACAGAAAACAATTGCTTATATGAATGGGCATGAATGTGTGAATGAGGCATGTTGTATAAAGTGCTTTGAGAGCTCAAGTAGATTAAAAAGGCGAAGAATAAGAATCAGTCCATTTACCATTTTCCAAGGTTCTGGGTTCAGCTGATTTGGACCCAGGACTGTCTTGAAGAAACAAACAATGTAAAAATAGTAAAGACTTTGATCTAAATATCACAAAATATGTAAAGAAAGAAAGTAATCAAAGTTAACTTTATTTTAAGTCGATCATTACACCATGACAGCAAAGCCATAAACTCTTGAAGGTGCTTTAAAACTTAAAGCTTACACAAGCTTGCATATAAACCCTGTTAATCTGTTAACATGACTGTCAGCCTGGAACACTTGGTCCACATTACTGGCACATAGCAACAAGAGCATAAATGGGAGTTTTGCAGGTGCTGTTCTTAAGCAGAAGTGGGGCACCAGAGTTACTTGAAGATCAGACCAAGTGTCCCATAACTGTAGCGTTCGCAGATTTGATCCTGGCAGCTGCATTTTGTTCTGTCACCAGCAGTCAAAGTCAAAATTCATCTTCATTTTTCCTAATACAGACAGACTAAGTTGCATTCCTCTCTGGGACTGGAGTGCAGGAAGCGTAACAAGACGACATAAACAATAAATGTGCCCCAATACAAATATCCTGTCCTGTCCATCAAATCTTTTGTACTTCACTTTTGCAAGAAAACAGGTGAATAATTATGTAACTGAAGAGGCCATTTTTCTGAACATCGTCCCTTTCACATTCTCAACAAGAAGAACCGAATGCAATAGATTGGCTCTGTGACAGACTGGTGAGCTGTCCAGGGTGGACATCTCTCTCCGTATGACAGCTGGGACAGCCTATAGACTATAACTACCTCAACATTTTTCAGCAGAATTATGTCAAAACTTTTCATGAAACCTGGGGAGGAATGGAGCGTAGGAAAAGGAACAAACTTTGGTGTAAATATGAGGCCTTTTGGGAATATATGTATAAATATATGGAATATATTTTCATTATACATTTGCTTGTAAAAACATTTCACATTAATTTTATTTGACTTTACAAGAGCATCTGGCCCTCACAGTGTCTGCCGAGGAAAATTCTGGCCCTCGGACAAATGTAGTTGATGACCCCTGCCATAGATGCTCACATGTGCACAGACTGTTGGAGCTTTGACTTATAAAGTAATAATAAAAGAAGAAACCATTATGGTTAAGGTTAACAACAATATTGTAAACAGTCCGTGTGCATACTGTGAGTCTCTACCCTCTTGTTCCGCCTCTACTTACCGTGAACTCCCGGAGGTTTTCACATTTGTGTGTGTCCTCCCCGGGTGGCTGGCCTCTCCTGCACAGCTTGTTGTGGAGCCACATGAGGAGGTACCAGAAGGACTTGGGGCTTGGGATGATGTTGAACGGAGGCGGCAGCGTGCCGCCCTCATCAAAGTAACTCATCCACAGCTTGGTGCGTGCGAACTTCCACTCGATGTCAGCATGGTCCTGCAGGATGGGAAGGAGGCACAGACTATTGAAATCTTAGAATTACCCTTTATTAATGGTTGTTTTCACAAAGTCCAGGAGCACAAATGCATCCACTGAACCCAGATAAAGGAGATGAACTTAAATATTTAACAAGTGAAGTCTAAAAAGTCTGATTGCTAAAAGCCTGAATCCCTTTGGACTGAGTCTAACTTAAAAAAAGGCAAATTATGGGAGATGTTCCGGTTACACTGTGGAAATACTGTAGGAAATACTAGAAGTACAAGCTTATTAAGTTACTTTCAGCTGTTCTTTTATTCACAAGGGGTTGCCACAGCGGGTAGCTTCCCATGTTTGATTTAGCAAATTTTTATACCAAATGTTGCTGCTCTTCCTGATAAAGAGGATTTGTGTCTCCTTTCAGAATTGAATTGGGATCTCTTGCTTGCTTCTATTAAAGAAGTACAAAATTACTTGAGTGTGTGAAGCGTTAGTCTGTGGGATGATTATAGTTAAAAACTGGCCTTCCTTTGAACCTTTTTGGCTTCAAGCAAAGTATTCTGTTCCTTGACAAAAACTGAAAAAAAAACTACAGTATATACTGCTCCCTTCACAAATCAGCAGAATCTTGCTTTTACTGGTATCATTGAATGAATCAGAGGACCCATGAGGTTTCTGATTCTCAACTGAGACTCCACTGTATTTTTCCTTTTCCTTAGTTGTGTGCTGGGACATCACAATTCTATTCTTTTATTTGAAATTATTAGATTGGAGCCAGTTTGTGCTGTTCTTTGGAGGGAGCAGTATACACCATAGCATGAAATTGCCTTTTTTGGAATTTCCCCGAATGGAAAAGCCTTAATTTCCTATAATAAAAATATTTTGATGAGTTTATGAAGAATTTTTGAGACTGTTAAGCAGTTATGGACTGTTGGTTTGACAAAACAAGTAATTTAAAGAGATGAACTCGGGAGACAAATTGTGGCCATTTTGTACATTTGTTTGAAATTTAACAGGCAGTGTTAGTTGTATTCTGATTAAAACCAAAAAAACCCACCAGAATCTTAAAAGAAGATCAAAGATTTCTCACACTGGACAACTGACGTAAAACAAATTATTTTGACTCACTAATCCTTTCAGCACTCTCTCATGCTTTAACTCACAGCAATGAGCTGGTAGGAGTTGTTCATCATGGCAATCAGCATGTTGAGCAGAACCACCAGAGAGATGACGTTGTATGTCCCGAACATGGTTGCCCCGACGAACTCCGTGAACTCATGCCGGGCCCTCACGTTGGTGACGTACAAATTTAACAGCCCAAATATGGACCAGAAGAGAGACTGGAGAGTCTCAAATAACCTGAGGAGGAAGAGTGAGGTGAAACTTTATGAGGTTCTTCAAAAGAGCACAACAAAGAGCTGCGTCGACAACAAACCCCTTTTAAACAAAATGGATAATGCAACAGCAGCGAAGCAACACATGAATTATAAATCAGAGAAGCGACACATAAACAGCTTTTATCTATATAAACCTGTCTGTAACACCAAGCTTTAATTTGCACATTATTTAGACGTTTGCTCAGTTTAAAATACTCGTCTCCCAGCTTTGTGTGTTTTCACACGCATCTGACAAGCAAAACAAATTTAGGTTGATCTGCACTTTAATAGAAATTCAAATAGAAACTGAAAACTAAGGTAATGTTGTCAACATGATTGATATGAGATTTAAACCAACCACAGGAGATGTATTTTTGGGTAAAAGCAAATATTATAAAGTGACAGGCGTAAGTTAATTATGGCTGGAACCGCACTCAGATGCTTCTATTTACTCCACAGATATCCAAAGTGGAGAACAGAGAGCTCCTAAAACTTTATCCAGCTAACAGGCTACCTGAATATGAGCTGTCTTAACGTGTAAATACAAAATCCACTGAACAAACAGGAGAAGACTCACTGTAAATGTTAAAAGAAAAATGGCAAAAGATCTCAGTTAGTAATATCAGTGCTGACTTGAAAAGACTTGGCACTTGTTGGCAAATCTGTATCTAGATCATACCTGTCAAGCTTTGCACACCTCCTTGACTCACTTGCCATATATCTACAGTACGATAAGGTAGCTAAACAAGCAATTCTTTTTATGATGCCTTCATGGATGTGTTAAGAGTGTTTTCTTGTTTTTTAATTAATTTATTTTTTGAATGGCACCAAGTATTTACCTTGTTTGCTTTCCTGCTGATGAGCCCCTGTATACAGTCACAGAAAACTGCAAACGTTCACATTTGAGAAAGGTACTTTCAGCTTTATTAGTTTCCAAGGGTTTGCCACAATGGAAGCTTGATTTATAAAGATTTTACACCAGATTCCTTCCTGACACAACCCTCCCATTTATCTTGGGACTGGCATTAGGGGTACACTGGATTCTGACCCGCTAAGGCTGGTTCTGCATCTGTGACCTAAAATTTTTGGCATCCATAGACCAGACCAGGGTGAGTACAGGAATGGTGAAGCTGCTGTGTGTAATTGAGTGCATTAGGAGTGTATTAGGTGTGCAACAACTGTTTCTTGCCTTGGGCTCCCTGGGAGGTTAGACCAGCTACATCTACACCTTCACAAAGCTGTGTTATTATGACAGCGACATGGTTAAGGCTTGACTTTCTGAAATTATTCTCATTTTATAAAGTTAATTCACCTCAAGTTCCCTCTGTGCACCTCACTCCCACAATGTGAGCTTTTTCCTTTGACCTTTTTAGCACAAATGTCACTGTAGTAAAAAGCCCCTGAGGGGTTGGTTGTAATGGTTTGTGCTTTCAATGAATGCTCAGTTTGCCCACTATTAAAGCGTACCACTTGCATTTATGCTAAACTGTCTGCACAGAGGCAGAAAGAGATGTACAAAAAATATGTTAAAGGAAAAAAACTCTGTACCTCATAGTTCTGATTCCTCCTTAAATACGAATCAGTTGTTAAACCACAACAAAGAAGCACCACTTGGATGTAGGAGGTGTGAACATAAATAAGAGAATGATATGAATCTCACGGCATATTAAGAGTTTAAGCTGCTCGTCATCCATGTTTAATTTGGTACAAGAGGTAAAGTTGATGTCCTCCAGGATGCCCCCCCCCCCCCCCCCCCCCCCCCGAGCACCAGGTGTGAGGTCATGAAGTTAAACAGGCCCAGAGACCAGTCGGTAACCTGGCAAGCAAGTGATTGCTGGAGGTTTCTGGAAGTTGCTAGATGAAATTTACTGCAAAAAAACAGCGATGCATCAAAACCTCTGACTGCTACCGTAGCAGATTGCTGCGGTAACCTAGAGTTTGCTCCTGATGCCTGCAGTTTGCATTGAAGGTGTTGACTTGTCTTGTCTGCAAACATTGGCCAAATACGGCAGTGAAACTTGAAACAGGGAATGCTTACCATCAAAGTAAAAACTGTGCCGTACTGCTGCAACCAACATGTTTCAAATGGCACAACTTTTACTTTGATGGGGAAGAGTTTCCATTTCCACTTTGCATGCACTCTTCACATTTAGCTTTGGCTTATTTCCCCTCCAGCTCGCCCAGAGCTGTCAATTTTAGATCACTTCACGGAAGTCCCGTTGAGACCACTAGTGTATGTGCTCAGTGATTTCACATGGACTTTAAACTCCTGCGTCAAGCTGACCCAACTTTTTGTTAAGTCATGGAATATCACTGGTGGTAAGTGCCAGAGGTGGGAAGTAACGAAGTACAAATACTTCGTTACTGTACTTAAGTAGATTTTTCAGGTATCTGTACTTTACTTAAGTATTTATTTTTCTGACTACTTTTTACTTTTACTCCCTACATTTTTACGGAAGTATCTGTACTTTCTACTTCTTACATTTTCAAACAGACTCGTTACTTTTTAACGTCAGAGAGAAGTTTGCATTTCCGATCAGTGCGCCTTCAAACATAAAACGATCTGAGCCTAAATGGAGGAATAATAACATACAAGAGACAATCGTACTGCGTATCCTCCATCACCGGGGCTTATCTCGTACAAAGGGATTAAATACGCAAACCCATATAATTAATGTATCATTTATAGCACTATAATCGGGCCGGACCGAGTCCGTAAGTTGCGCTGCGGCACATAAACAGCTTAGCTAGCGCTACTGAAGAGGAGCGAGCATTAAGGGAGTAACGTGTGGCAGGTAAATGCAACGTTTCTAAATGCTCAACAAATATCAGCAAACACACAAAGTGTGTGCAGTTTGTCACACAGTGTGTCTGCTAGCTAAAAGAAGAGCTGCTGTATTTCAGGGAGAGCAAAGAGAGAGAAGTTCACTCAGAGATGGAGAAAGAGGACAGGAGAGGAAGAAGAGAGGTTAGATTTAAAGGTAAGGACTGGAAAACAAACTGAAGTATGCTGACTTTGTGTAATTCAAAGATTCTATGAAAATGCTGCAGTTTAGTGTTTAATAAATAGGTTAGCTTGTTGTACTGTATTTACAGTAAAGCTCTGTGTTGGACTGGAGCACAGTGTTTGTGTTCATGGTCAGAGTTACAGGTTACATCAGTGCAGCAGAGATAAGTTTGAATCAAAGCTGCTGATGCTGAGATTCATTCACTGAATCCAACATTTCTACAGCCTGTATGCTGTCAGTGTAGGGGATGGAGATCAGCTCAGATAGCTGTGAAATACTGGGTTACATCTTTGTGAGTTCAGTTCATCCACACAGAGCAGTAAACCTCAGAGCAGCAGCAGGTCAGCTGATCACAGCCTGCACACCAACATCATTTACTGCAGCTCACAATAGAAAGCTGTGATTCTTCTCCCCATGCAGAGCCACTACAGCTGATCTTAGGGTTCCTCCACCTTCTGAATCCCACTGTAACCCCTGAGTATCCTCATGTTGGTGTTTAGGTGGAGGCACAGTCACCCTCTACTATGGGGGACACAGAGAACAGAGCTGTGTTTAAATTCCCTTTCACAGTTTGTGTCATACATAACAGATTCAAGCTGAGTGCATTCATTAGGATTACAATTTAGATTGGAATAACATTTGTATTCTCATGTACTATTTTATATTATTACAATAATATATAATGAGGTTTGGTTTGTTTTACACAAAAATAGCAGGTAGAAACATCCTCCAAAAAACTACTTTTACTTTCTTACTTTGAGTACATTTCAGAGCCTGTACTTTTTTACTTTTACTTAAGTAGAGAAGTTGAACCAGTACTTCGACTTTTACTAAAGTATTTTTTAACATAAGTACTTGTACTTCTACTTAAGTACAGAATGTCAGTACTTTTGCCACCTCTGGTAAGTGCTGAGTCTCCAGCTATGACCCTGAGACCGAACAGCAGTTATCAGTAGACAAAACCACATTGTCCAGGAATGAAAGAAATGCATCAGGCCAGGATCAAAATCAGTTTGCTCATTATTATTATTATTTTTTTTTTTTTTTAAAAACATTTATAGCACTGTGCACTATGAAGCCATACCCCAGGCTCAGACTGCCAATACTGTAATGTGCTGATGTAGTGACGGAAACAGTGGTGTGCGTGACTACACACACACACACACACCACTGTTTGTGCATCAAAAAGGCAGAAATGTTTTGCCCTACTCAACATTTCATCCTCTTCCTGCCTATGAAAAAATACTAGTTCAAGATACCATTACCATATTGACAGATGGAGGGGATCCAGTGTGCATTTCTGATGCAAGTTCTTGAGTTAGAATGTGATTTCCACTAAGTGATTTAAACATAGCAACAGGTATAGAAGTCTTACAATGACCCACTGAGACTGGCTATGATTTTTGTTTTTTAGGGGCAGAGTTGCACTTCATATTTATCCAGTCACAAGGTCAAAGGAAAGTAGTGGAAATACATTAAGTGAACTAGTTAACTGAAGTCCAAGAACAAAGCCACAGACACTCTAAATCACCCAACAAGCCTTAGGTCCTCATTACACCCGCTGTGCAGTGCCTGGCAAATGGCATCGTACAACAAAATCAACGTAAAATAGCCGTCACATCCACTGTCACCGTTTGTGCACCTCTCGATCTTTGTAACCTGGTGTGTTGTGCTGCTGCAGCTGGCTTGAAGACACGAGCAGTGGCGCAAAAAGTGTGTATGCACTACATGAAATGCATAGGGGTGTTGCACAAGGGGGGGGGCAAAGCGATGCGGAGAAATTATTTCTCTAGTTGGCATTTTCTGTATTTAACAGCTGTGCATATGATATGATCACTAACAGAGGCACGGCACTGATTAGGCGCCTCTGTGCCCCCCCCCCCCCCCCCCCCCAAAAAAAAAAACAAAAAACGCGTCCACATACACCTCTGAAAGTGCCCCTGGACACGAGTATACAATCGTGTTGGTTTTTACTGCAGTTTTAATGTTCTATCAGTACACACGCTCAGAGATTGCCAGTTTATACAGAGGGAGATGTTGCAACACTTTGGAAAAATTAGATTTGGTTGCTCTCCCACCTCACGCCCTCTTCCATTTATCCCCTCCTCCCTCCTTTTCCCTTTCTCCTTCCTTCAGGAACCATCGTAGGACAAAAAATGATCACTTCCTTCTCCTTGAGATACGAATATCAGGATATCACAGACTGACCTAATACATTAGGCAGCCCTTCTTTTTTTGTTGAACTAGTAAACTGTCATCTTTGTTTTTGGGTGCGCTTTACTTGGCTTCAGTTTGGGTTTAGACACACACAAAACAACTTTAAGGTCTCAAACTGTTTTTACTCTTTAAACAGTCTACACTAAATCTGGACTAAAATCTTCACTTACTACTGCTTAGTTTCCTCTCTGTTTCTATCCACATCGATTTTTCACCCTCCCTCTTTTCTCCCCTCCTTTCTCTGGCTCTTATCATCCGTCACTGTGTTCACAGAGTGACGCAAGACCTTGTTTCCTCTACCTCCTTCTCTATCATCTCCCTCTGTCACTTCATTCCTCTGTTTACCTCCTTATTTTATTTCCCTCTCCTGCTCGGTCTGCCTCCCCCTCTCCATCCCCGCCTTTCTGTGTCTGTTTGTGTGACAGTCCCAGTTACAGCAAAGGTTATTGAATTTTTGATGAAACTGGTTGCGGCCGACACTAGATCATGAGAATGAAGGAGAGAGAGAGAGAGAGCGAGAGAGAAAGAGAGAGAGAGAGAGAGAAAGAGAGAGGTTTTGTCTGCAGGGTGTCATATTTGTGCTGCATAAAATATTTAAGACCCCAGCATTTATTCTCACTGCAGCAGGACTGTATGTTGTTACGGGCATGTGTGAGTGATCGCTGTATCAATCAGTGTGCAGACCGCGTGTGAGTGATGGTTTTAATGTTTATGAGTGTGCTCAATGGGGGGGGGGAGAGAGAGAGAGAGAGAGAGGAGAGGGTGAGAAACTTGGGTGATTGTGTAAATGAAGAGGGGCGGGGTGGGGGAGGTTGGGATTGAATCAACGATGAATGAAGCAACCAAGCGTGATATTGCGCCGCAGTTATGAAACAAGGAGGAGGAGAGGAACGTGTTTCAGACGGCTGGAAAAAGTGAACAATGAGCAGGAGAAGTGAGAACGAGAGACGGTGAACTTTAAACCAAAGTAAGGAGAAACAAACCTCCTCCTCTCCCTCGAACTTCCCGTCAAGCTACATTGAATTAATCTCTAATATCCATTAATTAATTATTCCTCTCCTTCTCTACCTTTCTGCTGTTTCCTCTTATCCAAGCTCACCCCTTCATATCTCTACTCCGGCTTCACCACCCGTCCTTTTCTCCTTCCTTTCTCACGCTTATACCTTATATTTTTATCTTCTCTCCTTCTATTCTTTCCTTATTTCTTCTCTGACTCTTCTTATCCCTCCCTATGTCCTCCTCTTTCACCTTGTCTATTTTTCTCTCCTTGTCCTCTCTCCTTATTCTTTTTATTTCCTCATTTCTTCTTTCCTATTCTCTTTTGTCCCCTCTCTTTCTCTCACCATTTCCATATTTCCTTGTCTCCTTTTTCTTTATCCTTTCTCTCCACTTCTTGTTTTCTTGCCTCTTTATTTTTTCTCTTCCTTACACATTTGCCTTTTTTCTCCTCATCTCTTCCTCGTTTATTCTCTTCTCCACTTTGTTGCCCCCCCCCCATCCGTTCACTATCTTGCCTCCTTTACTCTTTGTATTCTTTCACCTTCATCTCATTTGTCTCATCTCTTCCAATTATCTGTCCTCTCTTCTCCCTTTTGACTTCCTTGTATAGTCTCCTCATTTCTTCTCTTTCCCACTTATTGTTTCATCACCTTTTTTATGCTCTCTTACCTCGTTCTTTCCTCCCTCTTTGCTCTTTTCTTTTCCTGCCCTCTGTCCCCCTGCTCTCCTCACATCGTCTCCAATCCTTTCCCCCCTCTTCTCATTTCCCTCTAATGCTCTCCTCTCCACTCTATATTTCTTCCTCTTTCCTCTGCCCCTTTTCTCACCGATAACTGTGAATGTTATCAACCCATTGAATGCCCATTATCAATTGTTATCACTCCCATAGGTAACACCAGCAGGTGGCTTCCTCCACCAGCTAGGCTAGTAAATACCAATGATGAGGCCTTTGCCATTACTCCTTATCTGTGAGACAGTCGGCCAACTGGGATCACTGGTAACACCACGAGTGTCCTTTAAATCTTTTCTGTTATCCCAATGACTTTATGAATGCTTTATTATCTCCTCATCTTTTTTTGGCTATTATCTTTTGTTTCTATTTTCAGTTTGATTTTTTTAATTACAGCTTTTAAATTCTTTTTCTAAAACACAGGCTGCTGCACTGAAAACGAGTGAAAAAGCAGCCAATGTCCAAAGAAAAAAAAAATTCAAAGACCTTCAGAAAGCCTGGAGAGCTACACTGCTTAAAATCTAATAGACAATTTTATGGGGGTGTCCAAACAGATACCTCTACGCATGCACGTAATTTGCGGGGGGGATAGCGGGGTTATGAACCCCCCAATAATCTGATCCAACCACTATAACCCCCCCAATAAAGTCACATCATTTCGATTTACGAAAAACATCTTACATGAACAACACGTTAATTTTCTTTAGTTGTTATCAATTTTAGGTAAACTACTAGCATGTTTAATCATTTGGTAATGTAACCCCCCCTCTCCCCACAAAAACATGGTATCACCCAACCCGCTTTCTCTACCAAGGTAGTGTTCGCTTGTGGAAGCAGCTACTGGGCAGCGGGTGTAGTTTGAAAAAATGAAGAGTGCCAAAAAGCAGACAACCAACAATGAAAAATTGTTGGTCCACAACACTCCCTTGTAAAAAAGCGAAAAAATCAAAATGAGGTAAATGTATATGTATTGTTAGCTGATGATTTAATAACTATGCAGCTGTGTACCAGACACACTATGAATACCGGTTCAGGTATTTTAGCTCCGTTAGACCTGCTGCTCCTAATCTGACAATGAGTCAAAGAAAAAGAAGATAAAAGTGGTTATTTGCACACATGCGGCACAGTACAATACCTGTAATATGTAATAAACTAAACTCATTAAAGAAGTACCGTATTTTCCGGAGTATAAGTCGCACTTTTTTTCATAGTTTGGCTGGGGGTGCGACCTATACTCCGGAGCGACGTATATGTGACATTTATAACACATGAACCAAAATACTCCAGCCACTTGACATCTCCGTGAACTGCAGCTTTAAGGCAGTCTTGCGTAACCTGTGGGCGCAGTGGATGATGGATGGAGAGCACAGCTTAACGGCAACTGGGAGAATGCGCCACCCAACTTTCCTGGAAGTCATTGGATGGATTAAGAAAACATGGGCTTCAGTAACAACCAAACCATCCTGTTGGGATTCAGAAAGGCTGGAATAATTGGAACTGCAGCTGACGACGAGTCTGACTAACGCGACACAGAAGAGGAAGCGGCGCTTCGTCTACGGAGTGTACGGAATTGTTTAGAAGTGACACCGAGGATGAAGAATTCAATGGATTGATGGTTTGGTTAACTTGTTAGTATGTTCTTTATGCTATGGTTATCTGAATAACTTAATGTTACGTTAACATACCGAACACGTGTTCGTTGTGCGTCATGTAGCTGAATGTGCTACGTTAGCATAACGTAGGCGTAACCGTGTTCGTCCTGTTCTTTAATCCATTATTATTTTAAATTGCCGTTCAAGATGGAATTTCTGCTCTGGGTCTCGGATTCTATCAAACCCCCCCCCCCCCCCAAAAAAAGTGCGACTTATCGTCCAGTGCGACCTATATATGTTTTTTTCTTCTTTATTATGCATTTTTTGGCTGGTGCGACCTATACTCCGGAGCGACATATAGTCCGAAAAATACGTTATATGGTTTTACTCAGGTGAACACACACATAACATTTTATGTATTTAGTTAGTAATAACTAATATTAGTACTGATAACAAGACTGAAGATGAGAGTCCCAGAAAGGTCCAGGATGAGACTCGTTATTTTAAACACATCAAGTTAAAAACTTTTTCTCTACAGAATGTGTTTAATAGTAAAGATTGCATTAAACTCTCACATGCTCAGTGGAGAACAGACTGCTGTAAAATATTGTATTTATTATATTTGGCCAAATTAAAACAGTTTCTTTAAAAGTGGAATGAGGGGCTGCAAAATTGGTAGTAAAACAAAACAGGTTCATGAAAGATATTTGTTACTGTTGGAAGAAATGTGAAAAATGTAAGCCTTAATTGTTGAAGGTGCAGAGTAAATACAAAGAAAGTTAAATAAATACATAGTAAAAGCATTACAGTGTATTTCTAATACATTTCTAATAAACTCCAAATCTCCTGAATCCTTTTAGAAAAGTAAATGATGTAATAAATAAATAAATAGGCAGAGAGCTTAACCCCCCCCAATGTTGGACCCAAAGTTACGCCCTTGCCTCTACGTACACTGGCTTGACACAGAAGCTGACTTATGTCTTGGTCACATGATTATGTATGGACTGCTATAATTTTGAGCAGTTCCATGAGGACTCATTTAACATTATTTTCAATGGAACCCTCAACTGTAACATGAACAGATGTTCATGCCTCTGAAATGCTTTTAAATCTCAATTAGAAATAGTGTAACTGATTTCACTTATGGCCCCAGTAAAGACTTTCCCAATGAGTTCATGGTCTGAATTGTCTTACTTATAATGTCTTATAATGTCTTACTGTATACAGCAGGATGTTAAGTAGTTTTGAAAATTTTAGTCAGTTCGGGTAAAACAGATGATCAAGCAGGGTGGCTTGGATACCACATGATTTCCAGTTTAAAAATGATGTGACTGCTAAGTCTGTAGTTAAAATATGCACTTTGATGGCAGGACTACCAAAAAAGTCAGATTTTCAGGTCATGATTTTATAATAGATTTTACTAAAGATAATCCTTATTAATCTGCCTGACTTTATGTTTATCGGGGATGAGAATGCAAGTTTTGGCTACAGGACGGCACCTGCGAGCTATATCTATGTGAGTGGCAATAACTGATAACAGTCATTTACTCGGCACCCTCTCACACTCGTCTGATTTTGGATTCCAAAAACTCCTCATTCTCTCATTTCCCTTCCCTCTTTGTTTTATTTCCTTTCCTTGATTCCTCTCCTTGTTTCATCTTCCTCTTCACCCCAGTTGGCTGTTCCTCTGCCTCTCTCCTCCCCGCTCCTCTGTTCTCCTTGTAAACTCTCCATCCTCTCTCATCTTTCTCTCCACTAAGCTGAGTCGTAAACTGCTACAGCTGATCCTCGCGGCCGCTCAGTCATTTCACTGTTAATAGTTCTGCAGCTGTGTGGGAGTCGAGCTGAGAAAAACTGTGTGCGAATGCGTTGTGCATTGTGACACAAACACTGTATGAAGCGTTTCCGTGAGAGAAAACAAAATTTAGATTCAGGATCCAGACAGTGTGCAATTAAATCAGTTCAGCCTATAGCACTGATATTTCTAGGAAATATGAACCATTTTCTGTGTATGAGGGTTCAATCATGCAGCCTGCTGGGATTGTAACCCGCCTTAGGCCTGATTTAGACTTTTGCGTCAAGTCTTGTACTACATATGTAACTGGAAATCCACTCTGAACCCTATGCGGTAAACTATGATGTAACCCAAGGTTCTAGCCAGAAAAAAAATGTCAGCCTGGCATGTGTAGCCGGGCTAATGCTAATTAGCATGAAACTTTAAATGCCACACCTGCTTGCTATTTGCAGTGATGGTGAACAGTTAGATTGATAATTCTTTTTGCACATAAACCAGAAGAGTTACACTTAAGCCGCGTTTCCATACGGGATGACTCAGTCAACACAACTCGGCACGGTCGCGTTGTGTTTCCATTGCAACTGAGGACCACCACAGTGTGGGTGGACTCAATATAGCAGCATGGGCAGTAGTCTCATGACGTAACTCGTATGCGGCTCAAAACACAACACAACAATAGATGAGATAGAGGCAAGCTAACAGCTAATGTCAGTTTAATATCATCATCACGCATAAGTCCCCCACACAATGTTTTAATGGATGAAGGTTATCATTGTTAACTATAACCCCATAACCCGAACATAGTTGGCTCAGTGTACTTCAAAAGAGCCGCCGTTCGCAGACTTATGGCCACAATTACCGTAATAACACCACAGTAATACCCTATGTTGGTTGTGAAGTGCAGTTTCTCAGCTTTCAGAAACTGTTTGAATTTTTCTGATAGGACAAACGGTCGTGTTATTAATACGGTAATTCAAAGTTCCTTTGATCACCCCTTCGGCTCTGTGCTAACCAGCTGTTTGGCTAGTAGGGACAGGTAAGGGGTGCTTCAGCTGCGGTCGCCCGGCAGTATAGGGTTACAACAGAGCCGGCCTAAGCCTTGAAGGGGCCCTAAGCGAAATTTGATTTGGGGGCCCCCCCTCATACCACTTCCTGAGCCTAATCGTTGACACAACACAGGGAAGCAGACAAACTGAGGGACTACAACACCTACACTAGAGCAACAAGATCATAACTAGACACAAGAGGAGGACTTAAACTACAGGACAAGGAACAGAGACCAGGACTAAAATCCACTTAACAGGAGAACAAACCTAAAACAATGAAATACCAAACAGAACCGGGAACACAGGAAGGATGAGAACTGAAACAGGATTAAATAGAAAGTGAACAACAACCAAGAACAGATCTCAGAAAACTAAGAACAGTGAAACCAACCAGGAATTAGCAGAAAAAGACAAAAATTCAAAACTGCAACAACACAAACTAGGAATCAAACAGCAACATTAACAATATAAATTGAAAAATGAATGTCCTAAAATTATAAACGCTGGGTCATAAACCCACGACCATGATGATAAGATCCAAGCAAAAAGTATATTAACTAGTAGGAAGGTGACACAGGCTGACAGGTTGTTTTTGACAGACACAGCGACATGATAAATACCATACTTAGCCAGCTAGAGATAGCTAAGTATGTTTGGAGCTGGTTACAAACTAAACTATTGTAACTGCTCATGGAAACATACCTTTGTCTTTTTCTTCCTCTAATCTTCTCCTTTCCCTCCTCTCTGCCTCACAGAGACAGCTCCTTTCTGTCACATTTCTGTTTCGTAGCTTCATGCACAAATGACCGAAACTGATGGACCATCAGGTCACCTGGAGCACTGCTGATGCGCATGCCTGCCCAAACTACCTGAATTCATGCTGACACACGCAGTCAGTCAGCAAGTGGCCTACTCATTAAATTAGTGTTTTTACAATTGTACAAATATGAGGAGGTGGGATAGTTTTTTCTTTCTTTAGAGCGCTGGCATGTTAAAAAAGAATAAAGTTTCATCACAAATGTAGGTGAACTTGGGGCCCCCTGGTGGTGCCTCCAGTTTCTTGCTGTCGGTTTTTAAAAATGGCAGGCTTGATTCTGGTGAAGGAGTTGCTCTCATGACTCCGCTAGTGACCACACTCCCTGGCTAATAAGTGGCATGCTGTCCTCCGCATCACATTTTTGTATCGCCTCATATCGCTCAGAACCTCGGGTGAGTGGGTACAAAAAAGTACCTGCAAACTTGTACCAGTTACTAATGGAAACACAGTCAAACTGCGGCGAGTCGAGGTGACCCACGTGACCCACGGCTTTATAACACATTCAACGTGTCCCAGAGCGCCGTTTCCTTCCAAATGGGTTTGCTCACACCCTGGCTTTGACCTGTTTGACCTGCTGCCCTCTGGCAGGCGCTACAGGTGCATCAAAGCCAGAACAAACAGACTCAGGAACAGTTTCTTCGCCAGAGCAATCACCACCCTGAACTCACACACTCACCCACTGTAACTGTGCAACACCCACATCTCTGTGCAATATTATATTATTCATACTGAACAATATCTATCACTCCTATATTGTGTAATATCCAGTATTCATTCACTAGTGCAATATTCATTCAGCAAGTGCAATATTCATCATCTTCATTATTATATGTATACACATATTTACTTTTCTTACAATGTACAGATACACCAATGTAGGTATGTATGTATATATTTTTATACATTCTATTTTTTGTATATTTTACACATTGCTTATTTTCTGTATATCTCTTGATCACATTGATTATACTAGATTATAATATTTTTATAATATTTCTATTTTCATTTTAGAGAGTTTGATTTTCTGTTACATGGCACTGAACAGGAGTGGCCCTCCAATCTCATTGTACATCCTGTATAATGACAATAAAGGCATTCTATTCTATTCTATTCTATTCTATTCTTTGTTTGTGCTTATGTTACATATGCTACTGCTAGACGTGCACTCTGTTCTTTGATCTGACATATTTCCTTTGACAGGAAAACGTTAGATAATTTCAGGAGAATTGGGCCCAGATATTTTCCGAAGTTTGGCCTCTTTCACATGTAGCACTCAGCCAAAAATAGGCCACTTCAGACATGCTTGCACTGCTGGAAACACTTTGTGTAATGCAGGTGAGGCAGCTGCCTGGCAGGAAGCAGCCCACATCAAGCCCACTTGCTACTGATACATGTACTGGAATATAACACAGACAGACACAGAGTTTGGGATTTTTAACATGCATTTGCTAACACAAATTAGAACTGTTAACATGTAACATCATGTATGTAATTGACTTGCTGTTAGTGTTAACTGTTATACACACAGAACAAAGAGTCAGTACAACTAAAGAATATTAAAATTGCGGGAAAAAGCACCAGACAAATGACTGAACACCATTAAAGGTACAGACAGTTGTTTTTTTGAGTTTTTCAACAGAAAAAAAGGAATGTTGTACTCACTGATTAGTGTGCAATTATGTCTTCCAAGAATATTATTTGTTTTAATTAATTTTAAAATGAATCTGTTAAAAATGCACAGGAATTGACGCCAACAATATTAGATTAACTTCAAAGACAGCTTCACCAATGCTGGCTAACAGCAGCAAAAACAACAGCGGTTACTGACAGAACAGTTCAGGATATCCTCAACAACTCGCCTCAGTATCACCGTCATTGGACAGAAGTGAGCTTCACTGACTCATCGCCTCCTTTCAGACTCCTTTCACAAAGTTTCACAGCTTCTTTCAGAATAAACAGACGTGGACACATACTGACAGCTGAGGTAAACAGCGGACTGACGGCCTACACACACTGCAGATGGAACGATGGTCGGAGTTGTTTGTCCCACAGTGGCCACCAAAGCTAGAATTATGCACTTGAATTGGGAGGGACAGAAAAACAGAATTCAGTTGACTGCAATCTGCAATCTACTGACATCTAGTGGTGAGATTTCACACACTGTAACTAACTGTTCTCAGCTCCAAGAGCGACTGAAGCGACTACCAGCGAGCAGTGAGTAGAATATACCGGTGACTGATGGATCAGGGTCATAAATACATTAGTGGGTTACCTAGGCAACCAGAGTTGGAATGTGGAATACTGATCAAACGCCGGCTACAAAGAAATGCCCGTCGACCGTACCGCTTCCTGTGCAGACGCCACTTTAGGTTCACTAATTACAGTCGGCTAAACCATTCACCACTCCCTCTTTGTCAAACCCCAGTACGTCTGAGATCTGAAACACTGAGAGCTTCACCTAAGCCTTTGCCGCATAGATGTTCTGACTTTGACAAACACAGTATGAGGTATTGAATAGGGCACTAATAAACCCCCAACATGCTGCGCCTAACGACTTTTCTTCAGGAAAACCAGCTTCTTATTCTGTGTGCTTGGAAGATAAAGAGTGGCAGTGGTAGAAAAAGATTTTTCATACTTTTCCGTAAAAGTTGTGAGTCTAACTTTAGCATACTTATATGCGCAACATGGCATCAGTCTGAGGAAAAAATATTTGGGGTTTTTTGTTTGTCCTAGACAGCAATAACTAATGCTTTTGGCATAAGTCACTGAATTCTGTCTCACTGTGCTCAAACCAACCTGCTCTCTAGGTAAAAATGATCATCTATGTTGTATGTGCATGAAAGCTGAGGTTTTGTAGCACAGATGTTTTTTCTTTTTTAAATTCAAATTGAAGCATGCAAAAGACCAGTGAAAGCAGTCATTAGATCCTCCATAATCTCTATTTTTTCCACTGATGGCACAACATCTGTTTGCAGTCTCATGCCTCTCCAAACCACCATTTTTAATCCATTACTGGCCTAAACACGGCTCTTGAACAAAGTGGAAAACAACCTGAAAGTACTTTGAGTTCCTGATTTGAATCGGGAACAAGACGGGTGAATCAGAAAATCACAGCTTCTCATACTGCTGCTGCTGCAGGAGAAAGAGACGCAGAGAGAAAGTGTGTAAGACCCAAAGAGAACCAGAGCTGTGTGAAAAAAAATAGACTGTGGGGGGGGGGGCTTAGGGTGTGCAGACTGTGAAAAAAAAATTGGGATTATTTACAGCATGTGTGTGAAGGCAAAGAAGAAAAAAAAAATGAGCTGCAGAGACAAACACGGAGGCACACACACACACACACATGCTGCAGAGTGAAAAGCACACTGACACATTAAAGGTGATAAGTGTGTGTGAAGTACAGATGAGCGAGAACAGAGGGAGGGAGGGGGAACACCTGAGCAGAAACGGGAAGTGATCGTGTGAAATAACTCACAAACGCCGATAAGTGTGTGTGAATTGCAGAGCAAGGAAGAAGAACCACTGCGCGCACGCGCACACACACACACACACACGAACATGCTCTCAAATGTTGATGCAGGCTGCGTTGCCCGCGGGGCTGCGATCGCTCTGTTTGCATAATGCGTCACTCTCAGCCGTCATCGCCGCGATCTGCTCGCTTGTTTAGCTCCAGCATGAGGCTGATTTCTTTCCCCCCAGACTCCGAGCCACCACGTCAGCGCTGATGTACAGATGAGAAACTTTGATCAGCGTGACATGTTTGTCACTTTGAGTCAGGGCTTGCTGAGCGTGTTTGTTCTTTAATCATTGCTGAATGTCTTTATTCTTTAATGGTATAAAAATTCTGACTTTTGCCCTTTGACCATTGCACTCGGCTGCACTCGGTAAAAAAGACGGGAATACTGAATACTGGGTGCAAACATCTGCAAATCAATATGTTTATTTACATTTGAATTCTATCAGCATAATATTGAAACACTTATTTGCCAAAGACAAAACTTAAAAAAAAATAAAAAATCTATATGTGAAAAAAATTAGAACTCCTACAGTACTAAGTCCTAAATAACTTTTATGCTTTGTTTTGCAGCACTTTTAAATATGATGCGATTTACTCAGAAGAAATGCACTCCCAATGAGCTGGAAACATTTCCCAGTGTCTTCAAAGCAGAAGCAGACCAGTGAAAATAATTCTGACTGCCCGTAATGTGTGCATGTGATTCATAGCCTGCAAATAAAAGACGGATGCAGCCACCATAATGTCAGCCCTTTGCTCTGCATCTTCGCTGACATCTTAAGTTTGCAAAACTAGATGTGATGAGCGCGGGGTGAATCTGACTGAGAAACCGAGGGACGTTACATGCTCATATAGTAACTTGTCATTCACAAACTAGTTAGGCCTTGGTAGTACTAAGTTAGACCCCTCTTTTTCCTTTAGACCTGCTTTAATTCCTTGTGGCACAGATTCAACAAAGTGCTGGACACATTCCTCAGAGATTTTGGTCCATGTTGACATGACAGCATCACACAGTTGCTGCAGATTTGTCAGCTGCACATCCATGATGAGAATCTCCTGTTCCACCGTATCCCAAAGGTGCTCTGTTGTGACTGTGGAGGCCATTTGAATACAGTGAACTCATTGTCATGTTCAAGAAACCAGTTTGAGATGATTTGAGTTTTGTGACATGGTGCCGCCATCAGAACGTGGGTACACTGTAGTCATAAAGGGATGGACATGGTCAGCAGCAACACTCAGTCAATGGCAGGGGTATTCAAATAAAATTTAAAGAGGTCCAGTCAGACAAAATGTCAAGGTCCAGATGTGCAACTATTTAATGTGATTATATATATATATATTAGGGGTGGGACTCGATTAAAAAAATTAATCGAATTAATTACAAGCTTTGTAATTAATTAATCGAAATTAATCGCATTTCAATATTTGACATGAGAAATATTAATTTAAGTTTGGTTGATGAATGAATCAATATACATAAGCTTAAACTTCAAAATTTTGTTTATTTTCCCACCAGTCTACTACACAGACCAATGAAGGGTGGAAGTGCTCCTGTGATAAGCAACCTCCTGAAATTAAAGTTAAGCATCATAACTGGATAGTTTTATTCAACATTAATGTCTCACTTGTTATAGTTGGAAATTAATCATTAGCTCAGCTGTATTCCTTGATGCTGAAATGTGTTATGCTTGTTTTAACAGCTTATTTTGAATTAAAGACTTAAAATTAAACCATAAAAAGGAGAAAAAGTTCGTTCTTCGTTTAACCAGCTGTTTTTACACAGCTGTGCTTCGCACTCACGGTTGCTAGGCGACATGAGCTACGCAGAGGTGACGGCAGCTGATATGAAGGCTAGCCGCTCACTTCCGGCCTTTGTGGTGTTCGTGGGCTGCGAAAGACGTGGGCCGGGTCCTTCGCAGGATGCGGCCCCTAATTTGGACATTGTGCGTCGATATAATCTGTATGCCGGGAACTCGTGCACTGAGAAACGTTCCACGGTGCAAAGTGCGATTAAAATGCGTTAAAATTTTTAACGCGTTAATTTCCCCGTAATTAATTAATTGAAATTAACGCGTTAAAGTCCCACCCCTAATATATATATATATATATATATATATATATATATATATATATATATATATATATATATATATATATGTATTGTTCATACATAAGTTTTTGTTAGTTTTCAGAGCATTAGTTTTTATATTTGGTTTCATGCTTAGTTTTAGTTTAGTTTTCGTCAGTTTTTAGTTTTGTCAGGTGCAAGAGTGACTATTGTGTAATAACTATTGTGTAATAACTATTGTGTAATAATAACGCGACAAAAGATACCGTTTAAAAAATTGCATTCAACAACCAACTGTTCACAAAATAGCAGCATTACGTGTTTAATGTGTGTAATATTAAGGAAACACATGAACAACAACAAGGAGAAACATAAAGAAAAACATGAACTCCAAAACTGAATGTTGGACAAAAACAAACTGAACTATTTGAAGGAATCAAAGCTCAAATCCAGCTGCATCCTGATGATCTCACCACATGAAGCTGCTTCTGTTTTGGAGCTGCTCGGAGAGCTAGCTTTGCGGCCTCTGTACACAACCTACTTAAGTGGCCAAGCATTTATGCTTATGTAGCTGGATAGTGTGTGTTAATTACCTTGCGGTTGCGTGCTGGTGTTTTATATGTGGTGCAGGCTGGGACTTTTTTGGTCCTCGCTCTTTGTGCTCAGTTTTTTGGCTGCAAACATATTTGTCCCTGTTTGTCCACTTTCATCCATTCCAATAGTTCCAGCAGGAATTTGCTGACATTTGTGAGTCCTTATATTGATGCTTTGATTATTATTCCTGATTGTTATTCTCTCACTGATAAATTCAAACACTGCAGCAAAAAGTAGCCAGAAACGCACAAGGACTGAACATGTTAATCACAACCTTGTGGGCTGTGTGGACCCGACATGTAGATCGATTTCTCCAAAGGCGCACGTCAGGTTACGCTGAAGGATCAGTGCGGTTTCTCGACAGACCGCTGCCATTACTTTCCGGACTGATGCGGTGAGCACGCGCACACACGCACACAGTTGCCGATGGCGCTCCCAGCTTAAACTGTTAGAGCGGAAAAAATTATTTCATATCATTCCACAAGGGTTTTAAATGAAATTACGAAAACAAAGGTCATTTTATCTATAATTTCTGTTAGTTTTAGTTAGTTTTGTAAACTCACAATACTGTGTTTTGCTTTTAATTATAGATTTTATTTATTTCTGTTTCTGGTCGCCCCCCCTGTTCATGAAAATGTTGTTTTCAGTTTCAGTTTTTAAACCAGAAAGCGCTCAACAAGATTTTAATTAAGTGGTCTTTTCTGTTTTGGTATTACTGTAGGTTCGGGTCCGCTTGAGACATCATTTCGGTCCGGATCTGGACCGAGGTCCGCCAATTGGTGATGTCTGGTCTATGGCATTTAAACCATGCTTGGTTGGTAGTGAAAAAGCCAGAGTCTGCCAAGAAAATATCCCCCACATCATTAAACCACCAGCAGCCTGAATTGTTAATACAAGGCTCCATGCTTTCATGCTGTCAACTTCAAATTCTGACACTGCAGCTTGAAGTGGTCTGGCCGTTCTCCTCTGATCTCCGGCATCCAGAGATCTGCTGCTCACTGTTTTTCAGACCGTTCTCTATGTAAATCCTAAAGATGGTTTTGTGGGAAAATCCCAGTAGATCAGCAGGTTCTGATCTAGTGGACTGTCACCAACAACCACAACACATTCAAAGCCATTTAAATCTCCCTTCTCCCCCATTATGATGCTTAATTTGAACTTCAGCTCGTCATCTTGACCATGTCTACATACCTAAATGCATCGAGTTGTTCCATGTGATTGGCTGATTAGATATTTCCATTAAACACTTGAAATGGTGCACCTAACAAAGTGGTTGTAGGAGCACATCTTCAAATAACAACATGTTCAGATTCATTTGACTCCAAAGTCTTGATTAAAATGTAATCAGTAAAAAATGTTTAGCTAATTCAAACTGTCAGTAATTCATTATAAATGCCAGGGAAATTCAGTCAGTGCCAGTTCAGACCTTGCCTAACAAGGCACCCTTTTAACAACAACCCTGGTTAAGGTCAGAGTTATGACTTTATGGCAGAAATAAAATTATTAGAAGCATCCCAGGTTGCACTTCACTTGCATGATAATCAAGGTGTGAATACCTGCATATGAAAAATACATCACTTTTTAAAATTAATAAAGGTAGACAAAGTTTAGAGTGTGATCTGTTGTTTTAGCGTCGTCCTCACAGCCCTATCATTGTACTCAGGACTTTACTGTAATGGAATTGATCGCAAATCAATACAGCTATTATCTCAAACAAACCACTGGCCTGATCAATATTCAGCCCACTGACTCATCTTGGCTTTCACTCTGTCTCACTCAGCACTGATACTCTGGATCTGTGCAGTGTGTGTGTGTGTGTGTGTGTGTGTGTGTGCGTGCATGTGTGTGCTGAAAGGCTGCTATATGAACAGCAATTCAAACTTGGACTCTCAGTAAGCTAACCTTGACTTGCCTTCCACATTTGCCGGCCTCACACGGAAAGAGAGCACCGCATTAATATTCCCCAAGTTCACTGAACAAGCCTGGGCTTCTACTCGACACCAAAAATTGTTTCCATATCATTATCCGGTGCAACGATGCAAAAGATGGAGGCTTGTGTAAGTGAAAGTTTGAATTGAGATCTACGTATTTGATGAATGTAATAAAATATTAAACTTAAATGGATGTGTGCGTCACTGCTGACTGACATTTTCAGGGTTCATTTTAGCAAACACTGCAGAGAGTTTAAACGAGTTTTTGAGAATTTCTTTTTCATTCACCTCTTTTCATTCTGTTTATACTCCACTCTGCATTTAATCATTAGTTATTATTAATCTCTGCCTCTCTTCCACAGTGTGTCTTTTGTCCTGTCTCTCTCCCCTAAGCCCCAACCGCTCACGGCAGATGACTGCCCCTCCCTGAGCCTGGTTCTGCTGGAGGTTTCTTCCTGTTAAAAGGGAGTTTTTCCTTCCCACTGTCACCAAGTGCTTGCTCATAGGGGGTCGTTTTGACTGATAGGTTTTCTCTGTAATTATTGTAGGGTCTTTACCTTGAGGTGACTGTTTGTTGTGATTTGGCGCTATATAAATAAAACTGAACTGAATTATGAGACTCCACACTGACACCTAATACTGAAAAATATAAAAAAATAAGGGATGTAGCCTCTGGGTCTGAAAAATAAAACAAATGACTGATGCCTAAAAATGTTTCTATTGGTGTGCAGGGGTGACCTCTATGTTTCTAAAAAGATGTTTGATCCTACAGAGGTGTTTGAAAAACTGACTGTTTTTCAAACTACTCACTGGATTCTTGGTCTGAAGAATTTATGGTCTTGGTCAATACGGCTCGGCAAACACCAGTCACTGGGTAAAAATGAGCAATCACTGACCATTTGGTGAATGTTTATTGGAGGTTGTTGGCTGCCTATGAAATTGATTGTTACCAGTTAGTGACATCCGGCAACGAAGAGCATGCTGATCTTATCTGCTGATCAATTGCTATTGCTCGATCAATTGGTGTCAGCATTTATAGTGGGCAATGAATTAAAATAAAAAATATAGAAGAGATGGGATAATTCTGTCAAAATGCAGGACAGATTTATGGCCCTCGGTCAACATTTAGCCCTTGTGATGGTGAACAAGTGTGTGAAGTTTGACGGGTCTAGCTTGAACAGTATGCATCTATCATGTAAATTTGAACATCCTAGGTCACACTGTTCTCCAATTATGGCCAACGTTAAAGTTGGAGTACACAGGAGTACACAGATATGGTACTCACGTTGAGAAGGCGTTGTTCTGCCTGTATAGTTTCTCTTTGCTGGAAGAAATAAAGAAGACTTACAAAAAACAGCAACGCCCTAAAATATAAACAAAGACGAGATTTAGCCATTCAGCGTACGTGAATGACTTTTGGACATTGAGCCACACATTCATCACTCCCCCGCCTTTAATCTGTCTCACTCTTCTCTGAATGTTTCTCCCATCCGGTTTTCACCCACATCCCCTCTATCTCCCCTTCATCCCTTCATCCTCTCATACATCACACTCAATCCATCCAGGCTAGTTCATAAATACAGACAGAGAATAAATGTATGGAGCGCAAACTGACGGGAGATGATTAAGGTCCTTTTGTGAAACGGACGAATTAAGAAAGAAAGTCTTTCTTTAGAGATTGGCAGCCATCTGTTTTTTAAAACTGCAAAACATGCTTTGAACAAGATTCATGGGCCTCTGGGGTCAAATATTAGGAGACATGTGCCAAGATAACTGAACAAGGAGTACAAAAACACAACATCATTTCATACAGTGCGATGTGAAGGGAACGAGAGGATTTCCTTCCCTTCAACGTGAAATATTAGGAATTAATCACACACATACCTGCAGTGTATCAGCAAACAGGACAATGAGGTTCTTCAGATCCAGCACCAGGTCAGGGTCGTCACAGTACGACTAGGGAAACAGGAGGGAGGAGTGCGTCTGTGTCATTTCGGACTTTTGTGGAAACATGCATTTTGTATTTTAATGAGTGAGTGTGATTCGCCTCACAGAGTGCGTCCGCAGGGCAGCGACTATTTTGGACAGTGCCAGCTCCCAGAGCTCCTCTACGTACGCTCTGTTGACCAAACCCTGTGTGGTGTGCAGGACGTGATCCTCCACAACAAAGAAGCTGCAAGGGAGGGAGGACAGAGAACAGAGAGACAGACGGAGTTACTTAGACAGTTTGGTAAATATACCTAATCACGTTCTTGCCAAAAGTAAGAGGAGGAGAACAATACCACTCTCACTGGAGCCAGGACATGGTTAGATTAGTTTTGCATAAATACTGAGTGCCGGGTCCTGTCCAAATCCACCTAGCTCGCTAAAGCGCACTAATTTGCATGTGATATTGCAGTTCAATCTGTACAAAAACCCAGGAGGTTACGTGCCAGAGTGTTTCTACCATTACCATCCAAGAAATAGCTTGGCCCGAAACTTCCAGTGCAACAGCAAATTGTCCTTGCTGCACTTCAGCTTTTGTACAAATTAAATAAATGAGATATAACTTGAAAAATATTTGAGGAGGAGTGTTTCCTGGATTCACGTTGGATTTGTCTGAGGTGCACTTTGGATAGAATATACAAATAGATTTAAAGGGACAGTTCACCCGTAAATCAAACTCACATATTTGGCAGAACACTGATCTGTAGGGCTATTTATCCCCTAGGCTGTTTTGATGTTAGCTGCCCAGTTTTTGATATATGGAGCTGCAGAGAAGTCTGCCTTCTCTTGAAAATTATAGAACCAAATGGTGCTTGCAGTTTAGTGCCCCAAGCGCCAAAAATGACCTAAAAACTCAGCAGCAATGTCAGAATCATGACCCAGTCACTCAAAAACATCCACAACCTCCTTGCAAGCCATTTTGTACAGGAACTACTTTCATTCTGTTCAACTAGACCTGCAAACCAGTGGAAGTGTGCAGCAGCTGAGGGGAGATGCCATTAATGTTTACATCATCCTGTGCACAGTCAAAAAAGTAATTGGATTTTTTTTTTTTAAAAACAAATGTACAGTAAGTTTTTTTTTGTTTGTTTGGTTTTTTTGGAAGGGGGGTGATGCCCCTTTAAAGTAACAATAAAAAGGTCTGAATTATTAACTGATATATGCATTTTGGTACAAAAGCCTCTGTCAGATTTCATGAAGAGGGTAGAACAACACTAGAAAAGGCCCACTGGCTCCACAAAAATCAGTTTTACTTGTTAATAAAGGCTTGTATGCTGAAAACATCTGAGTTTTTCAGTCAAACCTAAGCATTTCGTAAGAATAAAAGAATTTAATGTATTATTAGAAAGAGTTTGCCTTGGAGTCTTTTGATTTTAAAATAATTTACAAAGCATTAAATGGCTTTAGGAGCATTGCTGAGAGGAATTTAATACCCTTAAAATGCTAACAGAAAAGAGAAGACTTCCTGTTTCCTAACAATCTTCCCAAAGTTTTCCAAAGAGTTTGCTTTCGTAGATAAATGGCACATGTGACAGTTAAAACAGCTGACGTGTTACCCTTCAGAAGAAGATCTTTCTAGAGAAGACTTAACATGAAACATGTCAGAACCCAGCCTGCCAGGCAGGTCAACGTGTTGTGTCTATGGAGACCCAACAACTTAAAATGTGAAACACAGAAACGTCAATTTCATCAGTTACCCAAAATATTATGACAAGCTGGTTCATCAGGTGGCTAACATGGATGTCTCCACAACAAATCTAATGTTAACATTTTAAATACATGATCACCAAGTCAGTGTATTAAAATGACCTTTTAATAAAGGAGTTTGTTTAAATACGTCATTTTGTTTCAGTACTGAGAACTATGTAATTATACTGGGACTGACTACTAAGTTTCTGGTATTGTGACATGCTTAATATGAGTCACAGTACTTTCACCAACATACTGTGAAAGAAAATTTAAAATATCAATTAATGTGTCTTTTTAAAAATAATTTAACGGCATTGCAGATTTCCTGTTTCTAGGAAGGTCAAATCCAAGATCAGGGCAGAGACAGAAAGATCAAATAAAGGTAAAATCATAAGACTTGACAGCTGCATTTCATACCTGATACAACTTCAATTCATATGAGCCCAACTTTAAATCAAAACTGGACGAATAGTTCTGCAAGAGTGAGCATCTGAAAATTAGCACCCACCCACATTTGGATCATTTCCGCCAAAATTCAGGGATCAACATAAATTCTTGTCATTTCTGTTCTTAACTGAGAACTTTTGGTCTGTTTGCAGGTTTGTTTGTTCCTTTGGTCAGATGAGCTAAAAACTAAAGCCAGCCCAGTATTTTAACCATGACCTTCAGTTTCAGTGACCCAGAGTTTTTGGTGCAGACTGCTGTAAAATTATATTTAATGGACAAACATAGGAGCAAAATTCATCTCCTGTCAAACATTTCATAGAAACTCTAAAGCTGGTTTTAATAAAAAAATGTCACTGTTGAAGTTTTCTATGACAAATGCTTTTCTTTGGTTCATCTTTTGCTTTCTGATCCAAAAAAACTTTACTACTAGATGTTTGTATGGAAAATATTTCTTAAAATCAGCTGCTGTGTAAAATCACTAAAAACACAAATTCCCACCTCTCTGGACGGGAGAGGTGGGAAACATTCAAAGACATAACCAATCTAAGATATAAGACAAACACTTGCATGGTTTATTTTCATGCTGAGATTATTTTGGGATAGTTCGAGTGGATTCTGAAGACTTTTCCAGAAGAGCTGCCATGCTCCTCTAGTTTGAAAAACATTTACAAGTGCAAATGACAGCCGAGCAAATGGCGTATTCACCCAGCCTGGCGTACAAAGATGCTGATGTCTGAGCACAGCACCGATCTCGTCAGCCACACGTTGTGCTGCTTTCTTGAAATGACGCCTGTGTGAAACGGATCAAATCGCCTGCAAAGTGACTTTGGTTTACGTCCACTGATAACACGTCTAACTCAAACCAGTGCCCGCTGAGCTTTGCCAGACCACAATGAGCCACGCTGCAGTGGGATCTGTGGCCCGGCTATGCATGGGTAGTTTTCTCTTTGTTATTACTGAAGGGAATAAATATGATGAGATTCACTCTTCAACAGATTTTTACTTTTTCCGGCTTTTTCTTTATGTGAGAAACTAAAAGATTTGTGTATTTTTCTTTTTTTTTTTTTTTTTTAAAGACCAGGCTGCGCCCTCTACCTGCTCTGAACCACCAGGCAACCGAGCACAAATTTCCCTTGAAATCCAACCAATGGGAAAAGAGAATAAGTCACTCCTCCTGACTGCAACTGTTTTTAACTAAAAACAACTTGGTAAAAATTAACTTCTTGTGACCAGCAGTCATACAGAGTCAATTTATGTTGATACAGAACAGGGACAGAGATCAAATCCTCATATTTGAGAAGCTGGAATGCAACAGTCAAAATTTTAGTTTCATTTTATGTTGTTTCTTTTTTTTCCCCACATTTATGGTGCATTTGTGTTTCTTATTCTTATTTAAGAGACCTGTAAACTACATTTCCCTCCACTGGAAAGCACTTCAGTACAACTCCTGTTTTTAAATGTGCTATATCAGTTACAGTGACTTGACTTGGTTTTAATCATGTCAACCAATCAACTTTTTCTTCTCATCTATTTTCTTTTATTCCAATTTATATATTAGGTCCGTTATGTAGTCCTGTGGAAAAGTGAAAATGCCAAAATCAAAGTAGTAAGCAAGTAAAACTAATAGATCAAAACATACACGTGATTTAATACTTATTTAATACAGGGCCATACTGGCCACTGGTCACGATGCTGCAGGCAGCATAACATTTGCCACGGTGTCTCCAGATTCTTTCACGACTGACACACAAGCTCAATGTGAACCAGTGCTGATCTGGAGTTCTCCAGTAAACTGCACAGTGCTGCGCTGTGAGCACAGAGCCCATGATAGGACATCAGGACCCTCATTGGCACAGTCATGAAGTCTGACTGACAGTTTGGTTAGAAACATGAACACGAGCAGCCCACTGGAGGTCAATTTGTAGGGCTACAGAAGTGCTCTTCCTATTCCTCCTTGCATAAAGGTGCTGATATCGCCCCTCTATGGCCCTGTCCTGCTCTCCTCACGTAACTGCCCTTCTCCTGGTATCTCCTCCACACTCAACACTGTGCTGGGAACCTTCTAACACTTAAGGATGCGTCATCCTGGAGGAGATGGACTACTTATGCAACCTACATGGGCTGCAGGTACCATCTCATGGCAGCAGTAGTGACAAGAACACTAACACAAAGCAAAACTAGAGAAAAATCAGTTAGCATGAATGAGGAGAGGAAACAGATCCAAATGGAAAAACTACAGAAATAAATGTAAACACGATTAATGCAACAAATAAAACAAAGTTAAATAAATACAAAAATTGCTTTAATTAATTTTGATGCATTTTATGTTAATTATCTATTAAGTAATTTATTTTTTTGATTTTTGGCGGTTTCAATCCTCCATAAGGTTCCCCACATAAATACATAAATCTACGATTTAAACATGTAATAGCTCTCATTTTCAGAGCACGCTCAACAATTATTACATTAAATATAAACACAGATATGCAAGGAAACTTTATTAATAGGCTGTGGAGTTATTTTGAAGGTCTGAGTTAACAGAAGACCGTTTAATGTCGACACAGAGCGCAGATGAAAGGCTTTTGGGTTGGATGGACGTGGAATGAGTGGAAGAATGGATGAAGGAACAGCAGCGGATGAGAGAAAGGATGGCACTTTCCAGCACTTCAGATGGGAATAACAGACTTGAGGGTGCGTGCACGAGCGTGAGCTGGTGTCCAGTGTTTATAGAAGCGTCTGTTCCAGCGAGACAGACAGAAGGAATAACAGCAACACGCCGACCACCATCACGCACACACTATCAATCGTCACTCCACAGAGCATGTATAAATGAGCGTGGATGAAACGTAGGGAGAATTGGATGGAGTGATCGATGAGAGGAAAAGTAAAGAAGAGGAGGGGGATGGGCTAAGAGTGGGCCAAGAAGAATTTTTTTTTTTTTTTTTTTTAAAAGGGGGGTAAAAAGGGCAGAAATAACAGTTGGAAGTTAGGAGAGATGAAAAGATGTCAAACAGTCAAAAGTCACTCGGATGAAATGAAATGAGGTGCCGCTAAATGCCGAATGTTTGCTTTCACTCAAACGTTTCTCTGCCTCGCTCCGGCTTCTGCCAAGTTACACAGAAAACTCACAATGGGCGGACGGACAGACAGATGGTCAGTGGAAATCTATTATGAGCCATTTTGAAAATATTTACAAATATTTTGAAAGACTTGTTTTCATTCTGATGTTTTGGCAAAACTTCACTTTCAGTAAGGCTGAAACCAAAGAAGGAAATTAGTAAAATGTCAAAGGGTAATAAATAAATAAAGGCGGGTGGGCGAACTTACCCGACAATCTGATTGAAGTACCGCCGGTATCCCTCCAGAGTTTCATGCTAGAAATATAGAAAAACACAACAGGCCAATGGGGATGGGGAGAAACAGGGATAGAGTCCAGCTGCAGTTGAAATGCATGATTACTAATAGTATGGGAAAATAAATAACTCATCTGGTGGTAATAATATACAGTTATCTGAAAAACAGGAAACAAATTTACAGCAGAGAAAAATGTACCCAATTACCATCTAAATGCTTTCTTTTATGCATTAACAACATCTGCTCAATACACATGTATGATAAACAGAATCATAAAACAGACTGGTTGGAGAGTGCTTGCTGGAGGTCGCTGCTTGTCACCGTGTTAAATTAATGGCAAAAAAAAAAAAAAGTGCCGCACCAAAAACCTCCTTTGCTGTGGTCGCCAGCAGTTTACATGGATGATGCCAACTGAACTACTCACCAAGCGGTAGCAAAATGTGAAAAAAATATGGCACAAACCAGAAACAGAACGCTTGCCTTCAAAGTAGAAGTTGCACCACTTGAAATGTGTTGGTTGCAGCAGTCAGGTAAAACTTTTACTTTGAAGGCGAACGTTGACTTCCGGTCTATGTCCCACTTTTTCACAGTTTCACTACCGCTCGGCGAGTGTTTGCAGGCGTGTGCCTTCTGTACATGAATAAACACTAAACTAAGGTAACTCGTCAGTGCTCTCTGCATCTCTTTGCTTGTAAGATGCAAAGAATGTTTTTATCTACATTTTCTTAAGACAGCAGTGTTTTTAGGGATATCACTGTTTTATTTAAGAATAGTACAAAGATTTTAGTGTTCTTGTAAATCTTTTTGCTTTAAGGTTAATTTTAAGGCAACCAAAGCAATCACAAGGTGGTTTTCCGGTGCAGCACCTTCTCCCTTTTTTGGGACCAGTTTCACCTCAATACAACCAGGAACCACTTGCCAAATGGTTGGGGAATACATCTGTGGTTGCCAGGAGTCACTGAGCAGTCTCTAGGCCTGTGTGACTAAGGCCTTGGCTGCTAAAATAGCTTGAGTGTATGTGAGTGAGGTAGAGGGGTGTGTGTGCAGGGGTAGGGTAGAGTCAGTGTAGTTAGGAGTGTGTGAACATAACTGCATAGGGCAACACAAAGTGATGGTGCAATCATACCATGTTAGAGTGGGGCTGCAGTACGAGGCGAGCCTGTTTCCTCCTCTGCTTTCTGTAGTAGTTCTCAAACTCATCACGCAAACCCTAAAACACAAACTGGAGGTAAGAACGGCTGCATGGATGGACAGGATGATGTTTGGGAGTGCAGCCTGTGAAGCCACACAAACTCACTAACAACAGAAGCATGCAGCCCAGTGTGTAAAAGTGGTTGGTGCTGAGTTCAGGGGTCAGAATTCAGTTAATGGAAGTAAAAAAAAAAAATCAAAGGTTAGACCCACAGAAGGATGGAGAAGGTCATGCTGGTGCATGTGTGAGTAAGAGAGAGATAGAGAAGCTGCCTCTGATGCCTGGCTAATGTCACTGATCAGACATCAAAACTAAAAGCAACCACACAAGAAACACAATCAGCTGTCTAAACTTGACCACCTCATATCTGTTCCTCCCATTACACTGAAGCCCTCGCTCCCTTATCGCTCTCTCTGCTGTGCTAAGATAGGCCACAAGTCTCTCTCTCTCTCACACTCACATCTCCAAGAACCCACCGTAAACAGTGAGCTCAGAGATAAAAGACCAGGACTGGGCAGATAACGTGACAAGCTCCCTCAACTACTGACCAGACCAGCACACGTATATCTACCCAGCTGCCATTACTGCTCACGTACGTGTGTGGTGACCTTCACCTGCTATCACTACGATAGGAGGTCAGATACAGGAATACAAATACACCTCAAACACAAACACACAAGTGTTTAACTAACTTTGACATTTGCCAAGACTGTGTCTGACCCATCCAGCCAAAGCTTCAAGAAACATATGAATGCAATTTGATGTTAATTTATTTATGTTAATGCATCGTTCTGTTGGAAACCTGGGCTGCAGGTTTCATGTAGAAGTCACTTTGATATGCAGCTTCAACTGGTCACACAGGGGTGGCACAAGTGAGCCTTGGTGTCCAAGGCGTTCCTCCTCCCGGTACAGTTTCCCTTAGGAAGTGTGAAATTTGTGAATTTAGAAATTACATTCATGTTCATGCATCAGTAGTAGGTGCCCCAGTTATTTAAAGAGATCAGTCAATGATCAATATCATGATTAGCTTGTAAATTTTTACTTGCTAAACTTAACCTGTGTTCTTTAATGCTACAGTCACACTAGGAAAAACAGTGGTTGGAGACCACGGCACGACTGAAATTATTGCAACTGTACGCAATGAACGTGGGATGTAAATTTCTTTAACATGGCTGCTTCAAAGATGGGGGCCGGGTCTGCAACCACTAGCAGCCTGTTGCTGTCTTTAAAACAACTTTGGTGCATCAAGACAGAGTTAGTTTGGTATCAGTTTAAGGTTTTTTTTTAATCTGTTTGTGATAACAGGGTGAAAAACTGCAATAAATGGGCAAAAATCATGAATCTGTTGTCATTTTTATACATAGAAATTCACATTAACTACTCGCATTCAGAGTCCAGGCAGAACCTCATAGCTCTGAAACAAATTCCTCCACAAACAGCGACGTAGTTGCTACAGGACGGCAATTTCACTGCAAAATGACACAGGCGCTCAGCAACCTTGCTTTTATATAGGAATATAACCAGAATCCAACCAGCTGGCAGCCAGCTGAGTCGAGTCCACTATTGCAGAGACGTCACAGACGTGTTGCACGCATAGGCACTGACTCAGATTGATTGCAAGGTGTTGCCGATTAGCTGGCAATTATTTGCAAACTTTCACCAATGTTTCTGAGAGTGACTGCAATCAGTCAGACCGCAACAGTTTGGAAAAAGGTTGCCTCACACCAGGTGATCTGCGCCCCCGCCTTGCGACTGAAATTGGCTGCCGCAGCTACGTGCGCTCAGTCACTGAATGTGAAAAAAAAATTCCGTCTCTGATTTCTATTTCTATAGTTTACAAACAATTCCCTCCTTCATGCTTCATCTGCCGAGGCTCTTTTGCAAAATGTTTTAAATGAAACGATCAACTAATAAAGTGTTTATTTAAAAAAATAATAAGGCAGATACAAAGTTTAGCCTGTTAAAAATCTAGAGTGGAATTCAGCATGAAGTTCAACTACATTCTTTACTACTACACTTGATTAAACCATGACCTCAGAAAACAGAGTTACCAACAAAACAATGCAGATGGTGGTAGAAATACAGCTCTCCCTGGAAGGGTTTCAGAGCTAGGTTTAGCTTGTTTGGAGGTGACAAAACTCTGTTCTTTAATTCCCAGTTTGACCCTCAGCTGAACAATGTGTATTCAACAAACGAGCGGCATCAAACGGCCGTGAACTCTGCATTATACAGCGTTCGCTGTCCCTGAGAGAGAGAGAGCACAGGGTGAAACACGGGGCTCAGATTATGTGTGCGTGTTTGTGTGACACCATTACATCACATAACCAGAGGAGGTGAGGAGACAGAAATGAAACCGAGCAGAAAGAAGCTCAAAGTAATGCTCTGAAATAGCGAAGAACCCCACGGAGCCAGCAGAGAATCAAAGAAAAGAAGAGACGCGATGAGGATCAGACGTGTAAATGAATTAGCACAACATCAACCCAACTGAACACTTGATTGCAAAGAAAAGGTCAACTCACAGTCAAAGCTGTGCCTGAGATGACCATATTAGGAATGGACTTGTACATACACCAACTTCATTATCTGAACATTTCCCCATGTTTAATATGCACATCCACCATCATATGCAACAGTGTAATTATGCCAAAAAATAAAGACAGGCATAATAACCAGGTCCTCTTAAAAAACTGGAATGAGGATGCTGGAGTTACACACACACGATCAGTTTTCCAGTTTTACTTAGGTGAACACATTTGATTGTTAATGGTCAAGAAGTCAGACTTTTTTCCACCTTTTGCAGTTTCTCCCTACAATAGTCCCACATCACATGACACTGTCCTTATTTGAAACTTGTTCTTCTGTGTTAGTTTTATGGCAGATGTAACGGGACTCAGAGCTTCCAAAGAGTTCAATTTTTGTCTCGTCAGTCCACAGAATATTTTCCAAAAGTCTCGGAGATCATCAAGTTGTTTTAAAGCAAATGTGAGATGAGCCTTTGTGTTCTTTTTGGTCAGCAGTGGTTTTCACCTTGGAACTCTCCCATGTTGCCCGGTCTCTTTCTTATTGTTGAATCATGAACTCTGACCTTAACTGAGGCAAGTGAGGCCTGCAGTTCTTTAGATGTTCTTCTGGGTTCTTTTGAGACCTCCTGGATGAGCCATCAATGCACTCTTATAGTAATTTTGGTAGACCGGCCACTCCTGGGAAGGATCACCACTGTTCCAAGTTTTCTCCATGTGTGGATAACGGCTCTCACTGTGGTTCACTGGAGTCCCACAGCCATAGAAATGGCTTTGTAACCCTTTCCAGACAGATGTCAATGACTTTGTTTCTCATCTGTCGCTTGAGATTGTGCCATGTGTTGCTTTTATACATCTTTTAGCCTAACTTCATCTCCTCTGATATGTTATTCCAAAGCCAAGGTGCACCGATGGTAAAAGCAGGGTTACTATTAGATTCAAGCTTTGATTTGCAAACCTTCCCCAATCTACCTGAGAGAGCTCGCAGTCAGTCCGAGTCAGACTGCGACCGTTTGAGACAGCCTGCCCTCCCACCAGGCGACCTGTGGCGACCAAACCATACGCCACTGCAGAGGCTGAGATGCCTTGCTGCATGTCTTCCCCCTGCTCTCTCCCCAAGCTTTCCTGTAAGCTCTTAACTGTCTTAATGTTTAAAAAAAAAAAAAAAAAAAAAAAAAAAAAAAAAAAAGCTAAAAATTTCCCCCAAAATAAATTTTTTTTTGCACACTCCAAGCAACCATCAATTCCTCCTAGTTGAAAGGAAGTTGCCATCCTATTTTTACTCTAGTGTGACTGAAACAAAAAAGAGGGGGGAATACCTACTAGAAGAATGCCTGTATATGGTGCTGTTCTCTAAAGTGGATGTGAGAAAAAATACATTTAAAAAAAAAAAAAAAAATGGGGGGTGTCCTGTCTAAGAAAAGGCTTAAGACTATCTTGATAGCAGCTGCTTTGTTCCAGCTGTCCTGCTGCAGCTCAGAGCTCCCAGTCTGACCAGTGTGATGGACTGGCTGCTGCTGCTGGCCTCTCCTTCCCTCGTCTGCCCAGCATGCTGGGCTTCAGGCCTGTGTTTACATCGATCGCAACTCTGTCCACATTTGTCAACGTGCGGTACGTGTGCGAGTGTAACAAAGGAGTATTGTTCGGGCCCGACGCTGCTCGACATAACGGGTGGAAAATTGTGAGCTTTAAAGGTGGAAAAGAGAAAGAGGGGAGAAGAGTGGATAGAGTCGGGGGGGTGGGGGGGGGGGGGGGGGGAGTGGAGGTCTTGATTGCAAATGGGATTCCATGTCCAGGTTTGCTAGAAAAATAAATGAAAGTGCTACAAGCGTGTGCCTGTGTAAGTACAAGACATTCTCAAACATTTAACCAATCAGACTCTGTGTGTGTGTGTGTGTGTGTGTGTGTGTGTCTTCCAGACATGGACCCCTCCTCTTTACCGAGTGCAGTGGGATTTTCTGGTTTTATTTTCTAATGTTAAATCCACATTTCTGCCCGATGGCTTATGATTCAAAGATCCACAACTCAGCTTTAATGGAAAAACTGTTTCATTGTGTGTGACCTTGTGACCTTTCTGCATTTTAACAGAAAGAAAATCTCTCAAATAACAGAGGTAGGAAAAAAAAAAAAAACACAAATGACTGAGTGTGTGTGCTGAGAGCAAACGGGTGACCCCGGAGGTGCAGGGGTCAATCCTTTCAACACCTTCCTTCCAGCACACTCCTTTCCCTTCTTCATCTCTAGTCCCTTCATTCCTTTCCCCCCCTCATTCATCCTCCCCTCTCTTCTCTCACTGTGTTTTCACCCTCGTCTTCCTGTTTTTGACCTTTTAACCTCCCCCCTGACCTCCCTCCCGGCTCTCTTCAACTGCATGTCTCCATTCAGCTGATTTCGGCCTCAGCCACACGTAGCAGGCTGGTCCTACTTCGCCTCTCGTCTGCACTCAAGTTTCTGACAGAATCATTTCCAGGCTGATGACAGAGTTTTCTGCTCGTCACAGTGTTTCAGTGCTTCTGACTGTTGGTTTGACATGATTTTAAGAGCCCTTCAGTTATGGCCCAAGATTTGTGGAATGAAGAAAAAGGAAAAAACACTGCTTGTGTCTTTTCTGCCTTTTTCTCCTTTCCTTTCACTTTTTGCTCTTCTTTCTCTTCATTCCTAATCTCCACATCTCAGTTCTCACATCTTTCCTTCCTGTAAGCCCTGACCTTCATACAGCCTCCCTCTTTAGTCCCCTCCTCCACATCTTTAAAGTGCAAGAAGAGAAAATCACCATACGTGTGGTCCATTTACAGTACAGTTTTCCTCCCTCCCCACCAACACTTCACCTGATATTTACATTCAGTCTGTGACTGCAAAATTTCATATTCTTTTACTCTGAATTTATTGAGCTCTTTTATGTTGCACACCCACTTTGTTGTATTATTCAACTTTTTAAATTGAATTGACTTTTTTTTTTTTTTTTTGAATTGAGGTCTTTTTGGAGCTTTTTTGACATTATTGGGTGATTTCTTTTTGTTACATTCTATTTTATTGAGCTGTTCTACTTCATTTAAGTCATTCATTGTAGGTTGTGTGTTTTTGTTTTGGCTGCTGTGACATTGTCAATCTTGGGCTTTTTAATATGTACCATTTGTCTGACACTTGTCATGAGATTTTTAACAAGTTAAAGAAAAACCTCCCCAGCTTTTAAGTCCTCCCCCTGCCTCCATCTCAGCTGCTGTCCCTAGCATGATCTTCTGTCACACCAACACTCTGCGTGTCCTCCTTCGATATATCAGTTAACCTTCTGAGGTCTTCCTCTTTTCCTCCTGCCTGGCAGCTCCATATTGAGCATCCTCTCTCCAATATATCCTCTACCCCTCCTCTGCCTACTTCAAACTGCTCAGCCTGAGCTGTCCCTCTGATGGACTCATTTATAATCCTGTCCATTCTGCTCACTGAGCATCTCCAGCTCAGCCTCCTGACTGTGTCAGTGCCACCATCTCCAAGCCATCCATCATCACAGGTCTCACTACGTCTTATAAACCTTCCCTTTACGCTTGCTGCTGCCCTTCGGTCACAAGTCACCCCTCACACTCGTCTCCACCCTGCTTGCGCCTGCTTCTTCACTTCTCTTGTGAACTGCCCATTGCTTTGAAAAGTTGACCCCAGGTATTTAAACTCATCTACCTTCACTCTCTCTACTCCTCGTATGTTCACCTTTCCACCTGTCTCCCTTTCATTCACACACACATGCATTCTGTCTTGCTTCTACCGACTTTCATTCCTCACTCATCCACCTGCTCCATAATTTCATGGGGAAAAAAGCCTCATTGATGGTACACAGGCAAAGACAGTCACCATTTTTTGGAGACAAACATGGTGGGTTTGACCTTTTTGACAACAAGTTTGTTTGTTTTGTTTTTAAATCTCAGGTCAGTGCCATAATGAGTGGCTCTCACACTCAGCTCGCTCTTCATGGGGTCGCTGAGATTCTCTCTCATTTTTATCCTGTGCACTGTAATTCATACTTTTTCCAAATGACACCGCATCATTACAGGAACTGTATTGTAACTGTAGAGTACAGCACTGTATGCAAACACACTTTTTCTGACCCTGCCAGACACACACACACACACACACACACACACACACACAGAGGCCAAAACACATTCCTTCACAGTGGCTCAGGTAGCCACTGATGGGTGATGTGATTTAAAAGGAAAATAGCTTTAATTTGATTTATGCATTACTGCCCTACAACACTGACTACAGTAACTCTAAAACTAAAAACCAAGACTTTTTCCATTCTTCAACCCTCAAAAATGTTGTAATATAATATTAATCCATCCAGTTTAAGAGCCGTCTGTACTACTGTACATTTTATCTTAAAAAAAAAAAAAAAAAAGTTTTTATGGTGCCATTTGGACAGAGAGTAGGGAAATGGTCCTCTGGCCAGCAAGGATTCAAACCCAGGCCATTTGGCTATCTCTGTTTATCAGACTTTTCTGTTTCTTTATTTCCTTCTGCTGCAGGTTTAAAAAAAATAAATTCAATTTTAAGAATCTTAATCCTCTTACTAATGAGGCAATATGCTGTTTTTAAGTCAAATGTGGGAAATCCTTCATCTTCAGTATTTCACAAACATTAAAAAGCCAAAAAAAAAAACCCAAAAAACCCTATAGTACTTTAACAGTTTGTTTCACCCACTTTGTCACCTGGCTAAAGCATTTGTAGCCTCTCCCCTCTTGTTTTCGCCCTCTTTGTTTCTCCTCTATCATTAAACCCACTCCCTCCTCAATTTTACTCCATCATCGCGCCCTGCTTAACCTTTCTTTAACCTCAGCTTTGCTTTCTTACTCCCTCCCTCCATCGCTCTTTGGCCCGTTCACTTTCTCCTTCCTGTCAAAGTTCATGCACTTCCTGTCCCCCTGCCATACCCCAACTGCCATACCCCAACTGGCTGCGTTGGCCTGATAACGACCCCTACAAGGCCTATAGACACACATAAATGCAAACATGCACACACAGAGACCACAAATGCACAGCTAAACCAGTCGTGGCCCAGAAAGCACCTCCACCCGTGTCACTTTCACTCAAACTGAGACGAGACACACGAGTTCTGTCTGGTTGGAATGAAGCCAGGCTCGAGCCGGAGGCCCCGTTGTACCGCATCGTTTACCCCTCTGTGCCAGTTCACCCTTAGAGCTGGGCAAGAGCTGTTTGTTTTTTTTAAAGAAACAACAACAACAACAACAACAGGAACAACAACAACAGTCTGTGACATTTAGACAAAAGAAGCAGGACTTCTCTTTATCTCTGGCTGTATTAGGTGATGACAGGTGAGCAGGACTGATTGAAGGTAACGTTCACATCACATGACTATATGGAGAAATATATGAACCAATCAGGCTGTGGTGCTGATGATATGAAGCATAAGTAAGGATACTCAATTAAAGCAAACAGGATATAACAGGATACCTTAATTAAACACAATTATTCATTAACATAATCATAGCTATTGATCTTCAAAATGTGAGTTTACAGCAGAATTATGTAATCTTTAAATATAATTCAAATAAACATAGTACTGTGCAAAAGTCTTGAGCCACTCCTCCTTCCTTTATGTTTTGCTTCCAAGGAGCCAGACTTTCTCGTAACTTTCTTAAGAGGTCTTGATCAACAGTTCTTCAGGTTTTCTGAAGGGCTTTCAAAGTTTTTCCTTGGCTGCTTTTCCACTCATTTTCAAGTCCAGTTGCTGTACCTGACCATTCAGAGGAATGTTTTTGTGAACTCTGACCTATGAATCATTCAAGGATTTAATAAAAAAAAAAAAAAAGCCACATAACTCAAAAGGATGAACCAGTATTGTGTCTGCACATAACAGACAACTAAACAGCGAGTGGATCTAAGCTTTCAGGGAACAGCGAAAGCGCACCGCTCTAAAGGAAAGGGGTGCACTTGGATTCACTGAAATGAGAGCAACAAAGTATCGTGTTTTCATGCATCATAAATAAAACAAAGCCATGATGCACTGTCATGTAAGGAAAGTTTGCTCTTATTTTATCAAGAGACAAATAAAGGCATTACACACTGTGTAATACACAGTGTGCAACACACAACATTGTTACTTCAGTTAGCAATCAAGTGCGTAGGGAATATAGGAAGAGACACTGTTAGAAGTGGATCATAACAGGAGGAAGGAGTGCTGCCTGTCTAAACCTCTTCACCTAAACTGGAAAACTGAAGCACTCGTGGATGGAAAGAAGAAAAACAGCTCTGCATCTTAAAGAAAATTAAGGACAGAAGAAATAAAGTACAAAATAAAATTAACTCACCAGCACAGTGTAGATATGCAGACAGCGGTAAACTGGAGAGAAATCAACCAAGTCCTGAGCTCCTGGGACCTGCAGAGGGAAACGATTTGCAGTCAGACTAGATGCGCACCCTGCGAACAAAATCCACACATTCATAAAGTACAATCAATCCTTCTTCAATTTTCTTTTGTAGGTTTTGGCAACACCCGTTTTGGGCAAAGCCGGGCAAAGTGAAGTGAGTGAGAGAGACAAATGATGCTGTTTGTGAAACAGTAGGAGGAAAGGTGAACGGCCAGTGTATTAATGCACAACTTCCAATTGGCCATCTTAACATGGGGAGCCTATGGGGACTGATCCTCTTTTGCAGCCAGCCTCAAGTGGCCACTAGAGGAACTGCAGGTTTTGGCATTTCTTCATTTTTCAGCCCTGAAGACATTATTGTGAGTAGAACCGTCCGCATCTGCCTCCTCTTTACAGGACCTGCTGCCTCTCTCATCCAACAGCCACACTGCTCAGGCCTGAAACCCGTCCGATTCGGCCGCTCTCTTCCGGATTTCACTCTTTTCTCTGATTTGTTCTCCACACTCTGGACTCTGTTCGGTTCAGCAGCAGCCACCAAACCGCCTGGTTCTCCACACGCCCAGTCGCACACTGCTCTCCCATGGCTCAATATCCCATTCATGACCTATTCACATCTGCAGTAATTATTCATCTCATTTAACTACAGTTCCCTATATATTCATGTATCAATCACATCTAGCTCGCTCTGGCTCATGTTGCAGCAGCCTTCATAATAAAATGTGTGTAAACAATTGTGTTGCTAGGGAACAGCTGCTTTACATTAATTCATATGGGGTCAAAATTACTCTACCAGTGGCTCTAAGTGATCATACTTTTTTAATCCCCCACCCCAAAAAATTTCACTCTGAATAACCACAATTCAGAATAAGTAATGAAATATGAGATGAGGGGGATTTTTAAAAGCCCAGTTCTAGTGTTAATGGCACTGAATACTTGAGGTTTTAACTATCCTGTTAGCATTTACTGAAGTTTTGTTTCGTTGAAGAAAATTCTATTGCAGTAACTTCTGCGTATGTACACATTAATTAGAAAGCTATTTCTAGTGAGGATGTTTCTGAGTGCTCTTGATATAATGCTGCTAAAGCTTAATTAACTGAACTGCGGCAGAAAGAGTGGGTAAATGATGGTGGAAAAATGCTGGCAGAAACAGATAAACACCAATTTATTAGAGTACTTTTACAATAATTTTTTTTTTTTTCAAGGTAACCTCTAAAATTCTGCATATGTCACTGCCATCTGAACTGAACTGTACTTGTCTCCTGTTGCGAGTTATTCATACCGCTTTTTCTTAGCATCTATTCCTCAATCTAACCATCATTCCTGTCCCTCCCCCCTCCCCCCTGCCCACATCCTCCGTCCCCTGCCCTCTTGCCCTCTGGAAAGTTTGCCTTCTGTAAAAATCACTGGAGGCGCAGCACAATGCCAGCTTTGATGTAACCACACACAAACAGAGGCCCGAAACAATGAGAAGAAAAACAACAACAAAAGAGCTGTACCACTTAAAGACAGAGGAAGAGCTGAGAATTTGAGGGAAACGGGCAAATACAGACACAGGTAGGTAAAGTTTAAAGAAAGAAAACCAAAAAGAAATAAAAAGGCAGAAGTGAAAATAAAAACAACAAGAAAGGAACGAATGGAGACAGATGAAAAACATAAAGGTGAGGGAAAAGGCAAAAAATAAATAAATAAAAGAAGGTAAAAAGGGTAAGAAACAAACAGGGGAAAGCTGTAAATGAAGGGAAGAAGAAGAAAGGCAGGGCCAGAGCTGGCGTGAGGAGACGTGACGCTGATGGTTGGCATCTTCGCAGCCAGCGGCGCCAACGCGGTCGTAACCCTGACGGCCACGGGGTCAGATCTTTGTTCGAGCCAAGGTCTTCCTGTGAAGAAGGTTGAGTCAAGTTTACAGGACATAAATAAGCCAAGGGGACGACAGGGACCTTAAAACAGAATGGCAGCGCAGGGGTGACAAGTTCAGCTCTATTCTCTCCTTAACCTCATTGTACTTTATTTTCCTTGAGCGAGAACAACAAAAGGCTGCAAAAAAAAAAAAAAAGGAACTCTGATCCCACGAGGGATCACTTGAAGAGTTCAGTGTCAAACTGCTTTGTGCCCACTTGGCTGCACTGACGCGATTTCCACAAGTTCATAAAATTTGAACTTTTTATCCAAAGTCAGCTGTGTGCGGATGGTTTTGTAAGACGGTATGTGGACAAACACGGGGAAGTCAATGTTTCTATCTTAAAAATAAAGGTGTGCCACATCCCACAGACTCTGTAAAAGCATGCCCAACAAACTAAGCTGCAGGTCGAGGAGTACTGGATGGTAAAGTACATTTAAGCAAGACCATAAACTCTCAAATGTATCTCTGCTTCAGGTCATTCAAGGCTTCTTATCCAAGGGCAGTCCCAAACAGGCCAAGAGATAATCTTTCCACTGTATCCTGGGTCTGCCCTTCACTCTCCTTGCACTTAGACATGCCTGAAACACCCTCATCTACAAGGCATCCGAGACATCTCAACTGATTCCTTTTCATTTGGAGGCGCAGCGACGCTCTGATCCTCCTCCAGAATGACCGAGCCTATGGAAAGGGGAACCCAGACATCCTTTAGAAGAATCTCATTTCCACACCTTGTATCCACGATCTCATTCTTTCAGACATTACATCACTGCGTGTGGCCATAGGTGAAGCAGGGACCATAGGTCGACTAGAAAACTGACAGCTTCGATTTCATGCTCAAATCTCCCTTTACAACAACAACAGACTAGTGCAGCATCCACATTGCTGCAGAAACATCACCGATCCATCTACAAAACTCCTGCATCACCTACTTCACTCATGAGCAAAACCCTGGAATGCTTTACTTTAATTCCTCCACTTGAGGTTGCAACTTATTCCCAAACCTGTGTGGACACTCGACCCTTTTCCGACTGAGAACCATGGCTTCGGACTTGGAGCAGCCAATGCTCGCTCCAGCTGCTTCACACTCGCAAACTGCTCCTCTAGTCTGCATGTCTAGTCTGCAAGTATTCTTGGGCAAGACAGTGAACCCTAAGTTGACCCCAGTGCATCCATCGGAGTGTGAATGTTAGGTTAACAACATTTAGGCATAGAAAAAAAGTGCTTGTATAAATGAGTGTGTGGGTGAATGAGGCTTGTAGTAAGAAAGCAGTTTGAGTGCTCAAGAGTAGAAAAGCACTATATAAGCACCAATCCATGAAAACATTTTCATTGCTAGAGAAAAAAAAAAAAAGTGGGATTTCTTAAAGTTTACAGAGTCAACTCATCAAGCGTGATGGTTGCAACTTAGTGTAGATCAATAATAATATCCCCTTAAAAGTGAGCTCATCATAAGAGAAAGGCAGGAAATTCAAAGAAAGGGCATTCTCTAACAGCATCATCTGCTTTATTACAGCCGAACCAGGAGACACACATTACCACAGTAAAGATGCAGCCAAGAGTTTTCTTGGTTTCCTGTATCCATGTTGTGCTAATTGATGAAACATCATTGGGGTTTTTTTGTTGTTTTTTTTTGTATAGTAATACACAGCAATACAAAAATATCCATAGCACCAGTGCTCTGTGACTGCACCACAGACATTAAACTGGTGCTGTAATACTCTTGAAACTATGACATATCCCATGATAATAATGCTCAAAGTCAGTTAGAGAAATAAGAAAACACAGATTTTGGCTTTAGATTGAGGGACTTGGAAGTTGGAGTAAAATTCATTTGTTGCAGTTTTAACAGAGCTTTAATGTGTTTTTCAGGCCTTGAAAATTTTGTGTGGCTGTCATTTGTACTTATGAAGTTATGAGGGCTTGAAAATGTAGGAAAAAATAAGGAGAATTTAAAAAGGTGTCTCGTTTCAGCCAAACACATCTACCTGTAACACAGAAAAATGTCATAGTGTGACAGTAATTACAGCATTACTTAATTCAATATACTTAAGTTGTTATAACCAAAAAAAAAAAAAATACAGGTGATTCTGAGGTGGCCAGGTGGGAACTTTTTCAGATTTGCCTACTTTTCTAAGGAGTGCCCCGCCGTAAATGAACCTGTCATTTGTTCCATGCTCTCGTGGGATATGTTGGAGACAGTGATCGTGATTTAGTGCATAATGGAGCTGCAATGTACGTACAGCAGAAATATAAAACAGCTTTTCAGAGCTTACTTTGGGGCAAAGTCATCAAACTTTTAAAGCAGGTTTTTATCAGATTTGACTGGTGTTCCTATTTGAAAATGCAGTTATGTTTCTCTTCCTCTTCATATAAATAGGTGCCTGTTCTTGTTAACCTGAAATAAGTGTCTGGAGGTGTTGCCAAGATGGCTGCCAAGCGGCAAGACTCGCTGCTACGAGGAGACTGCTTCAAGTGTCTAAAGCTGGACACGCACTTAACGACTGTCAGGCCAATTACAAATGCAATTTGGGCGCGCTGACTGATTGAGCCCAGTCGGTCCGGCTTTGTTCCAGCTGGGCTCGGTCACTGTTTACATTAGACAGATAAAGTCATGCAGTGTGTGCGTGTGTAAAGGCTCTATTCTTAATTCTTAAGAACAAGTCACTGCCAGCTGTTCGCATTAAGACTTTTTAAAAAAAAAACATGTTTAATATTAGTGACACAGTCACTAATGTCCAGTGACAGTGTTGGTGTGTTTTCTCCTCTGCAGCTAATCGGGGCTTTTATTTACTGAGCTGTGGCAGTTAGCAGGCCTTTACAAAAAGCAGGCCGTTATTCTAATTCCCTCTGTGGCATAAGCAGATTTAAGAAGCCTTCAGTTGATGTGCTCCCTTTTCACTGTTAATGTATTTCAGTTCAATTTTATTTATACAGCACCAAGTATCAGTTGCCTCAAGGTGCTTTATATTGTAAGCTAAAGAACCCACAGTAATTACAGAGAAAACCCAACAATCAAAACGACCCCCCTATGAGCAAGCACTTGGCGACAGTGGGAAGGAAAAACCTTTTAACAGGAAGAAAGGCTGAGGGAGGGGCTGCTGTCACCGTCTGGGGGTGAGGGGAGGGAGACAGGACAAAAGACAACGCTCAGCGATCATAAACCTTTAATTTTTCTGCACAAGGCTTTTTATATTCTTCTTAAGTGATCATGTAATAACTGTTTCTGTAACAGAACTGACACAAGCCCCCCAAAACTCATCAGCTGTCACTCTCGGTCCGTACAGCTTTTCAGTAGCGCTAGTCTTCTTTTGAAGTACGTTGTAAGATTACCAGGGTCACCCTTAACAACCTACTGCATCTGTATTAAGTGACGGCCCTTTTGAGAGCACACACATCATCATTTTGGGCCCTGAGCATCTTTTAAATGTTGAGATCCAGATGCTTCTATTAGGATCTTCGTTTCTTCCATTTACAGTTACTCTTTACCTCATGATTCAGGGTGACGGCATATGGATCTAGCGTTGGGTTACGTACCGTGTACCATATCCATGTATCTACAGTCTGTATGTATACACTGTGTTGGACTACTACAACTGCCCATTGGGACATTAAAGTTTTTCCCTACTGAAAACAATTACTCTCAGGCCAAATAAGATTTCGGTGTGAACATTAGCCTTAGGATCAGAACTTCCAAACCATGCAGCAACGCATTAAGGACTAACCTCGTGTTGTGGATGGTGTCTCTCAGACTTCTAACTCTGCTCAACCTTTCAAATCCTCTTTTTCGTGGATGCATGGATGTTACAGTTTACTGCAACGCCTGGGAGAACCACTACAATGACCATTTTAACTCCGTGATGCTCCAGTGTTTATTTGCTTTTAGGAACTAAACCAGCATTTGGACCTGGAAATCTCTAACGGCGTCAGACTTAACAAGCGGACTGTGAAACATTCAGCTGCATTTCGACATTAAATGTTGGCTCTTATTTATTTGTTAGGTTGCCCACTGGCAGAAAGCCCGGTCATTACTTTACGGTCTTTCAGTTAAGTTTTTTTTTTTTTTTTAAAGCCTGAGCAGCTTAGTTTGCACACTTCTGACTTTCAAAGATTAGAAATCCGCTCCAGTCGATGGGAACCGTCTCTAAAATGTGTTGAATGCTGCTGTACAATGTTTCAAGTGGTAATTGAGCATGTGCCCAGTTTAAGCTGGTTTATGTGGGCTACGTGCTGCAGTGGGACAAATGTTCACTCTCCACAAAAATCAGCAATGTCACCTGGGCCAGCCCAAATGACTTCAGACTACTGGGACAGAAAAAACATTTGCAGTCAATGTGGAAAGAAAAAGAAATGAACAGAAAGAAAAAGGAGAGAAAGCGTCGCATAGAAAAAGGACTGAAAAGAAAAAGCACAAGCCTAAGGCGAGAAGAGGACACATGGAAGAGATGAACGAACACAGAAAGACTAAAAATTGACTCACAACAAGACAAAAGCAGCAGAAAACAAGTAAAACCAAGGCCACATTGGAGGATAATCAGACTTCAAAGGAGATCTGTCCAGTCTGCCAATCTTATGGGAAACCCATGGTCAGGATTGGCAACAATTATCTGATTGCTTACGGAGTAATAAAAATGAATGTCAGCACGTTTGGAAACAAGCCTGAGCTGCCGAGCCGACTCGTGTACCCCGCACGTGTGGCGAGATCAGAGCTGATACAGCCATCAACCAATCAGAGATTAATGGGATGCGCTGGATGTACCAACATGAAAGCACAGAGACAAAAAAAAGGTGTGTCTGTTTCATCAAATAAGGTGAAACCAGATAATCTGGTGGTCACGTGGCCTTGCACATGTGCAAGTTTGTAGTTTTCTCACTTCATCTTCCTCTTCGTCCTCCACATCCAGAATGCCCGAGGCTTGCTCTGACAGCGGGCAGCCACCCTGTCCACGACTCTTCGTTCCCGCCCTCGCCTCCTTTCTGCCGCGTCGGCCAAGCAGGGCCCTCGGCTGCGGGGAGACGGAGCTGTCCAACGATCGCTGCAGTTGGGCCTGAAAAACAAAAGAGAAACACATATGAGAAAGCCGCGGAGAGTGAACTGATTATTTTAAACCTGCATTGTTTGGTTCATTTTGGTTATTTCCTATATTTCCCAGAATCACTTTCAAGTCCAACAGAGGAGGATTTGCATTTAGCTGTTGGCCCAACTTCAGAGCAAAACAATGGAAGCTCTTTGATTTTCATGCTCTGACACCAAAACCAGATGTTGTCTGATAACACTCATTCTCCGTCTGTAAGCACACTCTGTTGTAGCCACCCTCACGTGCAGCTGATATACTTTTATAGATGAGACAGAGGAAGGGGGGAGAGGGGGAGGAAAAAAGCAAACAACAAAAATTCAGAAACAAACGTCTTTCAAATACATCTTACGGGAAAATGGTGTTAATCCAACTCAGCAAGAGAGCAATAAAAGCTCTGGTTATTGCTCATAGTACTCCCCGTTTTAAGACAATTTCGGGAAAACCTCAGAAATTGCGGCTGGTGTTGCGAGGTCACTAGTTTAGATCTTTTGAGTCACTCCCCGTCCCATTGGAAATGACCAATAAAAGTGATTTACCAAAGCAGCCTAAGAATACACAGGAGGGAAAATAGCAGGCCAGGAAGGGAAGGACAAGACAGGAAGGATGAGGAGTCGATGAAAACAAAGCACATAAAATTAGTGCTCGAGACAGAAAAGTGGAGACAGGGACACATTTGACCTGTGCTTCTGCTCGACAACGCCTTAGCTTGAGCTTAGACATTAATGTTTCTTAAACTCATATTCACCACAATATTATAGAGGACAAAAACTGCCAAAAGAAAAAAAAAATGGCAGCATGCAAAACTGATATAATAAAAAATAAAAATAAAAAAAAAAAAAAACGAAGTGCTTGGATTTTCCCGCACAACCAACTGTAGGGTTTACACAGAAATCTCAGGCTGATTGGCTGATTGAATTTTGGTGTAAACAATAAGTAAGCATGGATCCATCCTGTTTTGGTTCAGGCTGGTGGCGGTGGTGTAATGGTGCGAGGGGGTATTTTCTTGGCACACTTTGGGCCCCTTACTACCAGCTGAGCTCTGTTTAAACACCACAGCCTGAGTTTTTTCACTGACCATGTCCACAGTGTACCCATAATCCGATGACTGCTTCCAGCAGAATAACACACTATGTCAAGCAGTCCTGTATAACTCATCCTGTCAATAAAGTTTCTCAAAAACATGGTCATTTAAAAGAAGGTGGGGTAAACAGAGAAGGAAATGGAAAAGTCGAACTGGAAAGATTCTCCACGAAACAATGCCATGTGTAATGCAACATCTGATGCTAATTGTGTCCTGCGTCTATATCGCTGTTTGGGGATTACTGTGGGAAGTGATACATTCAGCTCCCTCTGCGGCAGTGCTGGATGAGGAGCTCTAAAAATAAAAATACTAAAAAACAGGAAGTTTTAGTTAGAAATTAATGGAAGCTGGTATCCAAAACAAAATGAAAACAAAGTCACGTTCACTCTAGAGGTGGCCACAAGCCTTTGTCAGGACCTCATTGGTAGATCATCATCTTCATACCGCTACATACAAATTAAACTGATCTCAGATCTTTATTTATGTCTAAATGTGTCTGATGTTTGTCTTTTAAACATGGCCGCTGTTCGCTCTTCGAAATCCTCCATAGTCGAGCCTCGGTCACAATACCGCCGCCAAAGTTTTTCTGTGGGAAAACCCTCAAATGAGGTCAGCTCGCCTTTCCATCCACACCCAGATCCGTCTCGGGCCCTTTTGAAAAACCTATGTGAATGCCTTCCTGATCGCTGGCGCCGGCACGTAGGCTACCTCGCGCACTTAAAATGTCTCGAATGGGACGTCAATGAAGACGTCAGACACTTCAAACGCCTCTTTTTGAGCCATTAATGACAAAGATAATGAGAAAAACTGGTGGTGCACACAAGGGCAGATAGGCACAAACCCAGAAGAGCGCAATATCAGAGATGCTGTGAATGAATACAATGCCATCTTTGATCTAATGTCCAAACACACACACACACACACACACACACACACACACACACACACGACAAGTGAGTCATGGGAGACAATAAGAACAAACAAAATCAGAGGAAAGTCTCGTTCTGCTGCACCGGAGCTTCGGCCTAACAGAGAGCAATGTGCCAAGCTGCACCCTCTTTTTTTTTCTTGAAGAAAAAAGAATGTTTAGTAAACAAACGTCTCTCAGCGTTGAGTTTTTCCTCTATTTACTTTACATCAAATTAAATCTAAATGCTGAAAGAATGACAGGGTGAGAAACTCAAGACAGTCACAAAGTGAAGAGTCCCGTTGCGTCTGTGAGGAATTTCTTTATAATTGTTCAAGAGTGCATTCTCTTTCTTTTAAAGCATACAAATTAACGTAGCTGGACCACCAAAGACAGATAACAATGAATGACAGAGTGTTTCCCAAGGTATGCAGAGCTGCAGACAGACGTCAGCACCTGCGTCAAGTAACTCCACGCAGCAGTCGAGCTGGGCCCCAGCATTCGTCGGCAGGTGTATTCGTGCCCACTGACATACTGTATACACACACTCACCCAATCATTCACTCTTAACTGCTGCATAATACCAGGTTCTGCTGCTCATAGAAGCCTTTTTAACCCCGTCTTTTGTTGCGTTTTTTCTTTGGAGACGATTTTCTGTGTGGTGCTTGAAGCACAAGTGTGGGAACGTGCGTCATCTGTTGTGCAAAAAGCCATGAGAAACGGGGCGACATTATAGGAGGGAAACATGGGAGAAACATGAGGTGGGGTGGGGAGTGGAAAGAGAATGAAGCATAGGAGCGGGGGGAAAAAAGGAAACAAAAAGAAAGGTGGGGAACAGGAGGACAGGAGATGAATAGATGGTGGCATAGGAGTAAAAAAAAAAAAAAAAAAAAAAGATTTACACAAGAGGAAGCCAGAACAGGATTTGGGATCAGTCACACTGAAATCCGTTTAGAGCAAAATGGCTAAATACTTTTCAAATTATCGGAAATTACACTGTGGAAACACCACAAGTGCAGCCCTGACTTAAATATGTTGCAGCATGGCTTCAGAAACAAAAGCTGAGGTGAGCTGATGCCTTCTGTGTGTGGGAACTGACAAAAATTGTAAGTGAAAGAGCAAAGATGCAGAGATGTGCTTGCTGACAAGCGGTTTCAATGGGCCGTTTCTTGTGGGAGAGACTATTTGTGAAAAATCCACATCTGTGTCATTTTTCTGTGACAGAAATCAAAGTGACAGAGCAGTTTTGGAAACCACGGTTGCATCTACAAAAAAAGAAAAAAAAAAAATGGCTGTTAACAAATTTAAAACTGTCTCCAAAACAATTTGTTAATATTTGAAAAAATGTGTTTGCGGGATCCAAGAAACCTTTGATGTTTTAAACCTTTAAAGAGCTTTGAATGTTTGTGGGGCAGTTTGGAATGAAGCACTCTCACTGGGAGCCCCAGTTATACAGGCCTAGAGATCGGACCTCCTAGCATCCGCCATTGGCTAGAAAAGAACATCTATTCCCTGAAAAGTTGGCAAAAACCTCCTCGCAGTTGTTTTGGTTGTTAGCAGATTACCACGCTCACCCGTGGTTTGCATAGAACACACCAACTGGTTTACAACCACTTGCCAGCTACCCTCAGAGCAGTAGTAAAATTGAAAGTGCAATGCAACCTGGAGACAAAGACCATTCGCCTTCAAAGCAAAAGTTGTGCCCTTTGAAATTTTACTCTTACAGTGAACGGTCTGCGTATCTGGTTTGCATCACACTTTTCAAGTTTTACTGCCACTCAGCTAGTAGTTAGCAAGTATTTGCAAACGAGTCAGCATCTTCCATGCAAACTACAGGCGACTCTGCTAGAAACCGCAGCAATCAGAGGTTTTTGATGTACCACCCTTATTGCAACCAACTGCAGACCTAGCGAGAGCAAGCAACCTCCAGGAACTACTCGCCAACCAGTCAAGAAAAACCTTTTTAACTTGCGTCCAATATGGTGGATAACTCTTTAGGTTCATGCTGCTGGAGGACTTCCCAAGATGAACAGAACACTTGCTTGTCATTACTGTTTGTTTTCTCTCTTCCGCAGTTTGTATCTTGTTCTTACCTCTCTATACTTCAATTTTTCAACCTTACAAAATGTGCCCATTGAATTCCAGTTTAGAAGCCTCAGGTATCAAAAGTTACAGTTAAAAGAAAACATGCAGCAGAAGAGGAGGAGGAAAAGTTTACCTATGACCCCCCCCCCAAAAAAAAAAAAATCTTAGGAAAATGTTAAGTATCGATTTGGAATTTGGTTCAGTACTGGAAAAACAATCCTGACAATGCTCAAAGTCAAATGTAAAAATCAAATTGGCACTCCGTACAGAAAAATACTTCATAACAAATGAGTCAGATCAGGATCAGGGCTAAAATCTGACTGGGGCATCCCTACTATAGATCACTTTCTGGCAGGCAGTCGGCCAACCAGAAATAATGGTGTCTGATGGCAGTGAACTGTGGCGCATTATTCGGCAGACAACACACACACACACAGAGTCCAGACTGGGTGACACAGCAGCCCGTAACACAGTCTATTTTCATTCCCCTTGTGATGGTTCAATACACCGACCCAGCGCGCACCCTCCGCCACCCTCACTGCACGCACACGCGTGTGTGTGTGTTCAGTAACTAGATACAGGTAATCAATCTTCTTCCACTTCACAGGCCCAACAATCTGTTTCCCATTAGTGTGTACGTGTGTGTGCGCGCGCCTACTGAATACACAGCAGAAGCTCCAGAGTCGTCCTCTGTTGAAAGCGAACACAAGAAAAAGAAAAACAAGAGGAACAAGAGAATGAAGGAGGGAGGGAAATTGAAAGATGAGGAGATGGAAAGAAAGGAAGAGCGAAAAGACAGACATGGGCATATTGAGGAGGAGGGGTATGATGGGACAGGAAGACACACAGAGAGACATGACAAATGACGGGAGTTATGGGAGAACGACAAAGGCATTTTGAGACAATTCTGGCCCATTCCACTCCCTCAGTTTTATATTAAAAAAAAAAGGACCCATTATGCTTTTACTTATTTTCTGTCATATTATATAACTGAAATGCCGTTATAGTGGTGGATGCTCATATTAAAAGGTACAGTCAGTCGTTTTTTGAGGTTATTTAATAGAAAGAAAGAAGAACGTTCTCATAAATATATATTGATTAGTGCGTAATTACAACTTCCAACGAACTGATGCATTCTCATAAATTTACAATGAAAACTACATAGGCACAAGTACTGGTTTGTGGAAACCACCATGTTGAATAGAGCAGCTGAGATGGACATCGCCATCCTGCGTTTTACGCTGGAGACCGGCCACATACGCAGTACGCCAAAGGTGGAGGACAAAAGAACTCGTACGCATTTGTGTGCTGTGCAGGGACATTTTAAATTGTGCCTGCACCTTCAGACTCAAGATATAAAGGGTCATGCCTATGTTTTATCATCTGAGAAGGGGTCCGCTTAACCAAAGAAGCAAAAACATTAAAGTGACAACGCCAACAGCATCATAATAAAATGTCATTCTCTTCCTCCTCACTTCAAGCCTCATCTCCTGAATTGAAGTCAAGGCTCTAACACACAATAACATCCATAAACATGCTTATTTATGCTGCAATAGGCCTAGGCTGCTGGGCGGGTGGGGTTCCCATGGTGCACAGTGTTTCTGGGGGGCTACTACAATCCAGGAATAAAAGCAAGACATGCCCCCCTTTAACACTTTCACTGTACGTGGGGATATGATTAAAGAGGCTCCAGGGAAACCCAGCCTGAACAGTCTAATATATGTGAACTGGAAGGCTTCATAAACAGACACACAGCACAGTTTGTACCATCATGAAAGCAATCACACTGACAAATCTGTGATGGTCCACCGTCCTTGTCTCCTGATCGACCCTGTTTACATTCAGCAGCAGTGTGGACGTGCCATCAGGTGATACCTGAGAGTGAAAGTACCTAAAGGTATAAAGCTGGCCCCTTTAGCCCATTCTCCTTGGCTGGACAGTATATTTATATAATAAAAAAATAAATAAAAATTGGGATGAAATGTGATCTTCTTCCTGAATGGGCCTTCTCATTAAGACAGCTGGCAACAGGCCTGATACTGTCATTTTTCTTAATGGTGCGCACTTTTAGACTGATGCACATTCAAGACACAGTAACACACGGACACAGGTGATGAAGCCACTGGTGTAAACAGTGATTCCACTGAATAACAATTTTGGATAACAGTCAGTTTTGGTTGTTTTGACAGTCTATGCAGATTCACCATTTGAAATAGCCTGTCTCTAATATTCCTTCCTTTCTTGAAAGAGTTGGAGAACTCGGGCCTTCGGCTAACTGGCTTCACTGAAGACGTGCTTTCCATAAAGTGGTATCACCTTCTCATCCTCTCGTTCACCTGGTTGCCCTCTTTTTGGTTTTCAGCATCCTCCTGCTGTACTTTCAGGCATCCACATTTCTCTTACCTCTTCATCTTCTAACTTCCACACCTTTTATCCTCCCTCTCATCCATCATGATCCCCCCATTCCTTGTTTTCCTCTACTTGTACATCTAAACCTTTTCTCTCTCTCCCACCATCAATTGTCAGTGCTCCCTTTTCTCCCTCTTACTTTGTTCTTCTTTACCCATCTTCTACTTCATCCTTTGATCCTCCTTCTTCTTCCCTCTTCCTCCCTCTGTCTTTCTCCTCCTCCTCCATGGGCATGTGGCAGCAGACAATAGCTCCATTGTAAGCCATTCGCACTCCTCGATCTCCTCCACCTCTTCTTTCCCCCCAGATCTATTTATTTTCACATCCTTGGTTGAGGGAGTTGTAACGACGGCCGGGTACAGAGAGTTGGAGCTAATTTGGAACAGAGCACACCAGAGAGACACACTGTCTGAGGGAGAAAGAGATGGAGTGACAGAAAAAAATGGAAGCAGGGGAAGAAGAAAAGGGTTAAGGAGGGACAGAGGAGGAAAGGAAATGAGTGGAAGAACTTCTAATTTGTTCGTGCACGTTCAATCCCACACACACACAACCAGTCATGAAGCTTCTGACTGAGTGTGTGTGTGTGTGTGTGTGTGTGTGTGTGTGTGCGCGCGCGCGTGTGCTCTGAGCCAAACATTTGATACAACATCATAATCCCCGTATCAGTATCAGGTCTGCTGGACTGCTGGGGTTTCCATAATCTCCCTTGTAATTAGTGGTTTGGGGAGTTAGCGGTTAGCTTCTTCAGTGACTGCAAGTGGATTTTCTATGCCAGTGATCCTCAAATTGTGGTCCGAGGACCCCCCACCTAAAGGTCATTGAAGGGTTGTTAGTGTGCAGATGTTATAAATGGGGACTACTTGTGTGTGTGTGTGTGTGTGTGTGTGTGTGTGTGTGTGTGTGTGTGTGTGTGTGTGTGTGTGTGTGTGTGTAGCGAGGGACGCGTTTGGAGACAAGATTTTGCAATCATAGTTTCAATTTAATATCTATTACCTCCTTCCTTAGAGAGAAAACAAATACACTCTCCCACAAAGATATGACAAATTAAAGGAAAACTAATATAAAAGGTTCTTTGTAAAATGCTGGATGAACATCGATCTTTCTACAGTCATGGCAGCTGCCTCAAAGGTCACTCTGAAATCTTAAGTTCAAGTAGGTTGAAATCCTCAAACCATTCTGTGACCCCTGTGACCTGCACTGGTTGTTTTTTTTTTTTTTCCCTTCTAGACGGGGACCTTTAAAACTCGCTGTCAACCAGAAGCAGCAGGATTATGAACTGAGATCCTCTAGTGACATCTAGAGGACAAAAAATAGTAAATATATATATTAACTTTTCCCCAGAGGGCTTTAAACTACCACTTAATATGTGCATACTAACACATCTGAAGGAAAAATATACTTAAAAACGGATAACTTCTCGAAAGAAAGTATCACATCCTGATGTTTAGTGTCAGCAAAACAGACTGTCACCAGTGGGAACCTTAAATAATATGACGTCTAACAGACTGAACCCCCCCCCATCCCCAATCGAGAAGCCCAAATTCAGTAGCAAACACAGCCTGCATGAGCAATTCCTGTTTACTCAACAGCTTCTCCCACTGTTACAAATTAACTGTTTTAGTACTTTGAAGCCAAAATCTTTAGGACGTATGCATTCTTCTAGTGGCTGCCCTCAAAATGACCAGTTTTGTTTTATTTTGATTCCCCCCCACCCCTGATGGGAAAGAAATGTCCTTAATAATATTTGCAGTTATTTAAGACTGAAAACACAGACAAAGGGTGATGGACAGTCAGCAGGATTTTAGCCAGCTCAGTAAATCCACAGGCACATGCGCTGACGTATCACTGCAATGGGCCCACCTACTCAATGCGGAGTCTACGTATCTGCCGGCTGCATCATGAGGACACTGAAAAAGACCCACTTCCACTATTAAGGTCACGTGACTCACGGTAAAAACCAACTTCTGCTGTGGAGTTGTGGTATGGTGGCGCCCTCTTGCCTGCAGCCAGGTACTCTTGGGGGTCCGGGCAATGCCAAAGCATATGAATCAATGGACGCAGCATGAAGGCTGTGTGTGCACACAACATGGTGACAGTGGAGGATTTCAGGTTTCCAAAATGCTTCAAAAGTCGCCATCGTCACCGGAAAAAGTCGCTAAATTTGTCACTAGTTGCTTTTTCGGGGGGAAAGTCGCTAAATCTAGCAACAAAGTCGCTAAATTGGCAACACTGCCATGCTGTTGCTTCCTGCATGATTTACGGGTGAAGCGGTGAGAGAGGCGGAAGCTGTGCAGAGGCAAATTGGTAGAAGAGAAAGGTGAACTGGTGGATCTACAAGTATAGACATATCAATATAAACAATATTGTCTCATCTTATATTGCGTATGAAACTATATTGATATTTCTTAAAAACTCTCTATCGCCCAACCCTAATTCACAGTGTTCTAAATGTGCAAACTGGAGGAGGGGAAAAAAAACTGCACGAAATGTCTTATATAATGCTCCAGTCACTCCACTTGATCGCCCAACTACTTGTTATTGGTCACTGAATCAAAAGATAATAATTAAATGCATTCACAGAGCAGCCACCAAATCTTCCTAGTTGCAAGGAGGTTGCCATCTAATTTGAACTCTAGTGTGACTAGGTGTGGCAACCACAGATAATATAAAAGAGGCAGCTACCGCAACATCCCCCATTGATTTGTCAAGTCCTGTTATGAAGCCTCAAGCTGAGCATTTTCACTCTTGGTCTTTTGAAAACGGAAATGATGAGCATGAAGCAGATCTGAATGTGAACCCCAGCACACAGCACACTCAGCGGTTAATGACTTGTGACTAGCCAACGAGCGTAACCTGGATTATTTCCTGTTCTATCCACCCATTCATTTTCTGTCGTGTATCCGAGTTCAGGTGAGAGGGGCAGCAGTCTAAGCAAAGATGCCCAGACCTCTCTCTTCCCAGCCACTTTCTCCAGCTCTTCGGGGAGGACACTGAAGTATTCTCAAGGTACTCTTGAGATCTCTCCAGCAGGTCTTGCGTCTAGCCTGGGGCCTCGTCCCAGTTGGACATGCCTGAAACACCTCACCTAGCATGTATCCAGGAGGCAGTTGCTCGAACCACCTCATCTGACTCCTTTCAACGTGGATGAGTAGAGGCTCTACTGAGCCCCAAATGACTGAGCTCCTAATCCTATCTCCAAGGCTCAGCCCAGGCAGACACCATTTGGAGGAAGCTAATTTGTCTCCACTTGTATTTACTTGTATTGGAGGGGAAAAAGAAAAAAAAAGTAACTTAAAGGGCCAAATTGTCTTATATTTTTCACATCAAATCACGGACCGGAAGTAGGGGGCAGGGCCGAATGCGGCCTATGAGTTTGAGACCCCTGCTCTACAGGGTGTACCCTGCCTCCTGCCCTGTGACAGATGGATAGGTTCCAGCCCCCTGCGACCCTGACAAGGATAAGGGGAAGTTAAATATGCACATATTTACTGTTGAATTGAAATGTATCGTAAGGAATGTGGAGAAGGAGGTGTGTGTGTGTGTGTGTGTGTGTGTGTGTGTGTGTGTGTGTGTGTGTGTGTGTGTGTGTGTGTGTGTGTGTTTATTATTATCCTGAGAGGCCATTAGAGAGGTTTTATGTTTAGGAATTTGTACATTGTGCTGCATTTTGTTTTATTTGTTCCATTTTGCTGCTACCATGGATGGGCAGGCAGAAGAGTGGTTCATCATCGCTAAATGTCTTAATCTACTGTATTAAATGTATTAAAGAGGAAAGTACAATATAAAACGACTATGCAGCCACTTTATTCTTGGCCTCCATCCACTCATCTGTGTCACGAACCACTCCTTCCCCATTCCCATCCATCCCCTTCATCCTGCACTTCCAGGGAACAACATTCCCCAAATAATGGAGGCACACAAATAAACAAGAGGCCTTCACTTTGAGCCATGGATACCACAAGAGAACATAAAACGCACAAACAGACACACTCATATAGAACTTCCTTGGCCTTGGGAAAAAAAAAAACAAAAACAATGAGGTAAGTGCTGAAAAGCTGTGTGTATGTGTGTGTATGTGTGTGTGTTGACAAGCCACGGTGTCTCCTACAGCGCCAGCATACTTGTTTACTGGCAGTGGAACCACAGACAAGACAACACACACACACACACACACACACACACACACACACACACACACACACACACACACACACACACACACACACACGCTGCTTCTGATTAACAGACATGATGAACAAAAACCAATTGTGGCATGAAGTCAGACAGGCAGTAAAATAGTACAGTCCTTACCAGAGACACACGAACACACACAAATACATGTGCGCACGCACGCACACACACACACACACGCACACACACACACACACACACACACGTCTCTAAATTGGTGGAAAAGGGGTAACAGTGAGGATGGACCATTTCTCTAACTCAAACTGGTCCTGATGAGAAACACCAGTCCATGACCATAAACCACATTTTAACCATTTACATTATGGGGACGTGCTTTTTGTGACCCAAGTTTGCTCATTTGACTAAGTAACTGATTTACAACCTTAAAACTAAGCCTGAACCCTCAAGCAGGCCTTTGAAAGTCTATTCCAAAGTGAGGACAGACCGAATGTCCTCAGTTTCCCAAAAGAGTTTCAAAACCAGAGAAGTGACCACTTTTGGCACATTGTTGTATCTCGAGGGTCAGATAAAGCCAGAAAAACCTAGAAGAAGAGTTAAGGTTTCAAACTGGTCCTCAAAAAAAAAACACACACCACACCATATACACAGACCAAACCATAACCACTACTTGCCTGACTCGGAAACAAGTGTTTGGCCAAAAATGTCACCATTTATATTACGTAACTTGTTTTTGTCACCAAAATGGAAGCAGGTCTTTGAAATATGACTAATGTAGACAGATTTATTGTCCCATCTCTTCACAACAGGGAAAGTACAAGAAAACACACACTTATCTCTTTGAGAAACCCTAAAAACCAGATCTGACCTTTGAAGGTATACTTATAACATTTATCCATCTGTGTTTATTTTCTCTGGATTTTTAACGTGAAGAAGTCAAACACAGCAAAAATGCAAATTCAATTCAATTTTATTTATGTAGCGCCAAATCACAACAAACAGTTGCCTCAAGGCACTTTGTATTGTAGGTAAAGACCCTACAATAATACAGAGAAAACCCAACAGTCAAAATAACCCCCTGTGAGGAAGCACTTGGTGACAGTGGGAAGGAAAAACTCCCTTTTAACAGGAAGAAACCTCCATCCTTAGAAGACCATCCTTAATATGGTCTTCTAAGTCAAAACCCCACACCCATCTACAGTTAAAAAGTTTTGTTTGTGAGGGGCAGCCAATCAGAAGAAAGTTGGAAACTTGCACCAAGGAACTGTCATCCCCCTACTGAGATCTTGTCAACTGAACTCTGTCAGCCCCACGTGTTTGTGTACCTGTTTCATGGCAGTCTCTCCTATCTTATCCGAGTGTTTCCGAATGCTCTCCAGGAAGTCTCTCAGCTGCGACATGGCCGTGTCGCGGATCTGTATCCTCAGTTTGGGGATGTTTTCTGCCATTATGGAGCAGAAGCGGTACTGACCCGCTTTGGGGAGACACGTCTGTTCCAGCTGCTCTAACGTCCGCAGCGCAGGGTAGTACCTACAGTGACACACAGCATTAGGAAAGGTCCAGTCAGCTTATTTGTTCCATCACTCAGTGAACTGGTTTGAAACTTCAGGATGAAATCTGAGCCAAACTCGATTTTTTTCCCCTCCTTCGTGCCTGAATGCAGCTAATTTGGTTTTGTTTTGAAACGCACAGATGCAGACTGAACCTGTGAATTTCCGATTACGGGAGAAGGGGCTTGCAAAACATACAGACACACAGATGCATGACTGGAAGCAAGCAGAAACACGCTGAGATAAACACCCACAACCTATGAGCACTCGCACACGGAGAAATAAATACACCTCACAGAGATTTGGCAACACAGAAATCCCCCAGACACCTCAGCCCACTTCACTCCACTGCATCTCTCAAACACAAACTCTCTCTCTCTCTGGGAGCATTGGCTCTTGGCTGACCTCTTCCTGCTCTCTGAGAGCCCAGCAGCTGCAGGACAGGGAGACGAAGGAAGACACACAAACAAAACGACAAATTTATGACCAACCAGACTCCTGTCTACAGGCAGCCCGAGGACAGTGAACGGAAAAAGATTCAGAGAAGTTGTTTCAGCTCCTAATGGAGGTGCTCTGGCTCCATCTTGTGGCTGGCAGCTAACAAACATCAAAATGATCCAAGTGGGCTGATTGTTTAGGTGAACACAGCACCAGTCAAAAGTTTGGATAAACTTTTGGCTGGTGCTGAACTATAAATGCTAATGGCTCTGATAACACAGCACTATTCCCCACCCTGGCAATGAGAACAGCATGAACAGTTTGACCTGTAGAAAATATCTCTTTCAGGGTTTCCACAAACTGACTCGATACATACCGTTTGGCCCTCATCTGCTCCTGAAGTCTGCTGTACATCTCAAGAACTGAAAAGGAGAAAAAAAAAGAAGAAGATGCAAAACCACAAATTAGTCCGAAGTAACGGGAACAACACTATCTGTCCGGATGCATGCTGAATAATCCACGTAAGGAACTCCCAGGAAGCTGATTCTATTCATCTGGATGTGGCATTTTCAGTGGGATCTCTGATCCATCTCTGAACCGAGGAGTCTCCTGCAGCCATTCCCCAACACTCTAATCAACGGTCATGATAATTTGCATATTAACGATCATGAAACCGAGTTCACGACCCACTGTCAGCGTTGCTGGTTTCAGCTGTTATGCAGCTGCACCGTTTATAAGGTTGGAGAAACCTGCAGACAGCTGAGAGTGAAGAAGGATGAGTAACTGAATCAGCTTTCTGTGAAAACTCTCTCTCAGCTCTGCCTGCCTGCATTAAAATATGCTGTTATAAAGGCTTTGGAAAAGAGCTGCTTAATAAAAGAAATACTTGAGTACCATCATAGAAAACACCCCAAACAAACAAAACTAGCAAATTAAATTAGGATAACAACACACAGTACAGAGGCAGAACTATATTTACCATTTTAATGTTAAACCCTGTTTTTTGTAGATGCAATCATTGATCGAGGAATTTTCTGTCCTTCCTCTCACCCTATGACAGCTGGCACAGGTTCCACCCTCCCCACAACCCTGAATCTCAGCAAGTGATAGAAGACGGATGGATACCAACAACTGATAGAAAATGGCCCAACACTTGTTTTCAAGCATGTTTACCCCTCAGAAAGATGATTCATTTTGTAAAATAATAATAAATGGAGCAGTTACAATAAGGCCTTTGCGCTGCGCGTGCTGCGGTGTTACCTGGTAGGCAGTGCGTCAGTTTGTCTATCGTGGTGGCGATGTTCCTCTGCTGTACCCGACACTGTCTGAGCTCCTCCATAGACATGATGAGCTAAAGAGGAGGAAGGAGGAGGAGGAGAGGACGTCAGTGAGAACGTTAGCAGACACACACACACACACACACACACACACACACACACACACACACACACACACACACACACACACACACACACACACACACACACACACAGGATTTCTCTCTGTGAGTCTGCCAGCTTACCACTTTGCCATTTTCCTGAAGGTGCTCGTTAGTCTCAGTCACCTGACTCTGAGACAAAAAAAAAACAAAAGAAAAAATGAGGAAGACATTAAATCAAATGCTTTTAAATCTACGTTTACTCTCAATTTCTTCATCTGTCCTTTGAATTTTACACATTCGCCATCGCATCTGTGACAGACCTCGGCGGCACGCCTCACCTTCAGCTTCTGCGCCTCTCCTCGCACTTTGAGCAGCTCTGTGATGGAGTCCACAAACCCCTGGAAGTGATGGTTACACATCTTCTCGATCTCTCGGTCGTGGTTCCTGATTCGTGCATCCAGCTTCTCCATGAACAGGCCATGTTCCTGACCATCGTACACGGACCTGAAGAAGAAGAAAACAAACAAACAAAACAAAAAAAACAGAAGACAACTGGTCAGAAGAGATGCAACATTTTCTTTTCTTTTTTTTTTTTAATCATCATCCAAAGCCCTTAACCTTTTTCCTTCATCAGTTTATTACATTTTAACATAAAGATTTCAAGTGTCTGGTTTATATTACTATTCCTTGCATTCAATGCCATTTTAATTCATTTATTTTTAGTAATCCTTTCAGCTGCTCTCTTTAGGGGTCGCCACAGTGGATCATTTTCCTCCATCTCACCCTATCCCTGTCCTCCTCTGTCACACCAACTCCCTGCATGTTCTCCTTTATTACATCCATGAAGCTCCTCTGAGGGTTCTCTCTTCTCCTGCTGGGCAGCTCCATATCCACTATAGCTCCTCTACACATGTCCAAACCAGACCAACCTCAGCCTTGTCTCTAATTTTACCTCCAAACCACTCAACCTGAGCTGTCCTCATTTCTGATCCTGTCCATCCTGCTCACTCCCAGTGAAAATCTGAGCATCTCAGCCTCCTGTCTTTTTGTCAGTGCCACCGTTTCCAAACCATCCATCACAGCAGGTCTCACTACCACCTTATAAACATTCCTTTTCACTCTTGCTGCTCTCCGTCTGTCATAAATCACCCCTCACACTCATCTCCACTCACTCCTCCCTGCCTGCACTCTCTTCTTCACCTCTCGTGTACTGTCTGTTGCTTTGGATTATTGACCCCAGGTATTTAAACTCATCTACCTTCACTCTCTCTACTCCTTTGCATGTTCACATGTCTCCCTTTCATTTGCACACACGTATTCTGTTCTGCTTCTACTGACTTTCATTCCTCTTGTCACCTGAGCATACCTCCACCTCTTCAGGCTCTCTTCCACCTGCTCCCTATTCTCACTATAGACCACAATGTCATTTGTGAACATCATAGTCCACAGAGACTCCTGCCTGACATAATTTGTGAACCTGTCCATCACCACTGCAAACAGGACAGCACTCAGAACAGCCTTAATCTAATTCCACCCCATACCTTGAACCCATGTGTAACTCTCACCACACACCATTGTCTTGCTGTCCTGCACCACCCTCTCTGCCACCCCTGCCTTCCTCATGCAGTACCACAGTTCCTCTCCTGGCACCCTATCATGTGCTTTCTCTAGATCCACAAAGTGCAGCTCCTTCTGACCTTCTCTATACTTTAACACTCTCAAAGCAAACACTGTATCTGTAGAGCTCTTTCTCAGTATGAAGGCATACTGCTGCTTGCTGATCATCACCTCTCTTCAAAAACTAATTCCCATATCTTCATGGAATTGCTCATTAGCTTTATCTCTCTGTAGTTACTACAGCTCGGCACATCACCTTTGTTCCTGAAAATCGGTACCAGTCCACTTTGTCTCCACTCCTCAGGCATCCGCTCTCATTCTCCAAGATAGTGTTAAACAATCTGGTTATGTTTTAGTTGAAGCACTGACGGTTGTTCACCAAGAATCTAAAGCCTACTGCTCCACTGTATACGGCTCTATGTGACCACTGAAAACTAATCAACCCTCAGGTCCTACAAGCAGATGGAAGCTTAAAGGAAGAATCAAAGCATTAATTGAGGAGAGTTTGTTTCTTCTCTACACATTGTTTTTCTAAACCCTTGATAGGTATAGGAGAAAGAGAGGAAGTGAAGAAAACTGCTGCATCTACAGTAAATCCCCAGCAGAGGGCCCTCTTGATCCAGCAGTCTTCACAGCTGGGACTGACCACAGCAGCTTCTAGTGCACTGCCTTGCTTCAGGGCATGTCGGTAGTAAGTGCTGTGACATTTTGTGGAGCTCAAACAAATCACTGATTTGTTATCTTGATACAAACTGATCATGTTTCAATTAAAACTGCACTGACTTGGCCAGTTTGTTTAGTCTTACTGACCTGATTTTCTTGGACTATGGACCGCTTGCGAAAGAAAAATAATAAAATAAATAATTTAGCAACATTGTTCCTACCTCAAAGCAGTTAACCTAAGTGCTGCTTTCAGCTCACTACAGACTAAAGTGCTGCTGGGAGCACTGGTTAATTAAAATACCCCTTAGCACCTCTTTTTTCCCCACCATACAAATAGTACAGTAAAGGGAGTGTACATGGCTTTAAAAAGGTCAAAAGAAACAGCTGGGCTGCTTGGTGTGATCTGAAATTTATTAAAGAACATTATCCATCAACTGTTTGGTAAATTATATATCAAAATCATGAAATGGCATGCAAAATATTTCCAAATACACATAGGGATAGGCCCATTGTGATGTGTGAAACACAGGTTGTATATAAAAGGTGAACAGCTCCCAGTGCAGTGGATTAAATCTGCATCCTCGCTAATGGCCAGCAGGGGGCGATTCCTCCTGTGGGTGTTAGTAAGTAGGAAGAAGAAACAACTTCCTACTTTTATTCTGAAGGGATTGTCACAGCAGGCAGATCTGCACATTTGATTTGGCTTGTTATACAAATGTGGAAACAACTACACTTCACAACCACTATAAACACACACACACACACACACACACACACAACTAGTTGTACTACTACAATAATAAGAAGAAGAATACAGGAAAACAAGATATTTCAAAATCAACAATTCAAAACAGTATTGTATTATAAAATGTTACTGCATAAGGTATGAAAGACTTCCTGTGTGTCCTTTTGGCGTTACATTCATACTAACTCCAGCTGGACAAGCCGTCAGTCTGCCGAGTTAAAGAACCACACACACACACACACACACACAAAACTCAATTCATGAGTTAGCAATGAAATGTGTCCTCCTCACCACACGAGGACACAAATGTAGAACAACCTCATGTGATTTGTGGATTCTTTGTAATAGTAAGCACAGCACTTCCTGTGTTTTTTCCCTTCCTGAAACAGCGCGCACGCACACACACACACACACACACACACACACACACACACACACACACACACACACACACACACACACACACACACACACACCTGTGTACAGCTGAAAACCCCCCACCCTTCCTCCTGCTGACTAGGAAATGCCCAACATGTACAACAGGGTGAAGCTCTGACACCACCAACTGCTTTCGTTAGATGCACACATAGAAAACCCTCATGAAAACAATACCATACATGCAGATTTAATATGACTTAATGAAGCACTCCAAACATTTACCCAAAAAGATACCTGCTAATGAAATGACTACAGAAATTAAAGTCCAAACAAGTGCAGTTATAAATAAACTCTTGAGTGTAGATGAACAGTAGGAAGGGAGGACATCAGTCCAAGTCTAATTTTTCTACCTTGGGGAAAATCCCCGTGACCTTTCCTCTTTATGGCTCAAACATTTGTTGTTCCCAGTACTGGGACCATAATAACTACAATACAAGCAGTAGCAGAGACAGGCATGTGTTCTGATTTTTTTTTTTTTTTTTTTTGCTTGGTCGTTCTTTTTTGGTGGCAATAGTGGAAAGTTTTCACTTTATTCTCTCGTGAAGTTGCTAAACAATGGCTGGTTTCCTGTGTGTACGAGCTAAGATTAGCATGTTAGCATATTTGCAGAGACTGGTAACCCTGTAAGAGTCTGACTCGCTCAGTGCCTGGTGGTGTCTGACACAGACAGGAGGAGAGGGTATGATACTTATCTTTGCTCCTTGTCTGCACAAAAAAAAAGTTCCAAACACAGGCGATTATTATTATTTTCCTCTGCATTTTTTGAGTAAACATACTTTATTTTCACCTCTATGGGTCCCTTCAAACATGCAGTACTGGACAATGAACACAAACTTGTAAAAGCAGTTAAAATACTGAAGTACTGGCTACTTTTACATTGTTTGCCCTCTAAAAACCTTTATTTTTAATCTAATCTGAAAACCACTGTTAACTGTTAAAGTCATGCCCACACTACCACTATAACCTGTGATGGAGGAAACAAGCACTACTACTTTTTTTTGTGTGTGTGTGTCACAGGCTCAACAAAACCAATCTGATACCGCACAGCATGTCTGACACTTCCCTCCACACCATGCAGGATTTCAGTGTATGAATCAAGACGCCTGCCTGTCCTGATACTGTCAATATTTTTCACGCATTTATCATGACATGACAGGAAGATATCTCTTTATCTTTTCTCTTTATCTTGCAATGGCCAAGTCCCACCTCTGGCTTTACCTGTGTTTGTCATGCCAACACTGCTTTCCTCATCAGATATCCTAAATGTGAGATTTTTACATTATTTTATTTAAGGATCAAGCCTTCTGCAGGCCTGTTTGTGACGTTTCACAGAACAATGTAGTGACTAGAAGCAAGGGTTAAACATAACCAATGGTCTGACTGCGCACACACGCACACATAGACACACACAGACACACACACACGTCAATTGACTCGCTGCTGACCTGATTGGGGCATTGACAGCATTAACCAAACAAACTGGCTGAAATGGACCCTGACTAATGAGCAGTTGCTCTTTTTTTAATGCAAAAAGAAAAGAACAGAAGTCCTTCCACCGCCTGTAGGTCAGATTTACACAACAACAACAACAACACTACATAAATTAGAAGGCAGTTAAAACAACAGCTGTCTGCACTGTCGTGTGAGAAAGATTTTGCAGGTTTCTATGCAACACTGTAAAAAAGTCCACCCTAACTGTTCTCACAGAGGTTTAAGCAGCAGCCAGGAGCTGCTGATCAGACCCACTTTGATTAAGTGGTCATCAGAAAAGTGTGAACATCTCTATAAAAGCAAAGATTTTGTCAGTTTGCTGGTCTGGAGCATTCGGGTGTGTGTTAACACAAAGCTAAATCTTCCTAGCAAGTTCAACCCAAGGTCAGACTGTACAATGTTCAGAGAAACTGCAAAAAAAAAAAACCCAAGAGCTACATCTCAGACTCTGCAGGCCTCAGTCAGCATGTTAGTTAATGACAGTTCAATTAGAAAAAGAGTAAATGAGTACGGGCTGGGAGAAAGCCTCTTCTCTCTAATAGAGAACGTGGCAGGACAGCTCAGGTTTGCAAAGTTCAGCATCTGAACAAACAACGTCCTGTCCTTTGGACAGAGGAGACGTTTGGTCATAATGCACAGTGATAAGTTTGGAGAGAAACCAACAACATATCAGCACAAACACTTCATACCAACTGTCAGCACAGTGGTGGAGGGGTCATGACTCAGGCCTGTTTTGCAGCCACAGGACCTGGGTACCTCGCTGTCATTGAGATGATCATGAACTCCTCTGTTTGACAGCTCAAGCTTGGCCCAAATTGGGGCATGCAACAGGAAATTAATCCCAAACACAGCAAATCTACAACAGAACGGCTGAAAGAAAAATAAAAATAAAAATCAAGATGCTGCAATGGTCCCACTGTGGGACAGCAAAAAGTCTGATCTATTGGCTCAGGCAGCCCGATGGGGTAAAATATCACAACATAATATACATAAATGACCCCACCTGGTCAGCTGCAGGTTAGCATGTACGTGTTGTTGCATCAGTTCTGCCATTACTCAGCAAATTATGACATGAGGGGTGCTCAAATGGATCTAAATTAAAGGAGATGTGGTTGTACAAAGAGTGAACGCAAGCAAGCAAGAAAGCAAGAAAGAAAGACATGATTTCTGTAGAGCAAAAAAGTTTGGTCGAAGTTCAACAAGGCTGCTCTCAGTTATGACATCATTGTAAATAACTGCCCGTGTGTGTGTGTGTGTGTGTGTGTGTGTGTGTGTAACTGGTTCATCTGCTGAGAGAGAGAGTGTTATCCAGCCAAGGATCTTTGGAGAGGAGTTGCTGACTGCTCAACAGCTGGCTAAATAGGATCTTAACCCACTTAAGACGTGGAGCAAAACCCTGAGTGTGAATGTGTGGATATGTGTGTGTGCGCGTTTTCTATGTGCAGACTGATGACTCAGCAGGGTGTGTGTGCATGATCTAACAAGCTTGTGGTGAGTTACTCCCTCTGTTCTCTGACTAGTTCAACTCTTCAGATGGAGAGCTTCTCAGACCTTGCTGAATGTGTTACTGTGTTGTTTCTCAGAGGAAGGCATCATTGAGCACACAGAAAACAAGCAGATGACCGAGAACATCTCCTCCACAGAGCTTTCACTAAGAGCCGCTCAGCAGTGTTCAACGCAGGGTTTCACACACGGATTTTTATTGGGCCGGCTGCCCGGGTATATTAACACTGTCCCAGGGTACGTTTGGTGACTCATTTTAGTGTTTTTTCCCATCTGCAATAGATTAACTAGTGCTTCGTCATATTTTGAAAGCTCAGTAGCTACTACCCTCTCTGGAGCACACATGTACAAAATATAACCATCTCAATCTGGCCCCCGACCTTAAAGGAAAACTTAATAAAAAAAATTTTTTTTTTAAAAAGCTGCACAAAGACACGTTCCCACACTTCCCTAAACACATTAGTAAATAACACTAAACCTACTGTGAGACAATAAATAACTGCACAAACATCAGCTGTTCCTCATCCCGTGGACAGACTCAAACTCCACCTCTTGGACTGCAGGTTTTCCTGGTAGTTTTGGTTCTGCTCTGCAGTCTTGACAAACTTAGCATTGTGACACTTGAAGCAGTTCTCCGCTGGCAGAGCAGAAGTCCAGCCATGAGATGGCAGTCACTGATCACTGATCAGTGAAAAATATGAAATTGTAAGGGGCCAGCCAGCTGGTTAGCAGTGACTGATCTTTCAAAATAGTGTGGGGGATGATCCTCTAGTAAAAATCAAACACGTCATTGTCTAAAGTGGAAGAAAAATCACAAAATATACCTGGAGCCCATTCAAATAGTTATTCCAAACTTAAAAAAAAAAAAAACTGTAGGTAAAGCCGGACTGAAATGCCTCCAAACCGGTGCACTGCTGCTGTTGTGTAGTGCTGTAAACACCATAGCACCAGTTGGTTCACTGATATCCGATCCAGCTCTCTGAGTCAGGATGAGATCGATGAATCCCTGTTTATGATCATCCAACCATTTTCATCACAAACATTAGCTCAAACAAGTATCGTCTCATTTATTTTTAAGCCCAACACAACAGCTGAGGCGAATGTTTCTTAGCTCTGCAGTTTAATATAAGATCGTGCGATCTTGTGGCTAAACTTCCAGCACAATGACTGAGCTGCTCTGTAATAGTTTAAATGAACACCTCTAACCCCATCAGGAGCGTTTTCCAAGGCCAGCCAGTAGAAACCCACAAAATGAGCACATGCATAAAGGTTCCCTGTCATTAATGGCTAAATCTGACGAATCTCCCCAGCTGCACGCTGTTAAACACAGGGTGGAGTTCAACACACACACACACACACACACACACACACACACACACACACACACACACACACACACACACACACACACAAAGCTTTTAAAGTTACTCAACAGGCCTCTCCAACCGAATAGACAGCACACCTCAGAATAAGCTTGATGACAGACAGACAAGGGTGAAGGCCTGTGATGCATTCAGCTGTTGAAGAAATAAATATGACCAATAAAACTGATTCAAATACACAAAAATATCCGAGGGGAAGAACCGTTATTCTCGTGTCTAAGCTCAGTGGTTTCAGCTGGAGCAGACAGAAATTCAGATTTAAAATCGACTGCTGTGCCATTTAATGCGTTTATGTTAGCTCCTGATTTCCTGAAAGAAATCAATACAGTTCAAATAAATAAAAAAGAAGAAAAAAAAGAACAGTTAACCTGTGTGTGTGTGTGTGTGTGTGTGTCATCTTCTCCAATGCTGCATTCACACCAAATGCAAAGCAAAGTTTTACAAAGGCTTGATGTAATGAGGCAAACTGAGACAACTTCACTCCCTCTTCTCAAAGTTGAGAAAGGTTTAACTTACGACCTGCACAGCTGTTATTTCACCCATCATCACCTGATTGGCACCGACTGATCACCACAAGTCACTTCCTGCGTGGACACCTCTTTACTGTGACAAGGTTCCAGCTATCAGTTTCACTCCCTCCTTCTCCAGCTGGCTGTTCCAAAAGCGAGCCAATCCCCCACAGACTAAAATGCTCAGCTGTGCAGGAGAAACTGACTTGATTACAGACGACACTGATCTGTAGTGAGAGCAGGAAGCAGGTGGAGGTATGCACCGGAGAGAAGAGGAATGAAAGTCAGTAGAAGCAAAACAGAATACGTGTGTATGAATGAGAGGGAGACAGGTGGAAAAGTGAACATGCAAGGACCTAGATGAGTTTAAATACCTGGGGTCAACCACCCAAAGCAATGGACAGTACATGAGAGGTGAAGAAGAGAGTGCAGGCAGAGTGGAGACAAGTGTGAGGGGTGATTTGTGCAGAAGGAGAGCAACAAGAGTGAAAGGGAAGGTTTATAAGACGGTAGTGAGACCTGCTGTGATGTATGGTTTGGAAACGGTGGCACTGACAAAAAGGAGGCTGAGCTGGAAGCAGCAGAGCTGAGATTTAAGATGTTCACTGAGAGCGAGCAGGATGGACAAGAATAGAAACGAGTACATCAGAGGAACAGCTCAGTTTAAGCAGTCTGGAGACAAAGTTAGAGAAACAAAGCTGAAACGGTTTGGACATGTGCAGAGGAGGGATAGTGGATATACTGGACAAAAAGATGCTGAAGATGGAGCTGCCCAGCCGGAGGAGAAGAGGAATACCACAGAGAAGATTCATGGATGTTGTAAAGGAGGACAAACAGAGGGTTGGTGTGACAGGAGGGACAGCGAGAGATGGAGTCAAATGATCCACTGTGGAGACTCCTAAAGGGAGCAGCCGAAAGAAAAACAAACAGTTAAACTTGAGGCTTTAATTGCACATCAATACCATGATTCTCTCACATGAACTAATCCAGAGAAAGACTCTACAAGCAGGCCTTGAGAATATTAGATAAAAAGCCAAATTTATATCATCGTAAAATTTAAACTAAATATTGTCTCTTTCTGTGGTTGCCATATCCATCTTTTAGATACAGTCAACTGCACAAAGCTGCTCTGTCATGATACAGCAGCACATCACTGACTTCAACACAATGTCACTCATTCATCAGCCTCAGTTTAACTTTTCCGTGGTCATCAGCGGTTTTGCCCGTCTGCGATTACGCGTGCCGTAAAGCAAGTGTGCACGCCAGCATAACTGCCATTTAGCAAGGCAGGAAATCCCTCACTGACTGTTAAAAATCATAAATAAAGAGAGAGAGAGAAGAAAAAAACAAAATCTCTGTGGGGTTCGTGTGTGATGCACCAACACTCTGAGGACATTTAAACGCGTGCAAATCTCCACTGAAGACTATATTATTATGATGGTGTAACTTCCTGTAAATCTGAGACTAATATGACCTGACAGCAATGTAGAAAAACATGCAATCCAACACAGAGAGGCTTTTAGAGATTAACTGTGATGGAGACGTTCCTCTGTAACAATGACACAGACCCTGAGGGAACGTTTTCGAGTGTCAGCGCAGAAAGCGACAGCCCAGTCACAGAAACCTCTCAGGTTTCCGTCAGCATACAGCAGGCAGCGCAGCACCAGGCTCTTTTCTTTAGACGCTGCATTTTTTTTTTTTTTTTAAACGACAGTTTAAAATGAAAGAGCTGGAAAGCTCACTGGTGACATCTTTAAAATGTACACAGAAAACAGCAGGTCTGACATCAGCGCTCTTCACCCTCAAGTGTACCATAAGAAAGTACTGACTAGCAAGGGCAGCTAGTCACGCAACAGAAATACTACTGGATAAACTAACTCTTTGCCTTCTCCCAAACTTTTCCCACAAAATTGAAAGCAGGGACCTGTCCAGAATCTCTTGGTAAATAAATATTAAGATTTCCCTTCACTGGAACTAAGAGGCCAACCCCAGAATAAGCCCATAGCTTTATCCTATACCTCCTGCATCAAACTTTACAGCTGGCACAGTGCAGTCAGGCCGGTAACCTTCTCCTGACATTTGCCAAACCCAGACTCTGGTGGCGTGCCTTACACCACTCTACCTTACACTTGGCATTGTGCTTAGAGATTTAAGGCTTACGTGCAGCGTCTCCGCCATGGAAGCCCATGCCATGAAGGTGCAGTTTCTGTACTGATGTTAACAGCCGTCTTACATTAAAAATCAAGCTTACATTAAATCGGCTCAACCAAAAAGCCATCCAGCGCTGGACACATTTAGCTTGACAAAGCTACGTCCTAATTGAGAGCAAGCTAATGGCTTAACCAACCTCCTCGTATCTACCAAAAAATTCATTAATTAACTGATAAAAACTTGCCTGCCTGGTGACTATATTGATTTTTTTTTTCTTCTTCACATTCTGCAACTTGTGGTGTCTAAATGGTTGTCCAGAGCTTGAGGGGTTTTGCACACTCGGGACCGCTTTTGGTCTCAAAGCGATTGCACAGGTCGCCAAATAGGAAGAAACCTTTCTGCAAACAGTTGCAGTCCGACTTGGATCGTCTGCATTCACTCTCAAAGAGAAGGCTTGCAAATAATTGCTGTCTAATTTATAAATGCAGACAGATTGCCAGCATGTTGCCATCAGCCTGAATGAATCTTTGTCAATGAACACAACTTGAGGGGACTCGACTCAACTGGCTGCCAGCTGGTTGAGTTCTGGTTATATTCCTACAGAACAGGAAGTTTGCTGAGTGCAAATATAAGAGTTAAATGTGAATTTCAGTTAAATGTGAAATTCTGTCTATATAGACAGTAACAGATATGTGACTTTCAATGATTTATCATAGTTAATTGCTGTACTTGTGCTGAGAAACAAACTGCATGTCAACTTGGTCCCATTCAATCACAGATTGACAGCAGACTGTCTTATGGCCACATTTATGGCAGGTTTTAGTGACAGTGTTTATATGCTTGACAATCTGAATGTGCAGCACAGACAACTGAAGTGAGATATTTTATTAGATAAAACATATTGACAAAGTTTAACTCTGAGTACATTATTTGCAGTGGAAATACTTTGATTTATCACCTTTTTAAGATATTGCAATACTCAGCATATCAAAAAATGTTTAAAAAAACAATATCATCTTATTGTGTATGAAGTATTGTGATAATATCGTATCGAGAGGTGTCTGGTGATTCCCACCTCTATTATTAGAACAGCTCGATTATGTGCGTTTGGTTTCACTGGTTTCTTTGCTCAAATAATAAAATAATCAATGTGATTTTGTGATACATTTTGACAGCATTGCTTGCCTGACCTTTTAACCCCTGGGAGGAAAATACTTTAAAATCTCCCAAAGTCTCTGCTTTTACCTTGTGTTCAAATATGCCAGCAGATATTGTTGAAATTTTAATTAAAATGACTCACACACTGAATGAGTTTCATGGCTGACACTGTGGGATTTCTACCATGAATTTTGAGCCCCCCCCCCCACTATTAAACTTCAAGATAATCCTCAGGCTCTACACAGACCTCTGGTTTAGCTGACACTGTAAGGTATCAATATACTGAGTGACAGTTTTTACAGTAGTGTCTAGACCTGTGGCAACCACAACAAGCTGAATTGTTTCAAAAGCACATCTGGGTTCACCATGAAGGACTTCACTGACTCATTAGCACCAAGTTTAAATATCCATTCATCGATCTTTTTAACAGCTTGTCCAATTCAGGGTCGAGGATGGGCTGGAGCCTATCCCAGCTGTCACAGAGCAAAAAGCAGATGAAACAGGTCCAACCACACACACAGTATACCAGTATTTAAACACAAGCTATGGAGGAGCACGTCCACAGCCTCTGAATCTGTGAGTGAATGTTGTAACCTGAGGGAGCCGGCTGGCTGCTCCTCTCGTATTTATGCTGTCAGGGAGGAATTCTGCAGCTAGCCTCGACCTGCACACCACCGCTGCAGACACATGCGCACACGCACGCACGCACGCACGCACGCACACACACCCCTACTTCTCATTGCCAACCTGATTATTCCTAGCTGTTTTTGAGGAGTCTTGGTCCTGGGAAAGTTATACTGGTGGAGGCTGAGCAGCATCTGAACAACAGCCATGAGTCAGAAAGAGTTACAGAAGATGTAGCAAAACCAAATGTTTAAGAACTGATTATTTTCACTATCAGTTTATTGGCCAATTCTCTCAATTAAGTTTTGAAAAATAAAGTAATGGAAAGTGTTTGCGGAATTTTGTCACCACTTCAGATGTGTACAGAAATGCCTCCAAAAATACTGGAGGAGGAGTAAAAGTGACTGTGAGCTGAGTGTGAAAGCAAAGCTGTCGATTTACCGGCCGATCTATGCTCCCACCCTCACCTGTGACCAGGAACTGTGGCCAGTGACCCAAAGAATGAGAGCGTGAATTCAAGAGCTTCCTCTGAAGACTGTCTGGGCTCTCCCTTTACATGTGACATGTATATTTAGCCGGAATAGCGGGAATTTTAGAACAGGAAAAGCCAGCTGATGACTAGTTACCATCTGTCCTTGTAACCAACAGTATTATCAATCAGAATTACCAGCTGTTTAAGTGTTTTATATGCTTCAACTGACCAGCAGGACAAACATTTTTATCCCTTTAGAATATCCACAGTTAAGAAAAAAAAAAGAAAAAAAAGGCTTCTGAAAGGTTTCATTTCCCACTGAAACGCGTACATGCAAAATTAACAACTTCCTTCCTTTGCAAACAAAACTCCCTCTTTTAAGTGTCTGGACTAAGTTTAGCTCATGATGAAGCTGACAGTTCCAAACATAGACTGTGCCGGTATATTTTAAGAGTGTCCAGTGCACACGGGGTGAAGTGGAAACACACAGTCTGAGTTGGACAGAAGAGGGGCACTGGAAACGATGAAACATCACGCACAGGGAAAAAAAATTATAACGGCACACAAATCCACTGAGGAGAATGTGGCTGCCGGAGGTGTCGCACAAAGTTGTCAAGTCATTTTAGCAACAGGATCTGGAGAGGACTGATAAACCCACACACACACACACACAGAGTGCGTTCACTCAGCTTGCTCTAACTTCCCATCACACACAGCAGCTGGCCTGAATAAAAAGTTAAGACAGGCCTCATGATGGCCAGAAGAGACCAACGCAGAGGGAAAAAACACACCTTTGATAAGCCTTTAATAGCCTGCTGTATTTCCCCTCTTCATTCACTGCCCGTTTCCTCTCTGCACAATCAGTGCAAACACCGCTGCTCAGGAACAAAGCTTCTTCACAGAGGGCCCTCAAAGGCCAATTCCGAAGAAATCCCTGGCTCTTATTTGTATTTATCTTAAGTTAAACACAGCCTCTGTTTAGATCCAAAACGCTGTTCCTGTGTGTTTTATAGGGCTCGTCGTATATTTTCTGATCTGAAAGCTGATGATAAGCACGAATGAGAGCCATTTCAGGTACAAAATGAAGCACCTTCCTCTGCTAATGGGGCTGAGAAACCAAACAGAGGAAAAGGAACAAGGCAGGTCGCTCAGCCTTTAAGTGTAGCTTCCACTCAATTATTGATAAATACACTAAACATTCAGTAAGAAGCTTCAGCAAATGTCTCTCTGTAGCTCGGGAGGGTTTGGACTGAGCCTCTCTTCATTCATTGGCACAGGCAGGGTTTGTCAGGGCTGCTGCACTTGACACTCGAAGATAAAACTGCTGCTAACAGCCTCATAAGATACGCAGAGCCACTAACACTCACCCCTCCAGCACAAAGTTTACAAATTCCCCCAAAAGGCTCCAGAGCCACTCAGTCAAACACAGAAGGCTCAGCCACGAGAAACAACCTAGTCCCCCGGTGAGAGCAGAATGTCAATTAACTAGCTCATTTAGCTTAATGTTAGCCAAAGTTGCTGAAATTCCAGTGGACGGGTTACCAAAACTTTAAGGACAAAGCTAAATTAACAATGTCGATGAAAAAACAGCCTGTCGGGACAACCAGAGCTCACCGTTCAGGTTCACACACTATTGCTCAAAGTGCAAATTAGCTAGCTTTAATGTTTGCTAAAGTTAGCCGGCTAGCTGTCCGACAATGGAAGCACACGGGTTAAAGTTTTGAGCAAGCTCCGGGAGTCTTCGAGGAGCCGCTGAATCGGCGCTAGTCGCAGCCAGCTAGCCGCGGCTCCCACAAGCTGGGTGACGCCGCGCGTTCAGCGTTGCTTTCCCCCGGGAAGCCGAGTGGTGGTGGGGAGGGGGAGACTCACTCACCGGAGTGTCGGTCCGATACAGTTGGTGTCGGTGCTCTCGATTTCGCGCAGGATACGTTCGTGCTCGGCGGCTGTCTCCAAACTCGCCATCCTGCATGTTGCTCCGGACGGTTCCGAGCCGAGTGGAGCGGACTCGCCGGGATCTTTGCGTCATGGCAGGAGGAACCATAGGGTTGGTTTAATATTTTAACCGAGCAGCCCGAGTGAGCGGAGTTTCCCTCTCTGGTAGGAAGACGGGACATAATGTTTGGAAGAGGGGGGACCTGTGGACTAATTAATGTTGTTAATAGAAAGTTGGGTGAGATACATTTATTTTTAAATTAATAAATAAATACATTTAATTAATAATACATTTAAATTGATCAGTGGAATTTTCCATCCTCTACTTGGTTGATAAAATAAACGAGATTTTTTTTACTCCGCTGTTTAAATGGTGTGTTACTTCTAATTCAAGATTCAAAAGTCTAAAATTACACAAAATTCAAATAACAGATAAAAATAGCGACAAAAGTCAAAATATATGTGCTTAACAAATTTATTATACACTAAATAACAAATAACAAACTGAGTTCATGTTTTTATACCCAAATCTGAGCCAGCACACCGGACTTCTTTCAGAACTCAGAAATTAGAATAACATTAGACTAATAAAACAAATGTTTCTGTTCAAGCATCCAAGTAATTAACCATAATTTGACATCTTTTTTTTTTTTTAAAGCAGTGCTTTACTATTTTTTCAGCTTTTTTTGCCAAAGAGTAAACTTGAAATTTCCTAAATATATATTTTAGCATTAAAATATCATTTCAGTTAAAGGGCTTGGGCATACTGATGGATTAACCATTACAGACACATAAAAAGTCATTTTGCTAAGTACCAATACTGTTAATTTATGGCAGCTGTGGCATAAACCTTACACTGGGTGGTAGTCTAAAAAAATTGGCTCATATATACAACACATACATACATATTTATATCTGCATATATATAAATATATGCATACACATAATCTGAAAACTTTCTCATAAAGTAAACCATAATTAATGTTTAAATAAATGTGCTGCCATTTTTGCTGTGATGATACAAATATTACTAAACAGGAATGGAGCACAGACAGAACTTTAATGTATATTTCTAGATTTGAAGTTGTTTGGATGATTAAAAGAAAGTCAAAAGCAAAAAGTCAAAAGTAAAATTGTTAATTCCAAAAACCTAACAAAGGGAAGTTTTTAGCTCTTAATCATCTCTGTTGTAAACGGACAGTTGTTAAACCCACAATGGTTAAATATGCAACCAAATAACTACAATGAGTTTGAAACCTCTGATCAATAGTGGGGCTACATACTGCATAAGGTCCAAGTATGTCCACAAATAACACAAGCAAATGCATTCATTTAACTCCTCACTGTCACTTACATTTAAAGGTAAAGTGAGTGTGCTGGCAAATAGAATGAGAATTTGCACCACAATTAAAAATCCATGTTTTTCCACAGCCAAACCATTAGCTATCAGATACTCTTCACAGATTTAAAAAAAAAAAAAAAATTGTGACTGGAGCTTTCCGAATTTATGCCCCTGAACTCTGGAGCAGCCAACCTCTAAATATTGGAGATGCAAACTCTGCAGATAAGTTCAAGAGACTCTCTTTAACTCCCCTTAAAACACCCTTTTAATCTGCCATTTAGCTAGTGGTTCTGCATAATAATAATAATAATAATAATAATAATAATAAAAGCCACATTTGATAATCTGGCACATTCAAACCATCTTCATTGGGTCTTCACATTGGCGTTTGACTTCTTTTATTTCAACAACTGTTTTCTTTCTTTTGTTTCATCATCTCTTTTTTCATATTTCTCTGTTTTTGTTTCACAGGATTGTGAACGCCTTGGGGTCCCTCCGGATGGGCTGGAGGAGGTGGCTGGGGAGAGGGACGCTTGGGCTTCTCTGCTTAGGCTTCTGCCCCCGCGACCCGGCCCCGGATAAGCGGAAGAAAATGGATGGATGGATGGAGGATTGTATTACTTATTTCTACTTCTGTACTATGACCGTGCATATGAGTATGTATTTCTGATGGGTTGTTTGTTTCTTTAATAACTGATTTAACATGTAAGTGACCTCATTCGAAGCCCGTTGAACCTCCATTAGTGATATTGGGCTATACAAATAAAATCAGCTGGAATAAACTGAAATCTCTTTGACACAGTGCTTTCAGTCCTCGCTTGCAGAATACAAAAGGAGCAGCAGATTTTCTCACTCTGGCTTCACATTAAACACCTGTTGATTATTGTCATTCCCGCAGAAACACCCAGACGCAAAGGTGGAGTATGTCAAATCACTCCGCTCCAATTTGTCCAGACCAATTTTAACAATTTTCCGGAAACAAAAAATGGGCGTGGCTGGCGTTTCCCTTCTCTCGTGTGAAATAATAAATGTTTTCAAAATAAAACCATCAGTGTAAAGCTGGCCTCACATCTTTTAGCTCTTTTAGCTTATCTCAGTCTAGCTTTGCCGTATAGCCAACATTATACAAATTTTATGTATTTTATATTTTCACAAGCTATATACACACATAAAAAATAAACTAATGTGCTTTTATTTTGGAGGCACAGTTGAGTTAAATCAGGTGTCAGACTGAATGCAGCTAGCTTGATGCTGCTCGTTCTGCCTGCTGTCTGAAGGGAGAGGGAGGGAGAAAAGTTAAGATGGAGGTAAAAAAAAAAAAAAAAAGTTATATAATTTGAAGCGATGTATTTGAACATGAGTGAAGATATGCGCTTGTCTGGTTGTTAATATGTGTTGTCACGAAGTGTCAGGGTTTTGCTGGCCTGGCTGGGCTCGCAGTGCTTTGCACACTTCGGAAGGATCAGAGTCCATGCCGTGGTAACGGAAACGCTGTAATCGCGCTGTTGCTGCAAATCAAACGTTATTATTATTGTGCAGCTTTTGTCAGCTGTCATTTTAACCGTGTGTTTACGAGGTTGCTGTAATTCAGAACTCACTGACACAGACACACACACATAATGTAGACATAAAGCAGGCAACCTGCTTAAAGGCGCGTGTGGCACCTGCTCATAAACTGACCCTTGGACTTTAATAATTCAGATATTTGTGATTTCCACACACTCAGTAAACAAATCCATACGCATGTATGTGACGTTTTAAGGCTGAATCCCATCTCAGCTGTGTCTTTGAGGCTTGACTGAAAACAATGAGGACAGCTGACACTGCTTGAATATGAATGAGAAAACTAGCAACACCAGCAGTTAAAGCAGCGTGGCTCACAACTAGCTTTATATTTTGGAAATAAAAAAAAAAGGCCTGTCAGAGGCGCTGTTGCCTGACTGAGTAGTGCTTAAGTGTTTTTACTTCTTTAATTGTTCTTCTTTCTTTTCTTTTTCAAAAAATTATCTTGACATGTAACTAATTTATCCCCATGTGGAATATTATAATTGGTGGTTTAAATCATTTCCTGCAGGACAGTCTGCCAAATGCATCCAGATTTTAAGCATAATGCATTTTATTTATTTATTTTTTATTTATTTATTTATTTTTCAGCCTCAGAAGAAGTTGATTAACTCAGCAGACAGCTGCGTGGATGAGGCTCTCCTCGGCCTCGTCAGGGCCTCGGGGGGCCTCTCTCTGCTGAAGGGCCACAGAGTCGTGCTTCGGTCTGACCTCCAAAACCTCAAGGGCAAAGTGGCCCTGCTGTCTGGAGGGGGTTCGGGCCACGAGCCTGCACACGCAGGTAGGACTTGAGTAATTTAAAATTGAGCACGGGATACTTCTGATTACCTCGGCTCTGATTTGTCCTCCTCCAATTTTCTGTGTCCTCAGGTTATATTGGTGCTGGGATGCTGTCGGCGGCTGTCTCAGGAGGAGTGTTTGCGTCTCCGCCTCCTGCCAGCATCCTGGCTGCCATTCTCTCCTTGCACAATGCAGGTAATGTGTCCTTCAGTTTTTTTTTTTGGGAGGGGTGTGTGAGAGATGGTAGTGCATATTTAATTACTGATCTTGTATATTAACTCTGGTGCATGTACAGCACAGTGTGGTGCAACTGCTTGTCTTTAAAAATAAATGTAAATGTTTATTTAAAGTTGGAGCTTTTATATTTGAGCCTTTGCCAAAAGAGCTCATAAATCTGTGTGTTTTGTGTCTTTCCATTAATGGTGTGTCTGAGTCTTAGTTACACTTGCGTAAAAAATTATACAGCAGCTTCCTTTCAGCTAGGAAAAATTGGTGGTTCCCCAGTGACTGCTTAGAATTTTATTTGATTTTATTTTAGAATTTTTTTTGCAAGCAGTCACGGAGGGTCCGACTCGCTCACCCATCTACTCTGAAGCAACCTGTCTCCAGCTGTCCAACTCAGACTGTCTGCAATCAGGCTCACAAATAATTGCTGTCTAATTTATAAATGCAGTCAGATTGATTGCATTATGTTGGTAATCAGTAGGGTTGCAGTAGTGGAGTCAACTCAGCTGGATACCAGGTGGTTGGATTTTGGTTATATTCCAATATAAAAGCAAAGGTTGCTGAGCGCCTGTATCATTTAGCAGTTAAATTGCCATCCTGAACCAGCTACGTCGCTATTTGTGGAGGAATTTCTGTTTCAAATCTCTGAGATTCTGGCTGGACTCTGAACCTGAGTAGATGATGTGAATTTGCAGTTTTCACTGGTTAATTGGGACAATCACTGTATTATCACAGACCGTTTGCATTTAATTGCCAACTTGAACCCATTCAATCACAAAAAGATAGCAGACTGACTCCGTCTTATTGCAGTTTTATCATAATTCATCAAAGAAGACAGCAGCTGACTGCGAGCAGTCACAGACCTTGATTTTTGAAAAAAAAAAAAAAAAAGAAACCCACCAAAAGAAGGATGAGGATAATAAAGAAAGAAATCCATGGTGAGGACAAACACCCATCATAACCACAGCTTAACTACGTTTGTTGTAGCAATCTCACTGCCAGAAGGGAGCAAAGACTGCATATAAAAGATGGACATGGCCTTCGTAATATTACCTAATGGTTAGCAAGGTCTCCATGTGAATGAAGGGTGAAGGTGACTGAGAAACTGAGGATACTGCTCATAGGGTAGCCACCAGTCAATCACAAGGCAGGCCCACTCTAAAGTGTACCCCACTTTATCTTTCTTTGACTCTAATGAGGACCATAATTTATAAAATTACCTCCATATTATAACCTATAAAACTTAAAACTGGAGAATGTGGCCAGAAACCCACGAGGAAAGCGTTTATCTCATAGACTTTAATACAGTTTATGAACTGTATGCCAGAGGACAGCCATAGGAATTACCCCCTGCTGGCCGTTAGAAAGAACACAGGTGCTTCACTATTTTTAGTCCTGGAAGCCATGTCCATCCTTTATATACAGTCTGTGTCATGCTGCAGGTTTAAATGTTTTAAATAACAAGTTTTCCTAAAACAGGAGCCTCCGGGGTCCTTCTCATCGTGAAGAACTACACCGGCGACCGCCTCAACTTTGGATTGGCTGCAGAGCAGGCTTGTAACCAGGGCGTTGCTGTTGACATGGTGATAGTTGCAGAAGACTGCGCCTTTGATCAGCCCAGTAAGGCCGGAAGAAGAGGCTTGTGTGGCACCGTCTTCATACACAAGGTACACAACAGCAGCCTTGTACATGTGTGATTCACCTTGGTTGTAGCTTTCAACCAAGACCAGTATAAGTGTATGTTGAGTTAAAAGGGTATTCCACCACTTTATCACTGCACTTGTGTAACTTCAATCTTAAATAAAACCTGGTGCACAGTAGCAGTATTCCCCAAGAACTGTGAACTGACTTCATGTCTTAATGGTACAAATGCTGCACTAAAGCTACATGAGGCAACATAAACATAAGACCCACAATACTATCATTCATTTTACATTTTATTTATTAAACTCTTCATTTGTATTATTTTTTAAAATTTTGGTTTATTGAACCCTTCATATTTATTCCTATTTTCTATTAAATCGAGTGCTTTGTGTATTTTATTTATTTATTTATTTATTTATTTTTTAACCTTCCAGGGCCACTTTGTTTTATGATATTGTATTTATTTTATTGATCTGGGTTGTTTTTCACATTCTGGCTGCTCTAACACAGTAATTTCCTAAATCTGAGTGATCAGGAAAGTATATCTTATGCTATGAACTTGAAAAATATACAGAAATATACGAATTATTTTGTTTTTGCATTAGTCACTACATGTAAGAAGGGGAAAAATGAAACTTGCAGAAACATTGTTTCACATATTTTTGCATCATTCGGACTGATAACATGGATACTTTGTTTAGATGTATGTAGTAGTTTTCTTAATAGAAACTCTTGCCTTTTAAGCATGCGGTCTTGCTCTCTGTCAGCTGGCAGGTGCTTTAGCAGAAGAAGGCTGCTCATTGGACCAGATTGTTTCCAAGGTGACAGAGGTTTTAAAGGGGATTGGTGAGTCTTTATTTTTTCTTTTTTAAAATTTGCTCCCTCACTTAATACCTGGTGGAAACACAGGATACTTTTCTTAATGATGCTTGTTTTGTATTCCAGGCACCCTGGGGGTGAGTCTGTCTCCATGCAGCGTTCCAGGCTGCCTGCCTACATTTGAACTGGCGCCAGGAGACATGGAGCTCGGGCTGGGTGAGGGATGATGAGAGGAAGATGGAGAAGGTCGAATTGTGAGAGGGAGAGATTAGTAGGGAGTTAGGAGCAGTCTGTGACATTAGGTCTGATATTGGCTATCGAGACTTTTTATTTCCAGAATTAAACTTCTACCTGAGCTAATGAATGCTGTCTACATGTTTTAGTGAGAAACTACTTAAAATCAGATCAGATGCCCTAATCTTCATTATTGACATCCAGCAGACAGATATTTTGGAGAAAAATAAATTAATACCACCCAATAGTGGTGTATGAGTTCAATTAAGAGCAATAAAATAGTATAACTGAAACAAAAGTGTCTCCAAAGGATTAGTTAACTCAAATGATGAGATGAGGATGTTAGAATTTCAGCATGTCAAAAATCTCCAGTTAGGGGTCTTTTGATTTGAGTGGACTTCCGCTTCTAATTTTAGGTATCCACGGTGAACCTGGAATAAAGAGGTCAAAGGTGAGTCAGATTTGAACAACAGCCTGAATGTGCTATTAACTTTGGGCTATATGGACTCAGCTGATCTTGTCACTCAGGTGGCCTCTGCTGATGAGGTGGTCAAAACCATGATAGACCACATGACCAACCCAAGCAGCCAATCGCATCTGCCACTGAAATCAGGTCCACTAAATAATATTATTGCTCATATATTATGCTTACTGTTAGTGCTGCTGCTCCATGTGTGGGTTTCCCCCCCCTCCTCTTTCCTACAGGAGACAGTGTGGTTGTGTGTGTGAATAACCTCGGAGCTCTGTCTTGCCTGGAGATGGCTGTGGTTAGTAGAGCGGCCATCATCTGCCTGGGTGAGTGAGTATTTGTGTGTGTGAAGCTTTAAAGATGGATTCCAGCACACAGACTTACATCCATCCTAACATGCATCCATAACTATGGTCAAAAACAATGGGACAAAGATTAAGTAAAGGCTAACCGACAGGAAAGAGTTTGAGTGTTTAAAACAAACCACAGATTCAGCCGGTCCGGGCTGAGGAAGGCTGTGCCAGAGTTTAGGAGCTACAACCTCGAAAAGCGTGGTCACCTGAATTTAAAATAAGAGAGCGTGGAGCAGTTAAAAGTCCCTGATCAGATCTCTGCACCTGCTGTGTATGCTCCTAAGACCCAGCAATTCATTTGTCTTCTGTGGACAGCATGAGTCTGAGACCTCTGTCAAGCACCATGTATACAATCTATATGAGTCCTATTGCACTGTCAAGAGGACATCCTGGGCTTTCTATTGATGCCACATTTGTGGGGGCTGTGCTACCAGAGCACATGGACTTTGTTACTCAGAATTGTAGAGGAGGAATCAGACTTACTACTGTCAGGAGATGAGGTGGAGGAGGACCAGACAATGCAGCCAGAAGGGGAGAGGTCAGAGGAGTGTTTTCAGTTGAATATATATATATACACACAGACACACACACGTCAGTTAAGTCAGATCATTTTTCTTTTACTCTGTTGGTGAGACCTCTTTTAAACAGAGTGTAACAAGGCTGCATTAGTCTGCTGAGACCATGGGAGGCCGGTGTATATGAGCAGGCCAGCGTCCTCTGCTGCAGTTTGTGCCAGGGAAGCCAAATCTCACAACTTCAGATCCCTTCCTCACTCAGTACTTCTTCTCTTCATAATTTTGCCCCAGCTCAGGCTCCTCAAACATTGGTATATCCTCCTCTGAGCCTTCACCTTTCTGCTCTAATGTCGGACCATCTTCCATCTCACCTCCTGACAGCATTACATATGACTCCACTTCCACACTTCTGAGTCAAATCCTTCCTCACTCACTAAGCCCCCTGTCATACCATGCACGGTCATTGTTAGTGCCATGGGTCACATGACCTAACAACTCATTATATGCAGGAGCCTGGCCTTGTTGGGCTTTATTTGTCATTAATAAAATGTATTAATTTTAACATTAAAGCTACAGATTAGCATGGTTTAACCAGGAATTAGCAGCACCACATGGGTGTCATGGTACAGGGAGATGGTGTTGCGATATGATACCGGAGACCCCTGCGATGCAGTTTTGCTGTAAGAATGATCAGAGCTGGTGGTCTTACTTTAGAGGTGGTAAGCGTTTAACCAGACTTAGATGGGCCTTACTGTGTTTCTCTCACATATTCACTGTTTTAACTTAAGAATATTTTTAAACCTTGTTATTTAATAAACAGGAAAATGCACTGCTGACATCTTAAAATGATGGATGTGATTTGATTGTTGGAGAATGCTACTTAAAGCTTTGGCTGGCAGGAGAACAAGGGGTTAACATATCCCGATATTCTGGAACATGATCGGTGGTTTTTACAGAAAGCCGTGGAGTGGTGGTTGCCAGGGTGATGTCCGGCTCGTTCATGACCTCTCTGGAGATGGCGGGGGTGTCGCTGACCCTGATGAAGGCCGACCGAGAGACGCTGAGGCTGTTTGGTAGGTTTTCAAACACTTAGGTTTGTTTTTCTATACTCGTGAGGACGTTTTTCAGAACATTGGGGAGTATGCAGAGATTCAGTCTTTGCTGCCATGATCTTCATAGCAGTAACAACCAATCATTCAACTCAACTTTGGCACAAGTAGCACAAGGGAAGCAACAAATCCAGTGTACGACAGGAATGAGAGGTGAGAGCATTCAAGCCTGAAAGTTGTACGCCTGAAGCGTCCCTTATGGTGCAGAAGAGACTAGCCCTAAGTAGAGCGCAGAGACCATAAAATGTCAGTGAAATTCATCAGTGTGTAGCCAGAATACTTCCTGGAACTTTGAAGTAAGAAACTACTAATGGAGCAGAGGATAAGAGTGGCTGATCTATGTATGACCTGAGCTGGGAAGGTCTTTTGGAGCCATTTCTAAACTACTGCAGATTCCTAGATCATCAGTTCAAACCATTGTGTATATAAGCACAAGTTATTCAGATGTGCCACCACCTTGCCAAAGTCTGGAGGAAGAGCCAAATTGTCACCCTCAGATGTTACGATGTTCAGGAACCACCAAGACTCAAGCCTGCCATGAACTGGAAACTGCTGGAACACCAGTACCAGTGTCCACAATGAAACCAGTTTTTGATGGTTTCGAGGCCCGACACTCCCGTTACCCTTTTAGCAGGAGAAAAATAATCCCAATGGAGCGAGAAGGCTCCTCAGCAGAAGAACAAGACTCCTTAAAAAATCACTGGAGATGAGCAGGTTTTGTTACCAAGGTTTATTAACAGACAAAGTTACAAAAAACAAAAGCAAGCAGTAGCCTCCTGGGAGTTTGTGCCTTAGCAGTTAGCAAGAGGAAAAACGGACAGCAACAGCACCCACACCACACGTACACTGCCCCAACTACTGCTACCCATCAACTTATATACTCTTTGCTGTTCTTTGTCTAAGGTTTTGTGCACAGTCAGTGATTTACAAACATTCATTAGAAACTGTCATTAATTCTACTGACATTATCTAAAAATGCACAAACATCCCGGAGCATCTTCAATACATCAACAAGACAGTAAGAAAAATTCATCACAGTAATTGTCAGTAACAACTTCCTTGTGGCCATCCTATGGTACTCCTGGAGAAGGATTTACAACTGCCCACACTTACACTGACCAGATATGAGGGAGAAAGTGGGGGCCAAATTGCCCCCAGACTTGTTGCATGGACAGATTTACACATTCTTGATTTGCATTTCCAAAATCTTTGGCTGTGCTACATAAGCACGTTAGCCCATGGTTAGGTTCACTGGACAGATTTATCTTTACCACCTGAGTAATTCAAAAATTGGGCACGCTGTATGACGGGTGTCCTGTGCATGAACCCAAAAAAGGCAGTTTTATGAGTACAGACCCTTAAGCATGAATTTGAATGACCAACAGGTTCAACACTGGGCTAGAGCAGAAGATGAGTATGCTTTGAGGATGATCTAAGAGGGCCTGTCCGACCAAAGGAGGCTGCTACAGAGAGGTGACATAAGCTTCAGTGTCCTGTTCATGAATAAGAGCAATTCAACAGGCCTCAAACCCTCCTATTACTTCTAGACACACAATAAAGTAGCAAGTTGAATAAGATTTTATTTCAGTGGAAAACAGTTTAAATGTGATAAACAAAAATAACAACAATAGCTATATATGTCAGCATTAAGGTAATAAAAATCCCAACATTTTCCCTCACCACGGACTGAGAGGGCGCCAAACAATAAAGAAGCCCCTGATCCAAAATTGACACTTTCAAGCTCGACTGAAATTTTCAGCTGCCCACATGGACAAACCAAATGCCTTCTGGAGAAAAGCTTGATGGTCAGATGAGACAAAGATTGAGCTATTTGGCCACAGGGGATATGTTTGGAGGAATAATGGTGAGGCTTTCAAACCTAAGAACACTGTACCAACTTTTAAGCATGGTGGTGGTAGCTGGTAGATTGCACAAAGTGGATGGAATAATGGAGGGCTACCTCCAAATTCTTCAACTTCCCCTCAAATCAACAGCTAGATGGTTGAAACATGGAAACGACTGAGTGTTCCAACAGGACAGCGATCACAAGCACTCATCAAAAGCTAAGTCTGTGCCAGGAAACTAACAGATTTAATTGAACTCTAATTCTGCCAAGAAGAGTGCTCAAAAATCCATCTAGAATTATGCCAGAAGCTTGTTTTTATTTTTTTTGACCTCTTGCAGCTTTATGTAGTTTTACAGATTTGAGACAGGAAAGTGGGAGGAGAGAGTTGGGGGGAAGACAAGCAGTAAATGCAACAGGTTGGGATTTGAACCTGTACCGTCTGCACCGCCATGCGGCATACGTGGTCACCTACTCATCCACTGAGCCACCCAAGTGCCCTGCCAGAAGCTTGTTATGGCTACCAAAAGTATCGGATTGAAGTGCAACTTGCTAAGAGACATTTAACCAAATATTAGTGGGGGTGTATGTTTATATTTAAGCCTGTGTGGATTAGAGAAAATCCAAAATAAATTCACACTTGTGCACCCAATTCTTTTTAAAGTAATTAAAAATGTACGATCATTCCACCCTGGAAAAGAACAGTTGAAAGACATCATTAAAAATCCCCAAATTGCCCATGATGGGCGAATGCAAGCAACTGACCCCAACTGTATGTAAATAAACACATATGGGTTCAGACACACAGATTTAAATTACAAATGCTACTAGTACACCCACACGCACCTCTTCTATCCAACCCAGATGCTAAGACTAGTGCCCCTGCCTGGCCGAACCTCAGCAGTGTGAGCTCGAGTGGGCGGAGCTACATCACAGAGCCACTGACAACCAGCAAACGGCCTCAAGAGGAGAAACATTCTGAAGGTTGGTTCATAACCTATTTTGGGTTTGTGTATTGCAAACGCATCCCTGTGTGTAACTCTATGAAACCCTTAATATTTTGAACAAATATTAATAAGAGAAACTGAAATTTTAAACTTGCATGTCCTTTCATTGTTTTGTCTAGTGGTCATTAATGGAACTGCAGCTAAAATTATGGTGGCTTTTCTTTTTGAACATTTCTCTATTTTAATAGAGGACATTATGTGTTCTAGCAGTGCTTTCAATATCTGAAGGTATATTAGAAATAACAATAAGGACACATGACATCCATTACCTTTTACTGTTTAGCCATACTCATAATTTCTTATCTATATGCTAATAAAATAGGAAAAAAGCTGGAAGTTTTTTTATTTTGTTCCTGGCAGGACCACTGAGTCCAGTGATGCGTAAAGTCTTGGAGAAGATTTGTTCCACTCTGTTGGAAAAGCAGGAAGAACTCAATTCCCTGGACCGTGCTTCTGGGGATGGAGACTGCGGGAACACTCACGCTCAGGCTGCTAGAGGTAAGAAATGGTAACTGGCATCATCAGTGTATTCAAGCTGGACTTGCAAAAATAGTGAAGATGTTCGTTCAGCCATTCAGGAGTGGCTCCAGAGTCATGTGGTTCCCGGTTGCCCCGGGCAGCTCTTATCTATCCTCGCTGGATTGGTGCAGGAAAAAATGGGCGGGTCTTCAGGAGCGGTGGGTTTATTTATTTTTTTTATTTATTTATTTTTAAAGTGGTGTTTGATAGCTTTATTCTGCTGTAATCAGAACAAGCACACATACTAATGCTCAGTATGTTTCAGTTGTACAGTCTGTTCCTCACTGCGGCGGCCGGTCGTGTCACTGAGGGGCGGAGCGACGCTGCAGCCTGGGCCAGTGCTATGAATGCTGGGACACAAGCAATGAAAAAGTAGGGCTTCGATAATAAGAGTGCCTTTCTTTCAGTCTTCTTCACGTGGCTATATGACTGCTGTTTCAGAGCTCTTGATCTTGATCAGCACTGTTGGCGTGTTGCTCTCCACGTGCTATTTTAGATGTGCTAATAGACCCTTTCATTGCAGTTTGGTATTTAGTTCATTCATTAGTACAGGCAAGAGCTGCCTTCCATTTGGCATCTGAGAGCTCTGGAATATCCTTGTCCCTAAATACCCTCAAATTTCTGCTCTCCGGTCCCGTACTCTTTGCCCAGGCTGAGCCACCTGACAGCTGTGTGGTAGCCTATGTCACCATGTTCACTGCCATTCTCCTCCAAAAGTCTAACACTGTGATTCAGAGCTCTTGCCCTGATGATTAAGTGAACTATTTGTTAGTTTTTAGTACTGACTTACACAACACCTTCTGGTGTATAATACAGTGCAAAAATGCCAATTTAATTTCTGGGTTCATTTCAGTCACTTCGTCTTGCAGCCACTTCAAAAGTCCAACATTTTTCCCTGTCAGATTTGGATAGTTTGTCCCATTTCATTCCCAGCCTGTCCAAGCACTCATTCCTGTTGTGTAGTTGAGTGTACTGCAGCCAGCTCCTCTGTAATCTAAGTCTTTTGTTATTGCATGTACAAACATGAGCGATTGGGCTGTGTAGCGGTTATCGCAGCTCTGCCGAGGTGATGAAGTCAAAATTGTCCACTTTGTTTTCCAACTGAAGCTCTAGATTTCTGTACAATGCCCAGGTCTGCCTTTAAATGTTAACTTTCTGCTAGATACGGTGGTGCTGCCCCCGGGGACAGAACAATGGTAAGAATTGGATTTAAAAAAAAAAAAAAAAAAAAATCTTATTTATCTGATTTATTTAATATATTTTATTGTGTGAAATTTCTTGTTTCTCTCACCCTGTAGCTGGATGCTTTGTGTCCTGCAGTCGATGAACTGATGAAGCTGACAACAGCTCCACCTGGGGGACACATGGCTGTGCTACAGACTGCTGTGGAGGTACATTGCCACCTGTTGTTGCACTGCTGACTCAGCAGATTTTTCTTCATGGTGTTCCTTTTCATTCTGACTCCACAGAAAGCTGCCTCGGGAGCGGAGGCAACTCGTAACCTTACAGCAAAGGCTGGGCGAGCCAGCTACATCTCCCCCTACCTGGTCAGCCTGCCCGACCCCGGCGCTGTGGCTGTAGCCACCATCATGAAAACTGTCCTGGAAGTGCTCGAGGGGCAGAAGTGATTCACCAACCAGGAAAAGAGCAGAGTGCTAATACTACCTAACCAACACTGTGAAACCACAGTGATTAATATAAAAAAATAATTTGACTCTGTGATGCATAGTTAAGGATTTTGAAAGCTAATTTTCACACTATACACAGAGTGAGTCATTACAAACTGTTAAATTAAGTCTATGAAAGGAAAAAAGTATAAAGTCTGCAGTGTGATGTTATATGGTAAAAATAACTCAGGTGTTTTCTTTAAAACCTATTGCATTAAAAGCTGAATGCATATGAACTTTGTATGAGCAGCTGAATCATGGAATGGACATTCCTAGTTTCTACTAATAAAATAGATAAATGAAAACTGTATGAATAGATTTATGTTGTGATTTTTTTTTTTTTTTTTGATATTTCTAATTTAAAAAAAAAAAAAAAAAAAAAAAAAGCTCCAAGGGATGTGCAGGAGAAGAGAGAATCCACTATCCAATTTCTCCTGCTTATCTGGGGTCTCCAGTCAACTCCTCCGGGAAAACACTGAGGTGTTCCCAGGCCAGCCGAGAGACAATCTCTCCAGTGTGTCCTGGGTTTGTCTCAGGGCCTTTTCCTGGTATGATTTGCTCGGAACACCTCACCCAGGAAGTGGCCAGGACATATCCTAGACAGCCTACCTCAGCTGGCTCCTTTCCTATAGAGGAGTAGCGGCTCTACTCTGAGTCCCTCCCGAATGGTTAAACTCCACTGTCTCTAAGACAGAGCCCAGCCACCATTTGGAGGAAGCTAATTTTCCACCACTTGTATCTGCGATCTTGTTCTTTCAGTCACTACCCAAAGCTTGTGGCCATATGCGAATGTAGGAATGTAGATTGACCAGTAAATCAACAGTTTCAATTCTACGCTCAGCTCTGTCTTTACCATGATGGACCAGTGCAGCATCCACATCACTGCAGATGCAGCCGCAATACATCTCCCACTCACCTCTCTCCACTCACTGGTGAACAGAACGGTAGCAACAAATCACCATAAACCTGAAAACAGCTCAGGTGAAGCTCTAGTAGCTCTAAGGCTGCCACATTTCCCATAAGGTAACATATTGGCGCATATAATTAGACCCTGCCTTAAAAATGTATCCCCCAGGTTTGTAAGGCCCGTGGTGTTCTAAAAGTTCAACTGCAGTTACACTTCATGTGACTCCAGTGGCTGTTTTTAAAGGAATATGTGAAATAAATGTTTTTCACTTGTGATCAGTTGCTCCACTCATCGTTGCGTCTCGCTGCAGAGATGATCCGGTGCAACTTCATGAAGGCTTTCTGTGACTGAAGTCAGTATAATTCAGATAACAAGAAAAACTTGGAAATACTTTTGTTGCATTTCCTGCAAAATGCTAATCACTAATGCTAATCCTAAAGGCTGCAATCAGTGAAGACATTAGCTAATGCAAACTGCAATATGGTGACTATAAAATTCACTATGATCACTTTATTGCAGCTCATAATCAGTGTTGAGGCCTGTAGAGCTGGTTTATTCTAATCGGTGTACGTTCTTCACACAAGGCAACTTTTATGCAGCAGTGCAATCTTCTGTGGCTTTAACACCCCTGTGGTTAAAGGTTCAAAAGGAATCAGCAGGTTATGTAATGAAAGAAAAGCACTTATCATATAGATGATCTGCACCACTTGTCATTGTGTTGTCAGACAATGTGTTGCTTTGAATGATCTTTCCTTACATCTTTTCTTACACTAAAGGAGGTAACAGAGGAAGCACTGAAGCACCTTTTCTTAGGATTTAGAGGATTCAACCAGCTCTGATTATGGGTGCCATGCAGATCTTTCTGGGTTATTTCTCTCAGCTGGAAATATCTCCAAACAAAACTATCTGACTGCAACCAGACTCTGTGTGCTGCAAACGCGAACTAACATTTTTCCAGACTGGGAAAAACTCATCCAGAGGGAACAGAAAAAGAAATTTAACTCCATGCATCCATCCTTTTTCTTTCTTGCTCCATTATGTTGTATAGCATAATACATATTAAATGTAGTTTATATTACTGTTCTTAAATGAAAAAATTACTACATATTATGCATACATATACATATAATGTGTAATGACAGTTCACTCTCTGCTCCACAGTGAGAGGGCAGCTGACTCAGGATGCTTACAGTCTGTAAGTAACGCTGTATCTTCAAGTGTGATCTTTTATGATTAAAACATGCAGATACAAGTCTTGTCTTTGTCTGTGCTCCCTCTCTTCCTTTCCACTTTAGTCGCACTCTTTAAAAAAAAAAAAAACAGCTCTGCACCAACTTCCTGACACACATCAGCACAAAGCGCTGCTGTTTAGACCTTGAACACGCCCACACTCTCACACATATTAGAAACCTGCTGCATTAGACACTTTCAGTTTAAGCAACACTGCTGCGCTCAGACTGCTGCAAAGGTAACTAATTTTTTATTGTAATGTGTGTGTGTGTGTATCGATGATAAAACTGGCATCGCAGCTTTCATTCTCAGGCACGAGGAAATCTTGTGTTTATGCTTTTTGTTAACTTTTGATAACTTGTTAGACTAAAGTCTCTAAAGATAATATTCACACATTTTTTTTCCCCCACTTTTCAGACCTAAATATGTTTAGGGTAAAGAATTCACTCACTAACAGATGGCAGCAGGAAAGGTTCATTTGTCATTTACCAAACCTGTTTAACAAACAGCGCTGAACACTTTATTATGTACACCTTGCTAGTGCTGGGCCTGGTTTTGCCTTCAGAGCTGCTTTAATTCCTCATGGCACAGATTCAACAAGTTGCTGGAAACATTCCTCAGAAGTTTTGGTCCACACTGGCGTGATAGCATCACACAGTTGCTGCAGATTTGTTGGCTGCACATCCATGATGCAAATGTCCCGCTCCACCACATCCCAAAGGTGCTCTGTTGGCTTGAAATCTGGTGACTGTGGAGGCCGTTTGAGTGCAGTTAACTCATTGTGATGTCCGAGAAATCAGTTTGAGATGATTTGAGCTTTGTGTGATGGTGCATTTTCCTGCTGGAAGCAGCTGTCACAAGATGGTAACATTAAGGGATGGACAGTAACAACTGCAACAACACTCAGGTAGGCTGTGGTGTTTAAACAATGCTCAGTGGGGGCCCAAAGCGTGCCAAGAAAATATCCCCCACACCATTCCAGCCTGAACCTTTGATACAAGGCAGGATGGATCCATGCTTTCATGTTGTTTACACCAAATTCTGACTCTAACCATGTGACAGGAGCGGCACCCAGTGTGGTCTTCTGCTGCTGTAGCCCATCTGCTTCAAAGTTGGACAATGTTGGTTGGTTGGTTGGAGTTGGTTGGAGTTACCTTTACCTTCCTATCAGCTCAAAGCACTCTGGCCATTCTCCTCTGACCTGTGGCATCGATACTTCTGGTACCTAACTGATGCAAACAGCTGCAGCAATTCTGTTATACACATAAGAAACACGCAGCTCAACTTGTTTGGCATTCCAAGGACAACCTGGATTGATTTAGTGAGCTGATAAAGTTGTTTGATTTAAGGAAGCAAAACTAGGAAATAATTTCCAGGGTATGCTCACCTTTTTTTTGTACACTGAAAAATGTACCCAATTTAAACGAGTGCATTTAGCTTAATGTATTCAAGTTTTCTGAGTTAACTAACTTACGTTGATGTACAGCTTTCTGGCTGCACACTGGGGAGTACAGAGGTGCGGATTTGTTTCTTTTGATCATTTGTAATTGATTTGCAGTTTATGGGCCACAGGAATGAAAGAAAAGGGCCTCACGCACCATACATTCTTAGCTCTGTGAGTCAAGAGTACTCACAAAGCTAAGGTTGCACAAAGTGCACTTAAGTGGTCAAACAGTAGTTTTACTTTGGTGTGCTGTGTTAAGTTGTTGTCACTTATCCTCCTTTGATGCACAAAAAGAAAATAATACCTCGAATCTCTCAGGTTGGTGTTTCTTTTCTTTGCATAAACAGAGCTAACGTCATAGTGCACTCAAAATGTTTTTTTATTCCCAGACTCTCAGAGTTAAATACAGAAATTTAAATCTCTGATGACAAGAAATGCTTTTTGGAATAATTCAGAAAATGCAAAATTTATTTGTAAATGTAACATTTGTGTGATTCAAAATAGATGATTTAAGTTTTGAATCTTTCTTTTTTTTTTTTTTTTTTTTTGTTTAACATTTTGTGATTTTCTTTATTGCTGCAAGTTAGACGAGAAGAGCTCGTATAAATGTCTTGGCACCATTTTTGACAGCAAACTGTCTTTTGAGGCAAACTGTGAAGCTGTGTATAAAAAAAAGGGAACCAGCATTTTCTCAGAAAACTCGTCTCTTAATACTGACAAAACACTGCTGACAGGACAGCTGCAGTTCTCTGTGCTCCAGGCAGGTGCAGAGGATTTCACCCTTTGCACTGTGAGTTCCAGCTTCTCCCGTCAGGATGCAGATATAAAATGCCCAAATGTAAAACCAAGCGTTATAAAAGCAGTTTTGGTCCTACGGCCATAGGTTTTAACAAATTTCAACCCCATGCTGTGTTTTTAGGGCAGCATGGTGGCATCGTGGTGCCTCACAGCAAGAAGGTCCTGGGTTTGATTCCGCCTTAGCCGGGGTCTTTCTGTGTGGAGTTTGCATTTTCTCCCGTGTTTGGGTGGGTTCATTCCAAAGACATGCAGTTAGTGGGGTTAGGTTAATTGGTCACTCTAAATTGCCCATAGGTGTGAGTGGTTGTCTGTCTCTCTGTGTTGGCCCTGCAACAGGCTGGTGACCTGTACAGGGTGTACCCTGCCTCTCGCCCTGAGACAGCTGGGCCCCCCCCCACAACTCTGAACAGGATAAGAGGATGGGTGGATGCTGTGTATGTTTTATGTCTTTCATCATGTTTTGTTTTTTTTATTCCTTTTGTTCTTATATGTGTTGTTTGCTTTTAACATGTTGTGTTTTTGCTTTTTTAATCACGTCTGTGTTTTTATGAGCTGACTCACTACGCTGCACAGCAAGTTTACCTTTAGGGTACAAATAAAGGAACTTGACCTGAGAGCTTTCGTCCTGTCAGCCAGGACAGATTTATCTTTGCTCAGCTGTAGTGAATTTTATTTATTTATTCATTTTTCTTAACATAAAAAAAAGAAGAGCTTTGTGTTAATATTATTCTGTCATGATGACCTGAGCTTCACTGTGTTTGTCAGTATGTGTGAAGAATGACTAATGAATGATGAGCCTGCCATGACACAGTAGGGTTTTTTTTTTTTTTTGAGTGTCTCTGTCCTTAAAATGTTTCTGGATTCAATTAAATCTGAAAAAAAAAGACTGCATTTATTATAATCCTAATATTATACAGGTTTACATTTATTTCTTCTACTTTATGCGTTCATTTATAATGGATCAGGATTTTTGTTTGTCAGCAGTGCAGACGGCAGTTGTCTTGATGAACTGAGTGATTCCCTTTTCTATAAATATGAAAGAAGCCGTGAAAAATTGTGCAAAATATCATCTCAAATCTCTCTGTGATAATCTGAAGAAATAAAAGGGGAGCTGTCGACGTGAGAACCTTTAATGTTTTACTCCCTGTGTGCACACGTGGCTTCATGGTAACACAAAAACAGGCTCCGACAAACAGCTGCTTTACATTGAAGGCTGTTTTTAACTTTCAGTCTTTAAACACCTTCCTCCTTTTAACTTTGAGCTTAATGTAAAATAAAATAAAAATAAAATACTTACTGGGATCTTTGGCTTATTTTCTGGGTGTAACACAGACCCCACAGTCTGAGGATATTTAATTTATAATGATTAAAAAAAAAAAAACTGGCACATTTTCACTTTTGAAACAAGGAAGAAGGAACTTTTGCTTGAGAAATGTCTGAAACAGTTAATCATTCATCAGAACACAAAAACACAGTCAAAAATCTCACATTTTTAGGGGCAAGGCAGCAGGATAGAGCAGTCATATCAGGGCAGGGTGGTCCAGCGGTTTGGTTGTCGGCTCACAGGAAGTCTTTCTGTGTGGAGCTTGCATGTTCTTTCAGCGCCTACGTGGGTTTCCTTCAGGTTCTCCATCATCCTCCCACAGTTCAAACACACACATGTTAGCTGAATCTGTCAGTTTTTTAAAAAACTGTGCAGGTTTGAGAGGCCCATGAGATCATTCTGGAGTCATCTGGAGTCACATTAGAGCAATGGATTTAGCCTGATGAGTACAGTTTATAGCTGTTGTCTTTAGTGGTTGTGGTCTCTCACAATCCTTTTTTCATTCATTTCAACTCTTATCACTTCACTTATTTTGTTTCTTTTACCCATTACTAATTTATTCATTTTTTAAAGTCAACCCCTTTTTGTTTTTCTGACACTTTAATATTTTCAAGATTTAAACAGTTCAACAGATCCTCTAAAATTTGTTCTCTCAAGACCTTACCTCCTCCTCACTAACAAAAAATTTCAACATCCAATTCTGCAGAATTCGGTTATTTAAAAACATCAGGTTTCTGCTTACCTTTTTCATGAGGCCTCCTGTGAATGTTTTGAGGAGTAAAAGTCCCAAGGTGAGTCCTGGAGAAAATATTCCCCTTTGTCCTCTTTTGCCAATCATCCTCCTTCACAAATCACCTGTCATTACCTGTTATCAGTCCTCGATCACGTCAGGGTCACCATCTGTCAGGTAAACAGGTTTTTTGTGAAGGAAGACACCTGAAACACTTTAATTAAAAAAGTAAAACATTTAATATATTAAAGAATCAGGAAAATACACACATGGCCATGTGGGGAATCAGAGTAAGAGTGTGCACTCTCTCTCTCTCTCTGAGCCCGTGTTCCTGTCTAACCAAAACATTTTTATACACGTTGTTATCTAAGCATAAACAATCTCTGGGCGCTATGAGTTGACCTTCGTCATTCAGTTTCGTTCGAGCTGGTTTTTAATGACTCAGATTCCTCTCAGTCATGGGCACATCTTCTTCCTCATGTTCTAATTTAATCAATACAGAGAAATCTTGTCCAGATTAATGACAGAACATGGTGACGCTGGTGATGTTCCGATTGTACGTTCGGTGGCCGGTCCTCAAGATAAGATGCACTGAAACAGAGAAGTTAGTCTACTACTTTCTGATCAGTTGCTCTCTGTCTAATGTATTATTTAATTGTTTATTATTTGGTTGATCCACTGTTTATTATTTAATTTACTGGAGTTTACCTTTAAACATTTGTCCTTTATTCACCGAGTAAAAAATAATCCCTAACACTTGTGATTTTTTGTTTGACCCCGTTAATGCTCATTAGTCTGGCTTAAAAACTGTGACCATGGGCTGGTTTAAAATCTAAATCCCATTAATAATTTAATAGTAAAGCTCTCAAAACGTTAAACCCTGCAACTTCCTTCATGTTGAACTCGCTCACATTAGCTCTGTGCTGTCATTTTGGCGCCTGCAACTGTACTTTAAACAAACCCGAACAAAAATGCATGCACTAATTAATCGTGAAGCCAACTTTTTTTTCACATTCATGCTTACAGTTCAACTCCATGAAGCCATTACTTCTCGTGCTGTTCTGTTGCCTCCGTGTTCATATGACAGGAAGTGTTTTCTTTGATGGTTTTACTCAGCCACCTGTTAACTAGAAAAATAACCAAACCAAAGGAACAGCTGCCATGGTGACAACACTCTGACAATGCCAGGAAGCTCATCTGCTACAATCATATAACTGATATGTCAGCTTTTCTCACTTTCTTCATCACCATTATCTGATTCATTTGATTCTTGAAGATAAAACCCCGGTGAGCTTTGTAGGTCTTTTAAATGGTATTGCAATTAATTTTGTGTGGTTGTGTGTTGCAGATGGAGTTTGCCTGCAGTCACGTTGTTTGTAACTGGAGTCCAGATGGATCAGGTGAGTTTATCAAAGTCTGTCTTCCTCAGTATGTCACATAATGCTCACAGGTTTGCTCTAGTTAAAACATTTCTAATACACTCCACATGTGAAATGTTGGCATCTTTGAGCCAAATCTGCACAACAGTCTGCTTCTGTCTGCACTCAGTGCACTTCACCAAGATGGAAGAGCTCGTGCTTAACTGCGTAAGCCTGTTATAACGAGGTTTTTTCCTCCATCTACAGGCGTTCTTCCGATGGGCCCCGAGTATGACAACATAGTGCCGGGAAAGCAGCAAGCAGGTAATTTTCTTGTGCATGCACTTGCAAAACTGTGCACAAAGCATGCAGCTTTATGACACGATGACGTTTCTGAACTGTTGTTTTTCTGACATGACAGTTGATTAAATTCTCAAGAGCATTGCAGCGAAATAACAGGAAAGCATATTAAGCAGTAACGTACATGAGTGTGTGGGCATGCTTGCAAATGCAAAAGACACAGAGACAGAGACTGTGTAGGAGATGCAAAGATAGCAATTCAACGAGGGAAAGTCCACACAGAGAAAAATATATCAGATTTAATTACAAAGACATAAAAAATAGTGCGACAGTTAATGCTGATCAAATTAAAAATCATTTTGTGTCAGTCTGCTTCCACCCCCATTCTCAGCAAGACCGCATTTCTCACCAACACAGTGTCATGTCTGTGGCTGTAACGAAAGGAAGAGAGACAATAAATATTACTGCTTATCAATTCTTAACACAGATCACTGAAATTTACAGCTACACTTGCTCTTGCACAGCCCAGTCATATATATATATATATATATACATATATATATATATACATATATATAGACTATATATATATATATACTATATATATATATATATATATATATATATATATTATATATATATAGATAGAGAGATATAGATATATATAGAGATATAATAATATATGCATAGACATATATATATATATATATATATATATATATATATATATATATATATATATATATATATATATATATATATATATATATATATTTAATTAATTTATTTATTTTTCCCTACATGGTACTCATGGTCATTTATCAGTGGTAATGACAATTTGCATACTAGCGATCATGAAAATGAGCTCATGGCCCATTGTTAGTCAGTGGTGCTAATTTCGAATGTTATGCAAGTGTACCGTTTATAAGGCTGGGGAAAACTGCAGTCAGCTGAGACTGAGGAATTCACCAGGATGAGTGACGTAATGTTTCTCCCACTTTCTGGGATTTCCTTTCCTGAATGATTGAGCATGCATAAAGACATTACTATTTCATTTTACTTTCAGAGTTAGTGTTCTTCTACTTTTAGGCCTAATTCTTAATTCTGTTTTCACTTGCTGTTTACTTTTGTTTTCATTAAGCATTTGGTTAGGTAAAGGATCTAAAACTAAATGGTTCAAGTTCAGGAAAAAAAAAAATCCCCTCCACTTTACTAGATTGAAAATCAGTGGCAACAGGTCTTATGGTGTGATGAAACAGAATTTGACAGTTTTGGTTCAAATTGTTGTCATTATGTACAGAATGGTAAATGGACTAGTTCTTATATAATGCTTTTCTACTTTAGCTGAGCACTCGAAGCACTTTATACAACACATCCAACTCTTTAACACAAGCACTGATTTCTATTTCAAAGTGCTTTCTATCTAACATTCACATATATTCACACTCCAACGGTTGCGTCTGAGAGGACCTTGGGGTTCAGCATCTTATCCATGCATACAGACTAGAGTAGCCAGGAATCAAACCGCCAACCTTCCAATTAGTAGATGACCTGCTCTACCTCCTGAGCCATAGCCACCCCAGAAGAGATCAGGAGAGATGTACAACAGTGAGTTGTAAAACATGGTGGAGGCTCTGTCATGGTTTGGCGCTGTATTTCAGCCAGCAGTGTTGGGGATCTTGTCATGCTGAAAAAAAATGAAGCTGCTGCCAATCTGACTCTTTCCAGATGGTATTGTGTGGTGGACCAAAATCTGATGGTACTTTTCTGTGTTCATAATTCCATCAATTTTGAGAATATCTCAAAATTGTGTGATAGACTTTTAATGTTTAAAGACTAGTTTTAAAGAAACATTGAAAAAGATTTCTTCCTGTTAAAAGAAACCTTTTCATTCTCACTTTCGCCAAGTCCTTGCTCATAGGGGTCTTCTGACTGTTGGGGTTTTCTTTCAACTATTGTAGTCTTTACGTTACAAAAAGCGCCTTGAAGTGACAGTTTGTTGTGATTTGGCAGTACATAAACAAAATTTAATTGAATTGGATCTTAAATATGGAAATCAGATAGTGACTGCAGTGAAATAATGAAGTCATAGCCTCCTTAGTCCAGCATTTCACTGTACCAATGAGAGGCCCAGGGAAAGCTTGATACACAGCGTTGTTTTTGTAGGCCTAACAGATGGGTAGATAGATGGGAACTCATACAAGTAAGGCATTACACATTCTGGCGTGCTCAACAGCAGATCTTAGATTAATTTCACTGATGCTACATGAGTCATTTATTTGGTCTTTCCTTGTTTCTACAGATGCGGCTCCTCCACCGCTGCCCCCTCGTCGTCTGAGGAAACCTCGGCCTACCTCCCTTCCTCTTTACAATAGTCCCTCCTTTCAGCCTCCACCTGCTCCTCTATCCCTCCCTCCTCCTGTCCCTCCCAGGCGTGAGTGTGGTTCACCTCTCCTTCTTTCCATAAAGACAGATTTAATGTTTCTGTCTCTCATTCCTTTGTCATGTTTCATCAGTTGACAAGCTAGAAGGTGTAACAAGGTTGAAGGCCAACGTCAATGTCGTCTCACTCGGTGTTGGAAAACTGGTTGATATCAGTCAAGGTCAGAGGACGCACACTTGCAAACAGATTTCATTCCAAGGTCTGTTTTGCTTTTATCACTCTATTTATTTCCTTTTCTTACCAGACTCGGGCATGGAGACTTTCCAAAAGCCAGTGATTTGTGGGAAATGTAGTTCTGCTTTGTCATGTTTGAGTTCCTTACAGAAGAACGTGAGTGGTAATTTAATTCCTGCATGTTTTGTTTTATTTTGTGTTCTTTCTATTTTTACTTTTTTCTTTCTGGCTTATTTTTTCCACATCAGTGGAACAAAGGTAGTTAAAACCAATGAAAGCAAATCCTCTTCCTCTTGTGCAGGTGTGGCAGTGTGAGTTCTGTGGAGGTGAAAACAGCGTAGATGAGAGTTTGGCTACACTGTGTATTGGCCAGCGAGCAGGTGTGCGCAGTGACGACCTTTACCTGCCCAGACAGAGCGAAGATGACTACCAGAACTTGGAGGACACGCTAGTCATTTTCTGTGTGGACATTTCTGGCAGTATGAGCGTCACAACAGAGGTGTGTGGAAAGCAAATTCGGATATGTTACTTATTAGCACCAATATAATAATGTAAAAACAAGTCTCTACATGGATGTGCCTTAAATGTGGATTTTTTTTAATGGGCAGCAGGAGATGACCCTAATGGTTTCAAAAAGACTTCTTGTAAGGAAGTCTTAAGTACACCCCATGATTCAATAGCTTGGAGAACCACCTTTGGCAGCAATAATTTGAAGTAACTGTTTTCTGTGTGACTTAATCAGCCTCTCACAATGTTGTGGGGGAAGGTTGGCCCACTCTTGTTTACAGCATTGCTTCAGTTCATTGAGGTTTGTGGGCATTTGTTTATGCACAGCTTAACTCCAGAACACTAATGCTGGGTGATTTTCACCCACATGAAAGTGAGAGTGATAGTGTTCCAAAACTCACGTTAGTGTTGTAGGGTTAAGGTCCTGCCACAGCATTTCAGTCAGGTTGGTGTCTGGACTTTGACTGGACCATTGCAACACCTGGATTCTTTGGATTTTTAGATTTGCTGCTGTGCTTGTGATCATTGTCCTGTTGCATGACCCAGTTAGAATACTTTGGTATGCCAGAGGAAGTCATGGTCAACTCAATGACTGCAGAGTGTTTGTTTGCATCTGAAATGATCAATCTCATTGTCTTTGCTCTACTTTAGGTTCCATCAAGCAATGGCTCTCTATCATACAAATCCAGGCTAGAGGTGAGAGGATAATTTGTTGCTATTTGATTGATAATAAACAAATTAAAATGAATTGGCTGGGCTGTATGTACTTTTTGTTTGAAAGTTTTTGCTGTTTTGGTATGTTTTCACAGGGTATGCAGGACGCTCTCTACAGGGCGCTATCATCCATAAAGCAACAGTCCCCTCATAGGAGGGTGGCACTGGTGACATTCAATGATGAGGTAGGAGAAGTAGTAGTGGTAGTAGTAGATTATTAATCATAGCAATGATTCTTGCATGCTACTGTTACTTTTGCTACTGCAAATATAATTATCTCACTCCAAAAGCAATAGAGCAGGTTTTCCTAATCAAATACGAGCTTGTAGTAAAAGATGTAAGGCATTCATCATTTATTATGTCTTTGGGATCCTGTATATCACAACCATCACAATGGGAACAATCATTATGATTGTTTCAGATTGAAGGGGTCTTACACTGGACTATTTGCACTATATTATGCACCCTACACCCTACACATACCCTGTATCTATATATTATATTTTAGTGTAAATATCTGTTACATTCTAGTGTATAGTATGTATAGTAATGAGTGTATAGTATATTCTAGTTTATATATTTTGTTACTTTTTATATATTTTATTTTGACTGTATTTTGTTAATGATTCCACCTCAATTTTACCTCAGTGTACATTTTGATTATATTCTTTAAAATCATTCTATTTATATCTTGATCTTGTGCTATAGTGTAAGACTAGTCATCAAAACATTTCACTGCTAATTGTACCCTGTACGACCATGCATGTGACAAATAAACTTTGATTTGACAGGAGTGGGGATGCTGACATTTTAGGCCCTATTTACACAAGAATGTTTTCAGATGAAAACGGCTAAGTTTTTTTTGTTTTTAAAAGGTATTTTTTGGCCTTTTTACGGCTTTATTGGACAGTTCTTGCAGTGGAGAGAAACAGGAAAGCAGGAGGAATGATGGGGAAGACATGTGGTAAATGGCGACAAGACAGGACTTGAACCTACGCCAACTGCTCCACCACACGGGGTATACGGTTGCCTGCTCATGCCCTGAGCCACCCTGGTGACCCAAAAATGGCTACGTTTGATGTGTTTCGGCCTCTCGTTTACACGGGAATGGAGCGAAAGTGATAACTTTTGAAAACGGGCTCCAGAGTGGAGAGTTTTTCTGTGTAAACGGAAATCGATTCTGAAACGTTTCCGTGTGAACGCGCTACTTTGATAGCAAAACATCAGCGTTTCCACTGAAAACACTCTCATGTAAACGGGGCCTTAGCTACCTTTTTTAACCCCTAAAAAAATTATTTTGAGATTTATCACTCTATTTTTACATTGTTCTTATTGTCTGTGTAGGTTCTGAGTCATCCAGTTTCAGGCCCCTCAGATTGTTTGTACTGTTGCGTTATGCAGTCTTTCTTAGGATGCCACCTCGTTTGATGGAAATGAAAATGATCAGCCTACAAAGGGCTGAATTCAAAGACACCCTAAAAATCAAAGGGAAAAAATGATGCAGCAGGCTAGTCAATTTTGCCTACATTTCATTGCAGCAACTCAAAATGGTACTCAGTAATTTGTATGGCCCCCACGTACTTGTATGCTTACTTGACAAGGTCAGAGCATGTTCCTAACGAATGGACCAAAACATAAGGTCCCAGAGGTGTTCTATTGGATTTAGTTCAGGCAAGCATGGGGGCCAGTCAATAATATAAATTCCATCATCCTCCAGGAACTGCCTGCATACTCTCGTCACATGAGGTTTGGAATTGTCGTGCACCAGGAGAAACCCAGGACCCACTGCACCAATGTAGGGTCTGACAGTGGGTTCAAGGATTTCATTCCAATACCTAATAGCAGTCAGGGTGCCTTTGCCTGTAGAGGTCTGTGCATCCCGCCATGGATATACCTCCCCAGACATCACCATCACAACCAAACTGGTCATGCTGAATGATCTCACAGGCAGCATAACGTTCTCCACAGTCTCTCCAGACCCTTTCACGTCTTTCATGTGCGCTCAGGGTGAACGTGCTCTCATCTGTGAAACGCACAGAGCTCCAGTGGTGGACCTGCCAATTCTGGTGTTTTATGGCAAATGCCAATCAGGCTCCATGGTGCTGGGCAGTGAGCACAGGGCCCACTAGAGTATGTCAGGCCCTCATGCCACCCTCATGAAGTCTGTTTCTGATTGTTTGGTCAGAGACATTCACACCAGTGGCCTGCTGGAGATCATTTTCTAGCTCTGGCAGTGCTCATCCTGATCGTCTTGCACAAAGGAGCAGATACCGGTCCTGTTGATGGGTTAAGGACCTTCTGGCCCTGTCCAGCTCTCCTAGAGTAACTGCCTGTCTTCTGGAATCTCCTCCATGTTCTTGAGACTGTGCTTGAAGACACAGCAAACCTTCTGGCAATGGCATGCATTGACGTGCTATGCTGGAGGAGTTGGAATACCTGTGCAACCACTGTAGCATCCAGTTACTGCCTCATGCTACCAGCAGTGACATTGCCCCTAGCAAAATTCAAAACTAGTGAAAAAACAGTTGATGAGGAAGAAAAAATGTCAGTGACTCCACCTGTAAAACCATTCCTGTTTTGGGGGGTTGTTTCATTGTTGCCCCTCTAGTGCACCTGTTGTTAATTTCATTAACACCAAAGCAGCTGAAACTGATTAAGAACCCCCTCTGCTACTTAAATGACCAGATCAATATTCCAGAAGTTTGACTTGATGTCACTAAAGTTACAATGACTACAAAGATATAGCTATATCTACCATGGCCCTTGTAAATCATAACTGTAGAACTAGACATACAGTCTATTGCATGTCTTATTTATCTCTAAATGCAGGAGTTTTGAATGTTTTCCTGTTTTTGTCCTTTTTGTACATTGTGTATTTGACAGTCATGTAGCATGCCCCAGTAAAAACAAGAGAGGGCTTCCTGTTTACCATGATAAACTGTCATGCTCTGTAGAAGATGGCTCTTTAGCAGATGGAGGGAGAAACCTCCACTCAATTCTCTGACCTCATTCTGCTGGTTTTCCAGGTTGTAATATATGGTGATGGTACTAGTACTCCTCTCACTCTCAGGGACTGGGCACTGGTTGACTATGACCACATTTGGCAAAAAGGTGTGAATTACCACATTCCACACTGTATTGCTGAGACCTATCATCATCTAATACAAAGGGTCAAAGAGTAAGTGTTAGAAATGTTTTACAAAGATGGAAAACCCTTTTTTCTCTTTATTGTCTTAAACACTCTTTGTTTTCTCCACATATTGGCAACCAGACTCAGGGAACATGGAGCTACCTGTCTTGGTCCTGCAGCGTTAGCCTCGGTTGCTATGGCTTCAAGGTACCCCGGGTCAAAGGTGAGTGAGTGTGAAAGCCTCTAAAGGAGTGGTCAGATATTTTAGTTTGGGAAATTTGCTTATTTGATCACTTGCTCAGATTTAGAGATGATTGGTGTGACTGGGTGCAGTGACCTCCATCATTATTAAAAAATAGTCCTGGTGCTGTTATGTTTTGCAGGTCATTTTATGTACTGATGGCAAGGCCAACATTGGACTCGGTGAGATGGAGCAAGCTCCCTCTCTGACCCCTTCTTCCTTTACTCCATATTTCTATACACAACTGGCTATAGAGGCAGTGGAGAAGGGGTAAGGACACACATTTGTTGATTTTAAATTGCATTAACGTCATAATGGTTAAAAATGGCTTTAACAAATCATATAAAACAACTCCGTGTTACTGTGTGTTACTATGAAAAATATCACCCCAGTATTTCCCACATGTAGATTTTCTCACACTCAGACAGTGAGGTACAGTCCATCTAAAGGATGATGAACTAACAGGAAAGGCACCTGATTCTTTTAAGGAGATCATATGTTATCACAAAGTCAGCTTTTTATACATTATTATATAATAATTCTTTAAGAAGGGATGGATGTGCCTCCATTCATGCACTCCTGGTACTCCGAATACCACCACAAACAATAATTATGTGAAAACACTGCATCTCTTTCTTTTCCTTTTTCAGAGTCATAATATCAGTAATGAGTTTTGAAGGGACAGACTGTCGCTTGGCTGATATTGGTAAACTGGCTGACGCTACCGGAGGAAGGGTGAGACACACAAAATAATTCACACTAGCAAACACAAATAAGACCATATTTCTGTAACTCTTCTTTCATGTCTTGCACAGGTAAATATTGTCAGCATTGGCACAGTGGCAAGAGAGATCCAATCAGTGTCAGAAGACAATGTCCTAGCTACAGGCGTCAAAGCAACCCTGCTTGCTTCTGATGGAGTGTGAGTGGCAACTGAAAAACACAGTAACAGTAATATTTTAGCCTGTTTTGTATGTAAATCTAACAGTAATAAGAACATAGACTTGTGTGGTGGCATGCGCTTGCATGTTTACTGTACACTTTATTCCCAAAACCACGATACCGTGGTATCATGATAGTGCAGCAAGTCCAGTTCTGAAATATTCTCACTACTGAATAGTCTACAGTCACCTTAGTGGTATTATAACAAAGTGGAAGTGATTGGGAATGACAGCAACTCAGCCACAAAGTGGTAGGCCATGAAAAATGACAGAGTGGGGTCAGTGGATGCTGAGGCACATAGTGGACATAGGTCACCAACTTTCTGCACAGTCAATTACTACAGACCTCCAAACTTTGTGTGGTCTTCAGATTAGCTAAAGAACAGTGTGTAGAGAGCTTCTTGGAATGGGTTTCCATGACTGAGCAGCTGCATCCAAGCATTATATCACCAAGCACAATGCAAAGCATTGGATACAGTGGTGTAAATCATGCTGCCACTGGACTCTAGAAAAGTGGAAACGTGTTCTCTGGAGTGATGAATCACACTTCTCAGTCTGACAATCCGAAGGATGAGTTTGGGTTTGGTGGTTGCCAGGAGAACGGTACTTGTCTGACTGCATTGTGCTAAGTGTAAAGTTTGGTGGAGGCGTGATTATGGTGTGGGGTTGTTTTTCATGTGTTGGGCTCAGCCTCTTAGTTCCAGTGAAAGGAACTCTGAATGCTTCAGCATACTAAGACTTTCGGACAATTTCATACTCCCAAATTTGTGGGAACAGTTTGGGGATGGCCCCTTTGTGTTCCAACATGACTGCACAGCAGTGAACAAAGCAAGGCATGAACGAATTTAGTGTGGAAAACTTGACTGACCTGCACTGAGTTCTGACCTCAACTAGACAGAAGGAAAATCACATACTGGAATGAACTCTGGAATGAATTAGAATGGAGACTGTGAACCAGGCCTTCTTATCCAACACCAGTATCTCACCTCACCAATATGCTTCTTTAAAAATTGTCATGACTAGAGTGTGTGTGGTGGGCAGGATAGGACCCCAGGATGCAGACTCGGACGAAGGTTCAAATAAAAAAGGTGGATTTATTGTGAAACTTGAAGAGACCAAAACACAGCTACACGGGAGGTGGATAAGTGCCAGAACTAATACCAAACCAGGACTCAGGGACACACACACAGCACAGGACCACTGACGCAACCACATCAACGACGCGACAACAGGCACTGAAAACACTGGACTTAAATACACAGGAGGACTGATGAGGGAAGAGGAAACAGGTGGGAACAAAGGCGACGCTGATTACCAAGACGAGACCAGGAGGAACAAAACTGGATACAACAGACAGGGACCGGACAATTATCAAAATAAAACAGGAAGAACGACGAGGGAACAGAGACACAAACCTGACAGAGAATACTGGGAGACACAAGGAACTAGAAATAACCAACTGAGGACAAATACAAAAGATAACAAAACATAATCTGAGAATAAAACTCAAATAGCACCAAAAGAACATAAAACACTGGGCCACCGGCCTAGGACATGACAAAAATGGTCATAAATTCCCATAAACACTCTCCTAAACCTTGTGGAAAGCATTCCCTGAAGAGCTGAAGCTGTTATAACTGCCAAGGGTGGCTTTTATATCTGCTTTTTAAACCCTATGGCTTAAGGATGGGATGAAATGCAGTTAATAGACGGATATCTCTGGGATATATTAATAGCAGCAGGAAAAAAGGCAATCACAAGAAAATGGATGGTGCAGAATGAACCTACGCTCCAGGAATGGGCCCAGATAGTGGCAGATATTTACAAAATCGAAAAGATAACCTTCACTGTTAATCTAAAGATGGATCAATTCTCTAAACACTGGCATAACTGGGAGAGATACACTAGGATTAGTTTGGAATATAAGGTTGATTCAGTTGGGATGTCTGTTTTCACGTGATCTAATTTTATCTGTACTTTTTTGTCATTACTGGTACTTTTTCTTATATTCTCTATGATGTGAACCTAAAACATTGTAACATTAACTGTTATTCTCTTTTATCTCATCTTATGCAACTTCTGTTAGTCTCCATCCCCCCTTTTCCCCCTTTTTTTCTCCCCCTCTTATTCCACTGTATTCACAAAAGACGAGTATGTTCCCCAGCTCTGCAAACCTGTATAAGAATATGATTATAAATAAAGAGTGTAGTTGAGAAAAAAAAAAGAATGGGATGTTATTTAAATTCATGTGTCTGAAGGGAGACAAGCGAATACAATATAGTGGATATACCTTGATGCATATGTAGTTTGTAATGTGCCAAAATACTGATTTCTTTTCTTTCTGATCCTATTTTCACCATTCTCTCTCTTCCACTGTAGATATTTTCCATATGAGGATGAAAACAATCACAAACTGGTGAAAGAGATTGGAAATGTCACCAAAGGGTTGGAGATCACCTTCCAGTTTGCTGTCAAACCTGATTTTATGGAAAGTAGGTCAACTTTGCCATATTATAACATGAATTATACTGCAGAAAGCAGTTAATAGGATAAACCAAACTCTTATTTAATTTGTTATATTGGATTGTCTTTGCCAGCTTTTCTCCAGAAAGGCATGCTTCCATTCCAGTTGCAGCTTAGTTTCAAGACCAGAGACCAACACAGAATCACCCGCATCATCACTGAACAGCGACCAGTAACTACCTGCAGGTAAAACAGCAGTAGCTGGATATTAAATACTTTTAGCAGAATCAACTAAAACTTATAACTTTCTTTATCTTATCTCCTTTGTCTGTCTGTCTGAAGTCGGATTTCTGCCAGTAGACTCAATATGGCAGTACTTGGCGTTCACTGTGCTCAGCTCTGTGCCAGTTTAACCATGGAGGGCCAAGTGCAGGAGGCACAGAGGCAGCTGAAAGCACAGCAAGACTTGCTCCAACAAGTCAGGTATGACTCTCTGAGGCCCTTGACTGCTAAACCATGAAGAGGGTATATGAAGAAAATAGGAATAATGACAATGTGCGTGACATTGTCATTATGTCAATATAAGCTCCGTTTGATCATAAGTCACTGAAGACCAGACTCTGAAATCTGCTTTTCCTTCAGACCTTTTATTATTATATTTCATATCTAACTTGTAAGAAATGTATAGATGTAAATACTTTGTAGAAGTGACAGAAAGAGGTTAAAATATCCATATCAATCCCAAGTAGTATAGCCGCTGTTTTCTGCAAATGATCATATAGCTGCACCACCATTTCAGAAATGAAGTTTATGACATCACATGAATGACACAACCATTAAATCTTATCATAATATTCTCTATTCTTATCAGAATAGAGAATCTTATCATAATAGAGAAAAACTAATTAACCTACTTTAGTAGTCATTTAGATGAGTCTTATACATTATGTTGAGTAATAATTATGCTTAAAAGTGATTAAATTATAGATTTACACTTCGTGTAGCTTTTCGTTCATTTTACTATTTCTGTAGTTAGTGCTGCCTTCCTTTAGAGGGCAGTATTGCTCATATAATAGAAATCTATATTTTCTAGGTATTGTGTTTAATCTATTGTTACAATTTTTTCCCTTTAATTATCTAACTATCCATCCATTCTCTTCCACTTATCCTGTTCGGGGTTGCAGGGGGGCTGGAGCCTATCCCAGCTGTCATAGGGCAAAAGGCAGGGTACACCCTGTACAGGCCACCAGTCTGTTGCAGGGCTAACACAAGCCTCTTTCCCACCAACAGGGTTCCGGAGCCGGAGCCGTAAATTGAACCGTTAGGCGGGTTTTCCACCACCGAAACACTCGGTGCTCGGCTGAAAAATGGGTTCAATACCGGCCCCGCAAACTAGCTGGTCTGGAACCAGGAACCCGTGCCGAAAGCAGCAGAGGGGCGTGACTCTGCCGTCTCAACATCAAGTTTTCTACCATATTACATGTGTATTACATGAGAAAAGCGAAGCGATTTTCACGGCTGTGAATTAGGTTGGGCTCTAAGGCTGAACTTGCTGCTTTGTATCAGTTCATATCACAGATAAAAGGACACAAAGTGCGTACTTGTCGTCTGGCTCTAATCACTGTCTGTGTTTCCCCTCTGTGCTGCACACAGATACTGCAGTAGTTTGGTTTGGACCGTAAAACGTATTTGCAGCACAAGAAAGGGGAGCGTGTTCTCCGACGTTTGTGCGCTTCAGCTTCCGTGTCCAGACGAGGACCCGCTCACACTCATACGTAAAGGAGCAGTTCACAGAAACGCGGTGGGAACGCGGGCCCGTTCTTAAGCATTTCGCCGGTTCATTGGGATCGACACGGGAACTTGTTCCGGCTCCGGAACCTCGGCGGTGGGAAAGTAGCAACAGAGAGAGAGACAACCATTCACAGCTATGGGAAATTTAAAATCACCAATTAGCCTAACCCCATTAACTGTATATCTTTGGACTGTGGGAGGAAACTAGAGTACCCAGAGAAAACCCATACAAACACAGGGAGAACAATCTCCACACAGAAAGGCCCGGGCCAAGGTGGTTTTGAACCCTGATCTTCTAGTTGTGAGACAACAGTTCTAATCACCACGCCATTGTGCTATTAAATCAAGCTATAAAATTTCATAATTCTGTGTACTCATGTTTTTAAATCCGTATAAACATAAAGTAGCAAAAAAAAATAGTAGATATTACACACACACACACACACACACACACACACACACACACACACACACACACACACACACACACACGATTTACATAGCACTGTGGGGACCCAAGCCCATCATTTCACCCACACTATGGGTTCACTGAGCCTGTTGGGGTCATTTCGAATTTCTACCTGATCATTTCACACTAAGGGTTGGAGTTGGCAGAAGAAAATGGATGGATAGGTTAGAATTAGGTTTTAGAGTTCAAGTGTATGCAGCTTGATTATGTTGGTGGTAACACACTTCCTCTTTCCGTACTGCAGTAAGTGGAGGCCAATCCAGAAGGAGGAGAGTATCTATGGTAACTGGATGGAAACCATGACAACAATCTGTGAGGACATTACCACAGAATCCCAGGTAATTATAGCTTTAGTTTAATAACAAAGGCACTTCACTTAATAAATATTGTACCATGCAGGGAGTTTTGCTTGTATTTATTTTATTTTTATGACATTGTATCTAATGTTCTGTTTGTCTGTGACTGAGCAGCCAATCACAGAACAGACACCAGTTAAGTTTTGGAAAATAATACTAATACAACAGCACCATCCTGTGGACATTTATAAACACTAAACAGAAGTTGTAATTCTTTCTTTCTTTCTTTCTTTCTTTCTTTCTTTCTTTCTTTCTTTCTTTCTTTCTTTCTTTCTTTCTCTTTGTTACTGGGACATAAATTGTAATAATTTGATGCCAAGATTGATTTATTGTTTAGCTTGTTGTTTTTTAGCAGGACAGTGGCATTGTCTTATCAAATTATGTTATTTTATCATAACTGAATTTAAAAAAAGAAGAAAGAAGAAAAAGATCAGACTTCTAAGCGTAGCCACTGACTGCTAAACTGAGTTCTACTGGAACAAGAAATTGAGTTTAGTTTAATTCTACATCAGGACAGTAATACTTTTAGACTGTCTGTTTCTGTGTTAGTAACTGCTAGTTAAACACACATTAGCTATTAAGTTCTTTATTTCCATTTCAGCAGGCTCTCTCAGATGAAGCAGCTAAGGTGGTGTACCAGATGAAGAGAGCCAGCAGTGTCAGAAACAACAATAACAGCTGCAGCACAGTTGAGATCCAAAAGAAGATCACAAAGAAAAAAAAGGCTGCCATGGAAGCAGTGTAAAAAAAAAAAAAAAAGGTCAATATTAAAATTTGGATCAGAGAAAGAATAAGTTTCTTTTTATTTAAGAAGCCCAGAGTATAGAGGACAAGTGTGAACATCATTCAAATTAACCCTATAATAGGCCAAATGAAAGCGAGCCAAACTTGAAGCCTGACTGTAACAAACAACTTCATTACTTTTGTTTAATTTATCTTAAACCACATAGGTTTTCAGCAGTCAATTTATCCTCAGGACTGAAATGGGATCAGAAACTTTGGTCCCGAATGGGGAAGACTGACAACCTGACAACCAGTATCCTGACTGTCCTAAACTGATCAGTCATAGTAGAGAAATGTAGCCAAACAAATGTGTTTTTATTTGATTTCTGTTTTAGAGGAATTTTGTAATTAAATGAAACAGTTCTATTTGTTTCATGTTTAATAAATACATGTTTGACATTTTTAAAATTCTTACTGTCTTTATTACATTGCAAAAATGTTGTTTATGATGCAATTAATGCTTTTCTTTTGTGGGATAATCCTGCTCTTTCTTGGAATTGACATCTAGAGTTCCACTCAAAAGGACTACTTTATGTAGTCAACTGCATTTAAACTGCTGTAGGAAAAATTTTTCTCTAATAGATGGACACAAGCAAAACCAAAGAGCTCATGACACTTTGTCACAAGTTATACATCAGTATGTGATTTTCCTGTTGTAGTAGTAATGGTCTTTAGATAGTGAATCAGTCTTTACTCTCTAATACTATGTAATACCATCATTTTTATAAGCCCAGTGGTAAATGGAAATGAGTACATTTACTAAGGTATAAATACTATTTCAGAATCAGAATCAGAATACTTTATTGATCCCAGAGGGAAATTTCTGTTGTTACAGCTGCAACCGTTTCATTTAGACAAGTAAACCAAAAACACAATAACATACACTAAGGCATAAAAATATAAAGACTAAAGAGATAATTTGACTATAAACACATCTAAATCTATACACATAACGGAGCGCTGTAACGGGCAGCATGCACAGTTCCGCGCATGCGCACCAAAACAGACCATTTTCTCATCATACCACTTTATACTTCTATTATTTCTGAGGGAAATCATCAAGTTTTTACTTCTCTACATTTATCTGCCACTGACCAGTAGATGGTCACACTATAAAATTAAATCATTACATAAACAGCATATATAGGAAGAGTTTTTTTTTTAATTAAAAGAAAACATTTTGGTAGCTCATTAAATTTTTTTCTCATTCAGTATTATAATTTTAAAGTATTTTAATAATTTTGATCTTTAACTTTTGATTGAACAAAACAAACACTAAGCTGTTGCTTTGAGCTCTGGGTAACTGGGACTGACATTTGTCACTATTTTATGATTGTTTTCATTTCATTAGTTGTAGCCTCACATGAAACAACAAAAGTTGCAAAGCAAATACTTTGATTTTTGAGTAACATGTATCTATTCTAATGATATTTAATAGTGTAACACTCACTACATACCCAAACAAAAGTTATTGTACCAACATGCTATTTAAATAATGACATTTAATGCAAAGAAGTATTTTAGTGTTTTATTTTGTCATGGTTTAGCAAGACCGTAGATTCATCACAGATTCACAGACCAGCTTGTCTCAGTTCTTGAGCCTTTTAATGTTGCATAAGAAAAGAAAGACTACAATAAATCCACGGTACAGCATCAATTACACCATTTGTATAGCCTGCTCTTATTAGGCATTAGAAAGCAACTAATGACTAACTTGATAACTCTTCATTGTTTTATGTTCCATTATTATTACTCACAAAGTTGAAGTCACATGAAATCACACCTTTGCGTTTGACAGGAAACTCTATGCCAGTCTCTTTGGCACAGACAAATGAAGCTTACTGCTACACTGCCACGTCATCCCACAAGTTCTGCTCTGTAAGAATGAAAGGTGCACCATTCAGTACTGGCCAGACAGTCCAAAACAGTCCAAAAAGTTCAGTTGTTATTTTTTTATTTCATAGAAATATTCTATTTACCTCCATAATTCATTTGCAAACCAGTTGTTGCCCTCCACCAGCGGTTATCAAACTTTCCTTTGTGTTGGTAGTCAAAAGGTGTGCCATCACTCCACAACCAAACACCTTCCTAAAAGACACAACACAGTTTATGAAAGACACTGTGATTACAGAATACATTTTAAAAAAGTTTAATGACTCTAAAATATACTTTTTGGCAATCGGAGCCTCCAAGCCATGTTCTTCCCAATCCTTGAGTGAGGGTTTTTTATCATTCTCTGGATGCTATAATACTCTTCAGCACTGTGCACAGAAGCGAGGTGTGCTCTATTGGTCAGACAGAATTTCTAGCGAGCTAAGGTAACGGAGCAGAATTAGTAAAAACAAAATAAAACAAACAAAAAACAAACAAAAAACCCACATCAAACTTAAAACAAAAACTGCACATTGTACACTGACTCAAATCATGATACTGTATTTTTCGGACTATACGTCGCTCCGGAGTATAGGTCGCACCAGCCAAAAAATGCTAATAAAGAAGAAAAAAACATATATAGGTCGCACTGGACTATAAGTCGCACTTTTTTGGGAGGGGGTTGATAGAATCCGAGGACCCAGAGCAGAAATTCCATCTTGAACGGCAATTTAAAATAATAATGGATTAAAGAACAGACGAACACGGTTACGCCTACGTTATGCTAACGTAACACATTCAGCTACATGACGCACAACGAACACGTGTTCGGTATGTTAACGTAACATTAAGTTATTCAGATAACCATAGCATAAAGAACATACTAACAAGTTAACCAAACCATCAATCCATTGAATTCTTCATCCTCGGTGTCACTTCTAAACAATTCCGTACACTCCGTAGACGAAGCGCCGCTTCCTCTTCTGTGTCGCGTTAGTCAGACTCGTCGTCAGCTGCAGTTCCAATTATTCCAGCCTTTCTGAATCCCAACAGGATGGTTTGGTTGTCACTGAAGCCCAAGTTTTCTTGATCCATCCAATGACTTCCAGGAAAGTTGGGTGGCGCATTCTCCCAGTTGCCGTTAAGCTGTGCTCTATATCCATCATCCACTGCGCCCACAGGTTACGCAAGACTGCCTTAAAGCTGCAGTTCACGGAGATGTCAAGTGGCTGGAGTATTTTGGTTCATGTGTTATAAATGTCACATATACGTCGCTCCGGAGTATAGGTCGCACCCCCAGCCAAACTATGAAAAAAAGTGCGACTTATACTCCGGAAAATACGGTAATCACCTCAGCATCACCCCATGTCATCTTTGCTGAAACAGAAGAAACAACGACCTCTGAACGTAATCGAGTCAGTGGGACAATATGATGACCTCTTGAACAACCCATTCTCTGCTTAGAGACAAAAAGACTATGAGACAGAGTCTAAATCAGGTTGAATCATTCTCTAAAATGCTCATTTTGTGGCAATTGTAGCATTAGGTTTAAAACTCACCATCACCTCTGGCCAGAGCCACCATGGCACAAACAAGTACGAACACTGTCAGCATCTTCATAGTGGCAATGATGCAAATATTGAAGCCAATAGCAACTGTCAAGAAGGAAAGAAAGGCACATGGTTTATATTTGCAAAGAAAGGGTGTGTGACTGGAAAAAGCAGAACATGCAGAGAGGAAGGAGAATGAGTGTGCAGAATAATGTTCTTGTTTCTCAAAGTTGGCCTTATGGGCATGTTGAATAAGATTAAAATTCAGCTGTTTTGTTGTCTTTTAGCTATTACAAAAACAAACTACTATTTAAGTGTTCAGAAATAGTTAGTGGTATACTTTTTTTTAAAACTTACCACTATTTGTATATTAAAATTTTAGTAAGACTTTAATACTTTTGCATTTTGCATGTCCTCCCCCCTCGCTACCTATGTTCCTGTCATTACAATGTCACTATCTAATAAAGGCAACCCCCACCCAAAATTACAAAGAAAGAAAGACAGAAAAAAAAGATTAAATGTAACAAAACAGGTGTAGAGTTCATATCCAAAAGCAGTTTGACATTAAATGAATGCTAAGTTTTTTCCATTACTGATTTGGATTAAAAACATACAATATGTATGTACTGTATATGTTTAGATGGTGTCATGAAAAGAAAATATACCCTCTTTCAAGTTTTAAGGTTTTAAATATTAGGACATAAAAAAAATCATATGTTCCTTAACAGGTTCTAAAATTATTTAAATACACCTATAAAAAAAGAAACTAAGGCCAAATGAAATTGTACATCCCATGGTTTAATAGCTTGTAGAACCACCGTTAGCACAAAGGTGGTTCTATAATTTTGTCTCACTCTTCTTTACAACGTTGCTTCACCTCATTGAGGTTTGCAGGCATTTGTTTATGCACAGCTCTCGTAAGGTACTGCCATGACATTTGGTTTGGGTTGAGGTCTGGACTGATTCTTTTTTTTTTTTTTTTTTGTAGCGATTCTGTTGTAGATTTGTTGCTATGCTTATGATCATTGTTCGCTTGCATGACCCCGGTTTCAGCCAAGCTTCAGCAGTCAGACAGACAACCTCATATTTGACCCTAGAATACTGTGTTATATGGAGGAGTTCGTGGTTGACTCAATGACTGCGAGGTGCTCAGGTCCTGTGGCTGCAAAACAAGCCCAAATGATCACCCCTCGACCACCATGCATGACAGTTGGTATGAGGTGTTTATGCTGATATGCTGTGTTTTCACCAAATGTGTTGCTGTGCATTATGGCCAAACGTCTCCACGTTGGTCTCATCTGTGTAAACGACATTGTTTCAGAAGTTTTGTGGTTTGTTCAGATGAAATTTTACAATGCTAGGTCTTTTTTGGAAAGAAGAGATTTTCGCCTGGCAGCCCTTCCAAACAAGCCATTTGTTCAGTCTTTTTCTAATCCTACTGTCATTAACTTTAACATTTAATGTGTTAACTGAGGCCTGTAGTGCCTGGGTGTACCTCTTGGGCTTTTTGCAGTTTCTCTGAGAAATGCACAGTCTGAATTTAAGGTGAATTTGCTGGGTTGTCCACGCTTGTCTTTTCCACTTATGAATAATTTTTCTTACTGTAGAATTTTATGGACTTAAGATTGTTTGCAAATAACCCTATATTACTGAAATAGATGGGTATCCAGTTGTGTGTGAAAAGGGTTGGACTGAAGTGAGAATGGACGATGTGTGGTTACCCAGCCTGACAATCTGTGGTCCACTGGTGAAGAAGCCCAAACTCCATGAGTACAGTGTAGTGGTTGATCGCAGATTACTAAGATTGTCTATCAGTGGGCTATTGTATTGAAAGCAAAACTAAAATCGACAAATAGCATCTTGATGTATGCGGTGGGATACTGGTGGCTGCCCAGATCATTGAGGATGTTGACCTTGATCTGAGATAGAACAAGTCTTTTAAAGCACTTTGTTAATTCGTTTGTTAAATGATATTTCAGTGAATGATGATTGTGAGTGTCTGATTTAACATCATATTTAAATGTATTTAAGGATGTTGGTGGTTTTAAAGTAGGTTGTTTTTTTGGCATTTATTGACCCTTCTCTCTTCTGAGGTCCATTTCTGATTGGCTGAGGATGGTGTTTTCATTAGGATACTCCACCTGACTTTTATTCTTAATCAGCTGATTGGACTGTACCATGGATTGTGGATGGCAGGGAAGGGGTTATTTTGTCATGGGGATTTTCTTAAAATGTTTTCTATTACTATTTATATTTTTTTTAGAGTTTTTTGTTAGAATGTTTATTTCATTTATTCTAGGGTTTACTATAGGCAATTTGTAAATAAATTGTAAATAAATTGTATATGTAAATAAATTGTATTAACACACACCTGAATGTTCCAGAACAGCAAACTGCCAAAATTTCTGCTTTCATAGAATTGTTAATACATCATTCATCCAGAAGTAATAAGGTGAGTACCTTTTCCACACACTGCTTTTTTTTTTACTTAGCTTTTGTTAAGCAAATAATGACACTATAATATGTCAAGTGTTGTTTTTCATTGGAGGTTGTACTTGCTTAATTTTAAGACCTGCAAAGAACAAGATGACTTTTTTAAATTATATGTAAGGAAGAGGGTGTGTTTTTATTATTTTTTTTCTTTTTTTTACATAACTATATATGTGAACATTTTAGGTAACAAATAAAAATAAAAGCTGAACTTTAAAAACAAATGAAAAGCAAAAAGTTAGTGTGAGCTTATAAAATACCCAGGAAATGTCTTCAGTTTTAGCCTTAGTCAGTGTGGTCAAATTTACAAACACAGCTACTCAAAAATGATAAATACTTCCCTGTTAGAAACATTTAAACTTACACTAAAAACAAATAAAGGAAATGTTTTTAAACAACTAAAAGAGTAATCCAGGGTTGAAAGAATTGAAATTAAAGTAAATTAAAAAAAAAAATTGAAAAATAAAGACTAGAAGTAAAAACTCATAAGAAATGCAAACCTCTTATAACTGATGTAACAATAAAATACTGTATTCATTTAGTTACTGATCATCACATGATGCTTTCGTAATTGTTTTATAGACGTATATCAAAAGTGTATATGAATGTATACTTTTTATTTGCAATTTTACACATTGTTTCTTTTTGTGTGGACTGATTTTATTAAAAACCGTTAGCATGTTTTGTAATTTGTACAATCAACCAAATTACTGCATAATTCATCAACAGTTTACTTCACCGCAAAAAATACAGTACATTTTCACACGGTATCACCCTGTAAAAAATTATGCAATGACGACAGTTCTTACGAGAAAATATGTGAGCTTCTCCTTTCTTTAGTTTAAACTAAAGGGAAGTAATAACCACCAGACTTTGGTGTTTATTTGATAAGAGTTTTGAGGGCACTATGAAACAGACAAATGGAGAAGCTTTTCACAAAGTCTGTTAAGAGAAAAAGAATAAAAATGGTTCACCATAATGTTCAGTTCATCGGCTGCAACTCCTCTGCGTACATATGATGTGAAACAATGAAATTACATGATACTGATTACAGATAGACAAGCTTTCTTCAGTGCTTGAGCTTTTATTTTGTACTCTATAAGAAAGATAATGATTAAACCCTTAGAGGCTGTGATCAAAGGTAACTAATTACATGGTCTAATGTGTTACACTTAAATGATTAGCTTAAATACTTAAAGTTTCATGATACTGTTTTTAGCTGTTTGGATTTAACCCACTTCATACAGAATGTTTTCTTCACAATACTTAAAGGAAATTTTTTTCTTTTATCTACAAAACAGGTAAGTGAAGGTACATGGAAAGCACACAGGTCTGTATATTCTTGGACACTGACAATCTTACTTAATTTAACCATTAACTAAAAACACATTTCTGATTACAATTTTATGATGAACATGGGTTCAAATGGAAGCTTTAACCTGTCATGGGTTGGAGCTCTCTTCCTTCCAGTCGGCTTTATCAGCTCTCCGGGCCTGAGCGGCAGGCCATGGAAAAATACTCCCTAAGTGCTGGTATCAGCGTCCCTCCTCGTCTCCACTTGGGGGGGGGGGGGGGGTTCTTTGTGGACAAGAAGGACAAAACACTAAGGCCTTGCATTGATTAGAGGCCTGAATCTCATCACCATAAAGAACAAATATCCTCTCCCACTGCTGAACTCAGTTTTGACCCTCTTCATCAGGCCGCAGTGTTTACTAAATTGGACCTGCGTAATGGATATCACTTAGTCCGAATCAGGGAAGGGAATGAATGGAAGACCACATTTAGCACTCCGCTAGGACACTTCGAATATTTAGTGATGCCTTTTGGACTAACAAAAGCACCAGCAGTGTTTCAGGTTTGGTTAATGATGTGCTGCGAGATTTCTTGAACTCTTCCATTCAATTGTAGTCAGACTGCACTGCCTCTAATCTCTCACCTCTGTTTCCTGGCCCTTTGTGTGACTAATGAGGCTGATTGGGCCTTTCAGTGTTTGAAGGAGAAGTTTTACTCTGCACCAGTGCTTGTTCACCCTGACCCTAATAAACAGTTCATTGTGGAGGTGGATGCATCCGAATCAGGAGTGGGTGCTGTCCTCCCTCAGCGTACAGACCTGGAGTTAAGCTGCACCCTTGTGCCTTTTTCTCCAAACGCTTAACACCTTCCGAGAAGAACTATGATGTTGGCAATCGTGAGTTACTGGCTATTAAATTACACTGGAGCAGTGGAGACACCTGTTGGAAGGAGTGCACCCTTTTATAATATGGACGGATCACCAAAATCTACACTTACCTCCAAACGCAAAAAGACTGAATGTAAGACAGGGCCAGTGGCAGTTGTTTTTGGTGGAGGTTTAATTTCACACTCATACCATCCTGGTTCTCACAATGTTAAACCTGATGCTCTCTCCCATCAATTTTCCACAGATCCAGCCTTCGGTACCCGAACCCATTTTACCCCTCGTGTGTGTGGTCGGGGCGCTCACCTGGGAGATCGAGAACTTTATCCACCAGGTGCAGGTAGGGGAACCAGATCCGGGAACTGGGCCTCCTGGTTGGCTCTATGTGCCACAGTCTGCCCGTTCAAAGGTAATACACTGGGTTCATACTGCCTAGTTTTCTTGCCATCCTTGTAAGTCAAACCATCTCTCAGCTTAAGAGACGTTTTGGTGGCCCTCTCTTGAAAAAGATGCTCGGGAATATGTGTTGTCTTGCTCCATCTGTGCCAGCAGTAAGTCAAGAACTCGCCTGTTTCAGGTTACCTTCATCCTCTCCCCGTTCCAGGCCAGCCCTGGTCTCATATTGCACTAGACTTTGTCACAGGGCTTCCACCCTCGGAAGGCAACAGAGAATCCTCATATCATTGACCGGTTTCTAAAGCTGCCCATTTCATCCTTTGCCTAAACTGCCTTCTGCACTGGAAACAACACAGTTAGTCGTCAACCATGTTTTTTGTTTACACGGCATACCAGTGGACATAGTGTCAGACCGAGGGCCACAGTTCTCTTCCAAGTGTGGAAGGCATTCTGTAATGCGCTAGGGGCATCAGCCAGCTATTCCTCCAGCCATTACCCTAAAACAAATGGTCAAACCGAGCGCGTTAATCAGGAGCTTGAGGCCAGCGCTCCGTTTGCGTCATGCCTCTGAGGTGCCGTTTACCCGAAGCCGTTTTCACTGGAAACGGTGCGTTTTGATGCGTTTCAGCCTTTCGTTTAACGATGGCGTTTCAGAAACGATCCGCGTTTACACGAGGACATGTGAAACGATGAAAACGATGTAGTTCCCTGCCAGGCCACAAGTTGGCGTTGGTTTTCTCTTTGCAGTTTGTTTACGCAAGAGCGCATGCGTGGAGTAACAGTAGGTAGTGCGGCAAATTGTTCATTACTTACAAAACGGCCAATGTGAGAGGTTTTGTGTGGACAGATGATGAGGTTGGATCGCTGCTGCACACAACGCTGAATTACAAAACGGTAATTAAAAACACAGGAAAAGCATAAGAAGCACTCGTGAATCGCGAGTGCTGTTTATCAGTTTGCGCTGTGCGCGAAAACGAAAACTGGCCGTCGCAACCATAGTGCGCATGTGCGATCGAGCGTTTTCAAATCACCCCGGTTTCAAGTGTTTACACGAAAACGCAAGCCGTGCGTTTCTGAAACGCTCCACTCTGGACCCCGTTTCTGAAACACATCGTTTTCACTCTGTGTCGTGTAAACAGAAGGGCGAAACGCATCAAAACGACACCGTTGTCGTGTAAACGCAAGGCCGAAAACGCATCAAAACGACACCGTTTCAAAATGAAAACGGGTCTCGTGTAAACGGCACCTGAGCCTACATCCTGGAGCACACATCTTCCCTGGATTGAATATGCACACAACACCCACACCTCTTCTGGCACAGGACTTTATCCGTTTGAGGCATCATTAGGCTACCAACCCCCTCTGTTTCCCTCACAGGAAAGCGAGCTTAGTGTGCCTTCTGGCACTGCATGAAAAGTGGGTTTTTCGACAGTTTCTTGTATGTAATATTGACGCGTGCCTTGAGTTTTAGGGCTCTCAGCAGGAGGCTTTGGCCAGAACAGTAAACTGTAGGGAAACTGCCGTGGACTCTCTGTGTCAGTGCTCCTCAGCTCCCCCCTCTCCTCAGGTCTAGGGCAGGCTCATATGTAAAGGAGGTTTCTGTGAGTCATACAAATGCAAATAAGTACTCCAGTGGTCTACCCCCCAAGTTTTAACCAACATATTTTTATTTCTACAGCGAAACATTCAAACAAGACTAATCTCACAAGAAATCATTCTAATTTATAAATTTGAATTATCTAGTTGGAAAAATATTTTTGGAAGTTTTCAGCTTTTGTCCCTTTTTCCAATAAGGCTGTGAGCTTCTGTCTGTGAGCTTCTGTCTGTGAGCTTCTGTCTGTGAGCCTTTGTCATGGAGTTTTTGTGAACCCTGAACTTTAGTGGACTGAGGGAGATAAACAAAGGCTATATCTTGATTTTGGTGACACCACAAGCATTATTTTCATTGAAAAGCATACTCAGTTTTCAGTCTAATTCACTGTAACAAAAAGTCTGTCACACCATCATCCTCTCCTGTGCAGTGGCTTCCCAGCTAGCATTGAACATTAAGACAACATCCCATGAACGCTGCTATAAACGTTCAGTGAATGTTCACATGCATTAATGACATTAAAGACTACCAAGGCAGATGGAAACTTTTATTTTGCTATACATGGATGTACATAAGAGATATCAGCAAAACCTTCATGAGAAAAATGTAAATGTAAAAAGGTAAATAAAAAAAAAAAAAGGAAAATTTTAATGCAACAGTCACCTTCTCAGTTGTCCTGCTTAAAAGACAGTGGATGTGTGAAAACACATCTTCCAGCTCATAGGGGGTCATTTTGACTGTTGGGTTTTCTCTGTATTATGTAGGGTCTTACCCACAATACAAAGCGCCTTGAGGCGACTGTTTGTTGTGATTTGCTGCTATAAAATAAAATTGAATTCACTTGAAATGAAATGAATTTAATTTCCGTGTGGCAGCTTCCTCGCTGTGATTGGACAATACAGATCACATGCGGGATCACGCTGAAGGTCTGTAGGGCAATCAGTGCCTTCCTTCTCTTCTGTTCAAAACTGAATGGCGGTTTTTGTGTACGCTGCTTTCCCGGTACAACAATGGAGGACGTCGTTATGTTTCAACACCCAGAAGCTCCTCGTGAAAGCGGGCCTCTCTACCGGCCAGCCTCAACCAGCCCCGCTGCAGACGAGAAGACGCTGCTGGCTGCAGTGAGTGGGTTATCTCCTCAGTTACTCAAGTTTGTACGAGCGCGACTGAAAGACAACACGGCGTATATTGTGTAGAGACTCGATGCTCTAACAAAGCCTCACCTACAGAAGGGACTCGAGGAAAGACGGCAGCACAATCCGAAAACTGCGGTAAGACTTGGTCGTTTCTAAAACAAAAATACTAAGAGTGGCAGAATGGTCACAGTAAGCTGACAGACGTATTGTGATTTGGTTTCTTATTTTTATTTCATCTTACAGAAGCAGTTCGCGGCCTGCACAACTCTGAATCCAATAAAAGCCGGTATGATCCTCTGCAGAGGTAAGAATCAGAAACCAAGCAGCAGTATTCAATGTGTGGAGGAGAGAAGAACTTCAAATGTTTTACTCTTATTTATTTTCACGTTTTTTTCCACAGACTGTTCGCCTCGCAACGCGAGTGGGTTTCTAATGTGTGGACAGTGATATAATTGTGTGTATCTATTGGTTGTGTTTGTTTGTGTGTTTTTTGCCTGAATATTGTTTATGTATGCACTGTGTTTATTTACAATGTACAAAATGTTTTTCAGCTTCTTGAAAAACCTACAGACGGTTCGTCGCAGCTTCCGCTACAGTCAGCCTCACGGTCCGGAAAAGGCGGCATTAAAAATTCTGCCCGGTGTCGTGTAAGAAGGAAGCCGGAAAGACGTATTGGTTGTTTTGTTGGTCTGCTGTATTTGTGTTACTTATTGTTTTTTTTTTTAACTTTATATAAAATCTGGCTTCTTCTGAACAACCCAAAATGTAATAAAAAGCAAGTGGCGGCCGTGCATTTCACACCTAGGCCTTCAGTAGTGATCCGCCTGAATCACTCCACCCTCAATAACTATTTTATGGCAATAAAAACATCTTTTTATGCAGAAATGCAGTAGAAAGAGATGTTGCATCGCAGATTGAGAGCTCATGTAGCCAGAATAAAGCATTTACCGAAGAAACAAACCCAAGGTGCAAGTCTCCTTTTACTGCGCTACAGCTGCGAACATATAAAAATGCATTGATAACAACCTCATAAAATTATTAGAGAGAAAATTTTAGTCATCGTGACCCCGAAATGAAGTTCTGCTTGCCCCCCCCCCCCCCCCCCACCCCCCCCCCCCCCCCCCCCCCCCCCCCCCCCCCCCCCCCCCCCCCCCCCCCCCCCCCCCCCCCCCCCCCCCCCCCCCCCCCCCCCCCCCCCCCCCCCCCCCCCCCCCCCCCAAAAAAAAAAGACAATCTAACAGTCTCTTTAAGATTTCCCTATTATTCTTCACCTTTACGTCGTGCCCACTTGCTCGCTCAGCTGATCCGCTCTGGTGTCCCCGAATGTTTTGCTTGTAAGTGTCCGGCAGTGCTTTGGTGTCTCGTTGCTGCCTTGGTTAGGCAAGTCAAATTTACAAACCCAGTGTGGCTCCAAACACCATGCCGATCAGTGGCAAACAACAAGCACTCCCAGCAATACAATTTGCAGTGTTCCTCAGGGCCTGTGAGCCAGTGGTACCACTCGTAATTAGTGGACTGAAAGTGGTGGATTAATTTTTTTTTTTTGCATTCAGGGTCTTATCTGCTATGTGTACATTCAAAGTCAAGAGACTCAAACCTTCAGTGTAGTTTCCTGATTTTTCACAATATTTCATATTATTTCATAATGACTTAATGTGTGCTCTGTGTCAACAGCTGCTGGAGGCGAGGACGAGTGTTCTGGCAGTGGAGGAGGTTGCCTTCTTGGACGGTGTCACCACTGACTAGTGTTGTAGTCAAGACCACCTAACCCGAGACCGAGACAAGACCAAGACTTTTGTGGACCGAGACAAGACCAAGACCAGTGCCCCATGCTACATGACACAAGAAAATGTGAAAGATGATCAGAATCATTTCTCAAATTGAGCTTAAAGATCCACATTTCCATAAAGAGTGTTAGCAGCACGTACACAAGCATGACTGACAGTGCTAAGACCCTCCTCCTGGCTCTGATTGGTTGTTTCTGACCTAGCTGTGTATTTCTGCAGTTCCTACTGGGAGTACTGGGAGAAGGCAGAGGAGCTCAATCTTTTCAGATTATCTGTCTCATACTATACTGTCATGACAGTGAGTTTTACATATTAAAACTCACTGTCATGACAGTGAGTTTTAATATGTAAACATTTTTTTTTATAAAACATTTTTTATAAAAGTTACATACTCCAGCATTAAGTTTGCTTTTGAATTAATGTGTAAGCTTTTATAAGTTTTCAAACTACATAAGAATATAAAGAAATCAGAATTTCAATAACCTAACCACGTGTGTTTCAACCATAAAATTACACAACTGTTAAATTAGGAGCAGTTTCATCATATCCCAAGCCTTAAAAAACTCCAGTGGCAAAATAATCTTTGTAAGTCCAAACTCAAGACCAAGCATGTGTCATGGCTGCTGCTGCAGCAAGGCTGAAAAGACCTCAATGCAGGACACAAAGACAAGACCTGTACTTTTACTTAACTTTATTGTACACATGTAACAAGACTAGGTTGGTTAGGGGCCAGCTACATGAAAAAACTTGAAACTAGAAACCAAAACAGTGTTTTGAAAACACACAGCAGGCAAGCCAACATGGATGGCTACACTGACAAGGACCTGACAAAGACAAAATCAGACAATAAATACACCAGGGCTAATGAGGAGTGTAACAATGGGTGAGGGGCACAGCTGAACATAATTACACAGGGGAGCCAAAACTGAACACAAAGCACAAGGAACACGAGACTGTCAAAATAAAACAGCAAGTGACTAACCATGACAGACATGCAGGCTTAACGCACGGAAACCTGACACAGACAGAATCTAAACATATGACTAAAGAGACACCTACTTGAACACAGGCTGCCAACACGGGGAAGACAGAGACAAGACAAGGATGGGACACTAAGGGAAAACATAGGGAGAACTAAACTCTAAAGCTATGGGAGAGGGAACCTAAACACCACACACACAAGAAAACAATGGGAAGGGAACTAAACACAGAGAAGAGCCAAGACACGGGGACAAAACAGATACAAACATGGAAAGACCAGAACAAAGGGGAACCAGAATAATATACAAATAACTAATAACAGAATACCCAAACAATAACAAACTGAGGATCTAAACTGAAAGGAAATCTAAGACAACATAACTACAAAATACAACAAAACAGAATTTCACAAAAAGGAACAAAACCCTGGGCCACAGGCCCAGGACATGACAGGATAACCATATAGTTGCACAGTGGTTGCAATAAAGTAGTAGTTGCACACCTTTAAAGTTAAATCAGTAGAAATCACTTTAAAGTAAAGTTTGGTTGCATTTTAAAAACATGAGAGATTGCAACATTCTGTGACCTAAACGTGCACGATGGGGTCTCATTATAATGCCTCCTCTACTGAAAACCCTCTCCACTGGTGCAGAGGAGGCAGGGACTGATAGCACCTTCAATGCCAAATTGTGGAGTTGTGGAAATCTGGCATGGTTTTTGGCCCAGAAGACAAGTGCATTGTCAGGATCAGAGTCACGGACGGCATCAAAGTATTTGCTTATCTGTGTTACAATACTTGAATCCTGCACTGAGCTGCGTTTCTTGTGGGCCTTGTAGCGGGACAGAAGGCGAGGACATTTAGCTGGTGGTGAATCACTGGCTGGATCCACATTCCTGGCTTCTGAGCCCGTTTCATCTTTACTGTCCATCATGTTCTCCACCTCAAAGATCAATGTGTCTGAAAAACATAAACACAATGACTGAGTTAGATTTAAAGGGATATGCACGTATAAGAGTTAAATTAAACACTTTTAGAACCTTATATAGGGCCTTTTTTAAAAAAATTATCCATTAAGTTATATTATTGCTGTTCAAAAAACACAATAGGTTATTTTATCCAGTGCAGAGGTCCGTAATGAAATGATTCTATGAATAGTTATTTCTTTAGGTTACAAGATGCTGCTTGTACTATATCTAACTGCTGGCCCTACTATTTAATAGTACTTGAAACACTTGGTACTTGAGTACAGGTGCAGGTAAGTATGACGGGCTAGTATAAAGTGAGAGTTTGGATATGTACAATAGGCATGTTACCAGCCTAATATTTAGGCTGTGGGAACTTTAAAGAGTATAAGGTTCAATAGAGTATACAACATAATTTTTACGACAAGTAACAGATGAAATGAAGACTGTGAATTCCACTGTAAGCCTAGTTTAAAGCTTTATGGGCTACCAATTTAAAAACATTTTAGGATTTATGATTTTGCAAATAAGACATTTATTTTCAGCAGAGAAAAATGTATACTAATCTGTCAGAGTCTTCTTAAGTTCTTCTCTGAACTTCTTCACTGATGCTGCATTTCCCCCATTGGGAACATCTAAGTCCACCCAGCTTAAGCCAAACTGCGGATCCAGCAGGTTAGCAAAAAGTACACATTGTGGTTAAAAGGTTCCTCTCTTCCGCTCTCTTTGGCCATGTTTATTTCTATAAAGATTCCAGAAAATCTTTCATCAGAGACTGCTTGAGGGCTGCAACTAATGGCCGGCACTGCATTCGGGTCTCCTCCATCTTGAGGAGGTGTGTATTCAAGTCCAGGACAGTTGGAACACCATACTAATGGTAACTGATTTCTCTCCTTCTGTCAGGTCTGTTGCCTCAGAAATGGAGCAAGAACTGCAGTTCCTTCAGTGGTTCCACTCCGGGTGCTAAACACCACATCTCTAATCCTTTAGTGCACATTTCGTTCAGGGCTTTGTGGTCCAGGAGCTATGAGGGCCTGTACTTGTTAAATGTACTGTTCCAACGAGTTCATGCTTGCAGCTGGAACAGTCCTATTAGTGCCAAACATAGCCTCAAACTGTCTTGAATTGTGAGCTGCTATTGTAATAGAGTGTGACCGTTTGATGTTTTGGCTATGGAGCGGGAAATGGTCCTAACCTCCTTCATGCCATCATTCACAACTAACTGCAGAGAGTGTGCAAAGCAGGAAAGACGTTCACCTGATGACCAGGGTAATTCTGTGTCTTCGCTAAATGTCCTAAGTGCTCGTATCTAGATTATCCTCCTCACTCTCACTGTCATCAGATTGCTGTTGGGGCATGTGTACTTTAAAAGCACATTTCATATTGCTGGCATTGTCTGTTATGATATAGCTTATTTTGTGACGAATCCCATATTCCTCTGTGATCTCCTCAAAGGCAGATGCAATATGCTCTCCAGTATGCCTGCCTGTAAAACGCCTACAGTCCAACAGGTAGGATTCAAGTGCATAGGAATCCTTTGATTTGTAGCACACATGGGCAGTCACTCCAAGGAAGGAGCGTAGCCTGCGATCAGACCAGAGGTCAGTTGTTAATGACACAGACGACTGGGTCTTCAGTTTCTCCAAAACAGTTTCCTTGACCTTCTTTACCAACTCTGGTATTCGCCTCTCAGAAACTGTTCTTCTAGAGATTGGTCTGTATTTACTATCCATGACCTCAAGAAAGTGTTTAAAATGTCCATTTTCCACAAGTGAGATAGGCAGACAACACCCAATGATCAAATCTTGAACAATGGCTTCACTGATGGCTTGTTGCCTTGGCGATTGTGGGGCTGTAGAGCTGCACTTTCTGGGTAAATGATATCGTTGGCTGTGTGACATCAGTCTGTTGCCTTGACTTGTACTCCAAGAACCTAAAAAATAGGAAAGAGGAATCAGTATATCTGGTCATGTGTACATCAATTACATCAAAAGAACAATCTTAAAAATATGTAGCAACTTCATAAATGTATGTCAAACATGTGTAATACTGTTACTGCATAGAATGACACGTGTGGGTAAACAACACAATGTAAATCAATGGTATTTTGGCCATCATATTTTTCAAATCGATAAACAAGGAAGTTACATGACTGATATGGTATGAGCCTTAGAAAGCGCACTAGTAAGAAGTTATTTGATCTGCAACTGTAAATTGGAACTTAAAAACACTGCATTTGCTTACTTCTGTTAATATGTTAATTAATTAGTGTTTGCAAAAACTTTTGAGCTACAGCAGATATGGGAGTGTATCAGGCGGGACATTTTTTAAATATGTAGGACAATGTACTCGCGTGCTGCAGATTTGTATCTATTTAATAGTGGGTATTGTAGTGGCCTCTAACAGTTGCACATTTTACACTGTACTTGAACATTAACATTCTACTCTACATAGATCCGTTCATTTTAAATATGATGACACACTAAATTAAATTTCATATAAGGGTTAAACAAAGGGGGTCTGATGCACAGTAATAAATATCATTATCATTTCAAACCCTTCTTTTTTCTGCTTTGCTTCCACCTCTGCGCCACAATCTGGTCAGTTTGGACGCAGCGCAATCACACTATACCATGATGTGAAGTCATGCAGCTGATAGAAATACAGAGGCCTGTTGAGGAAAGCTGTTACCATGGAAATGGATTTAAATACCAAATTATTCAGCTCGAATCAGTTACCTGTAGTCCCTGCTTCAAGATCAAAACAACTACTGCAGCAGTGATGGCTCTTTTTGAAGGGAACCGAATCTTTGGGATCCGTTCACCGCGACTGTTCTCACCCTTCTCCTGCTGCATGAAGCCTGCATCAGTGTAGCAGCCAGGTACCACGCAGAGCTACATATGACTGCCACCATGACAGGTGACGAAAACAGAGCAATGAGCATGCGCTCTGTGTGCTCTTACGTTCTTACATTTTATTTATTCGCCGATTAAACAAATGTAATTTTTAATTCAAAAGGACCTTCAAAGCGCCTTGAGGCGACGTTTGTTGTGATTTGGCACTATATAAATAAAATGAATTGAATTGAATTAAATAGAATAATAATAGCTACTGTAGTGTGCAGAGCATTACAAAAACAAAGGACGGTTTTCACTGAGACTCGAGTCCTATCGCTCATAGTCAAGAGCCGTCACATCACTGTATTTGCAGGCTTGTCGAACAACACGTCTGCACAATAATTCAGCGTAGAAACAATTTTTTTCATCGCAAATGCAACATATTTGTCACTGTACAGCCCTGTAATTTTCAAGATTTATTTAATGGCAATATATTGGCAAGGTTAGAGGAGAAGCACGTCGGTCAACATGTCAGACGATTTTAAATCAGTAATGTCTGACGCAAACACAATTAGGTGACATTAGCTTGTGCGCCAAGCTAGGTGGCAAATAACTGACAAGAAACGGAAAATTGCACCCTAAATATACATGCTCTACAGTCTTAGCTAACTTAATATGCATAGCTAATATTGACAAAATGTCTTTGTGTGATGGCCAGGTAAAGAATTTCGGTAGAGGCAGATTACTAACGTTAGTTAGCTAGCTTTGCTAACATCACTTACACATAGCTTACCTTGCTTTGTGCTTCCTTTCTAGGTGACGATAAAAGTTGGACGTTGTCCCCACCGTCTCTGATAGCGAAGCACGGCAGAATTTACATGTCGCAGTATGCTTTTTTCTCGATGTTGTTTTACAAACATATTCTTTATGATTTATATAGCCGAATTTTATAATTGACGATTTGGCAGACATCTCCTCCCGCTCCCAGACAACCACATCTTACTTGGAGTGCAAGTGAAAAGGGGGCGGGAGTGACAGCGGTAGGATCAGTCACATTATTGCTCGGATTTGAATCAGTACGTTTTGCACTCAATAAAAGCAAGGATGTTAACAAATAAATTTGAGAATATTCTGGCAAATTAGTGATATTTCGACAGCTGCGGTTGACTGGTCTTGAAATAAAATGCCGAGTCCGCAATGTCCGAGTCCATGACAAGACCGAGACCAAATGCGGTCGAGTCCATGACAAGACCGAGACCATCAAAAAGCGGTCTCGAGACCGGTCTCGAGACCAAGACCGATCTCGAATACTACAACACTACCACTGACCTCATGTTGGATGAGGAGGATGGCGTCTCAGAGGGTGTTTCGGGCTGGATTAAGACCCCCAAGCTTCCCCAGCAAGGAGCTCAGTGACCTCTGAGCCAAACTGCAAGACAGACTAGAAGCTCACCCTAAATACAACGCCGTGCACCATAAGTGTTTGTATGCTGGACCATACTCTGAGAGAAAGCCACCACCACATGGCCCAGAAGTAGCAAAGCATGATATGTCATAATGTTTTTGTTTTCTTTATATATATAGATTATATGATGTGTGTGTGTGTATGCGCATATTGCTTTATAAATAAAACAAAAAAAAATATTCAAACTTGTGCCTCACAATTTGTTTCTCTTAATTGAATTCCTTTTAGTTGAGGTTATTAGCATGGCATGAATACAACATAACATACAAGGTATATCACAGAAATAATTAAAAATAATTTTTATTACTGGGTTATTATTTGTTAGGGAGGGGCTTACCCAGGCCTGTCTTTATAAAGGCCAATGGGGGAACAGATCTACCAACCAATCACGTGTGAATACTGAATTGTGATGTCATTTTTATCATCCAATGACTGAGAAGCCACGTGGGTCTCTTGCCGCTGCTTCGGCTTGAGGCGCTGCTATTCATATGTAAAGTGGAGTCGTTAACACCTCGCGCCTGCCGGCTCCCCCCCGTACCTCTACCCCCCGCTGTTTCTAGGGGTACGTAAACGACCATATCCGTCTCAGGCGAACGAATATGCGCTGCCCCGTATGCTGACGAAAGCTGACGATAACTAGGTGCGCCCGCGTCAGTATATGGGGACGGATATGCCTCTTTTCGTGCAGTGTGTCCAACTCCACCTCCGCCTTGTCGTTGGGTGTGGCAAAAGGTTAGAACAGCCCTCCTCTGTATGACTGAACAAAACCGCCGCATTGCAGATTGCAGGCACACCCCAGCGCCCAGATATTGAGTGGGTCAGGAGGTTTGGCTGTCTTCGCTGGACTTCCCTTTGAAAGCTGCTACCCTGAAACTGGCACCCTGATTTCTCGCCCCCTTTAAGATTGACAGGGTCATCAACCGGTCTGCTGTTCGCCTCCAGCTGCCCCCCTCCATGCGGGTGCACCCAATGTTCCACGTTTCCCAGGTACAGCCGGTGTCCTCTAGTCCTCTAGTCCACATGCTCAGACAACATGGGAAACTCACTTGGACTCTGGCAACATGTGGCCTTCAGACTTTTGCTCAGAACTCTCAGGTTCAGCATCAAGTGGTATGGTACAGTTTCCTTGGGCTGAGGCTGCTCAACAGGACATGCAGTCTCCTTGGACTTACACTGAGCTGGCTTGACCACATGGGGTGCAGAAACAATCAAAAGTCTCTAGACTGGCCAGGGCAAAGGCAGGTACAGGGGGACAGATGTCAACAGATGCAGGTGGAGAAAGAGTCTCAGGGCAGGTCAGAGTGGAGGAAACAGTCTCTGGCTGGGGCCAAGCATCAGTAGACACTAGAAGAGACATTTGTCCAGTTGCACAGTACACCAGTCCAAAGACCCTCAGGTTGCACAGGGTTTGGCTGCGCAGGGCACACAGCAGACTCTGGAGCTAGAAGCTGTGCATTTGGTCCCCACAGCTACTTGCAGTCAGTCCCAGCCAGCAAAAAAAATTTGTGCAACAGGTTAAGTCTTGTCATCAGTGAATGAACTCAGCTAAATGCCAACAGTGAAGGCATTCATTTATCAGTTGGCTGTCAACATCATATTAGTTTTTACCAAGAAGTAACACAGAAATGACACTGTGGAATGTACATGAGAGAAAAGCTCTGATTGTACAGGTGATTATTGAATACTGGAAATTTACACACACACACACTTCTGAGTATCCAAGTACATTCTGTAGTGTACTGTAGTGCAGAACAAATATGAGGCCTTGATTCTTATTTTAAATTGTTGTAAACATCTACTTGAATAAAACAGTTTCAATGTTTATAAAGGACCTAGTCATCTGTTTACGTTCAAGCTACATGCTATGTGTGCATTAACCCATGTTAACTTATCAAAACACTCATCATTTTAGGATGATTACTTTTATTGCAATTAATTAATATAATCAGTCTTTCTGTGATAAATAAAAAAATGTAGATAAAATGTGACTAGTGACTGTGACTTAACTGACTTTGTCAGCAAATGATAATAAATCAGACTTTGCAGTTCTTGCACATAACTCAGAAAACTTGGTTGCTGTACCATGTAAATTGAAAATAAAGAGTTTGCTTACTGAATGACAACATTGTTCTACTTCATGTGCTAACCCTCTATTTTCAAATCTACAAAAAGTCACAAAGCTGACTTTTTGAAGATAAATGTTTGATCAAACTGTAAATTTTGCACTGCTTTCAAGCTTTTTCTCTGGGGGAGAATCTAAAAACTACTTTTAGCTGCTCCCTTATTGACAAGGGGTCGCCACATCTGGTACATCTGCATGAATAACTTGGCAGATTTTTACACCAGTTGCCCTTCTTGATGCAACCCTAAATGGATTTGTGTCTCCTCTTGGGAACTTTTACTTGTTAGGCAAATATGTAAACCACAACACTAACCCCCCCCCCCCCCCCCCTTTTTTTTCTTGGAAGTATTTGTTAAAATCTTCTAGAAAAATATTTATGTATCGAACTTGTTCTCTGAATTGGAATTGCCAGAAAGGCTAATGAGGTCGTTTTGCAACATATTATTTAGGTGCACACTGTCTGAGAGTGTGCTTATCTTCCTCTGAGCATAATGCATTGTCAGCAGAAAGGAATGACAAACGTGACAAATGATCCAAATGCAGGAACTGCAAACAAACAAATACACGCTAGAATCAAAAAGAACACGAAGAGCAGTTGAAAGGCAGCCAAATCAAACATGGCTCATTTCCAGCATTGTAGTCACAGAGTCTCCTTGCACAGGTTGATGAAAGGATAAGAAGATCTAGTTTTATTCTTCATGCCAGCACTGAGCCTTGATCATGTAGAGCTGCATGCAGTGAAGTTGTTTGTACAATGGCAAAATGTCAGTTACACTTCCATCCATCCATCCATTCACTTCCACTCATCCTGTTCAGGGTCGCGGGGGGGCTGGAGCCTATCCCAGCTGTCATAGGGCGAGAGGCAGGGTACACCCTGAACAGGTCTCCAGCCTGTTGCAGAGCCAACACAGAGAGACAAACAACCTTTCACACTCACATTCATGCACTCAGTCACACCTATGGGCAATTTAGAGTAGCCAATCAACCTAACCCCAGTAAGTGCATGTCTTTGGAATGTGGGAGGAAACCGGAGTACACGGAGGAAACCCACGGAAGCACGGGGAGAACATGCAAACCCCACACAGAGGGAGGGAGAGGCCTGGGCCTGGGCCAAGGTGGAATCGAACCCAGACCTTTCAGATGTTATTCTAACTGTGAGGCAGCAGTGCTAACCACTGCTAGTTTCATTGCTCAGTAAAATATAATGACAGCATTCCAGAATTAATGATAATTTTTAAATTACAATCACGGTTTCAGAATTAGTAAATTATTTTTTTTAAAAGGCAGTTGAACAATTCAGATTGGTGTGTTTTTGAAAAAACACTAGCATGCAGCTAGTTCAAGTTAAAATGGGTTCAAAACACTACCCAAAGTGCAGGACGATTGTGCTCTCTAAACATAGTAGCAAGTTGCATGTTAACATTTTAGTCTCATTATTCACTGTGAGTGTGCATGCTTTAGCATTAGCATTATAGCACTGAATTGAAGCACAGCCGTACCAATGCACAGTCTTAAATCTTATTTGCATAAATAAATTTATTTATTTAAACAGGGGTTTAAATACCTGGGTCTCTCCACCATTTGGTTGAGAACTGAAGAAGTCTTTCAGATGAGAGGTGAAACGTCTTCAAGAAACAAAAAGAAGTCCAGTCGCCTTTTTCAAGCTCCAGAGACCAGAGGATGACAAAATCTGAATATCTGAGACAGGCCAGATTTAAAACTTTATTTTCTCAGAACTTTTTGATCATACCTTATGATAAGAAACAAAGAAAATTCCCCATATCATTGAAGTCCCAAATCATTTTTTTAACTAATAATCATCATTACTAAGCCAATTATTGATGTTTATCACATATACAGTCTCACAAGTCAATCCTTGTGCAGTTATTTTCACTGACGCTTAATGAATAAAGCATTTATATGAACATAGGTAGAGAACGCAATCTGATGTCCTTTGACCTACTTTTTGTGTGTGCTTCACAGTCTTAACCAGTCCTGCCACATTTACAGAGACATACAGGAGGGCGTGGTCTGACTTTCCTGAGATTGCCGCTCATGAGCATACACGCACCAACCTTTATACATCTTTAAGAGCCAGAGATGTCTCATAATTGAGAGTGTGAGCAGTCAAGATACTACTAGAGAGGGACATCTCTGGATTTCAGTGCTTCCCACCTTACCTGCATTAAGGTATCTTCTTTTCCTTTTACTATTTTGTGTTCATTGCTGATCTAAATTATCTGAATAAAGTGTGGGAACTATTTAAAGTTGCAGTGGGGGGGCTGAAGTGTTTTTCTGACATGCTGATAAATGCGATTTAGGAATCAAATTTAATAGTTTTTAACTCGCTAACCTGAAAAGGACTATTAAAAAATAAATAAAAGTCTTGTTTTTTGTCAAAAATCCTAAAATCTCAACATTAAATTAATCCTAATATAAAACACAGAAAAGCAGAAAAATCCTAAGATCTTCAAATCTCTTTTCCCTCCGAAGGAAAAGTTTCTAACAGTGAGATAAAACTGAGTGATCTAGTTTTAGCTATGTCTAAATCTGTGTCTCACATATGTGTGGGTATTTGTTTTTATTCTGAAGGGTTTTAACTGCATCATGCCTTGGCTGTAATATTGTTCATTTCAGCTACTTTTTGCTCTATCGATGTGACGTTTGTTAATGAAGTTACATGTGCACAATCATGGTGTTTGTGCTTTGTAATCATCTCTTAGCTGCGAACCAATTTGCAGGATTAAAAGGCTCAAATACATGTAACACAATGTGCAGAAAAATTTAAGAGAAAAAAGGGTATGGCTAATGGGTGCGTTCTTTTCCATTTCAGATATTATTTTTTCCTCTATTTTGAAAAACAATGACAAAGGTTTTATTGCCAAAATCAGCAAAGTTAGCAAATTTAATTAGATGTTCATCTAGAATACACACTAATAGCCTTTTAAAGGTTAATTTGCGTCTGGGTTTCTTTTAGATTTTTGTTCTACATGCAGCCTGTGATCCACTTCTGTCTTGCTGATATAAAAATTTCTAGTAGTAAATCATTAAGTTAGTGCTCATTAGTATCAAATTGCTGCTGTTGACAAACTACCAGATAGAGTTGTCTTGCTGCTTGTCAGTTAGAATGATTATTTTGCCAAGACTTGGGAGTACAAAAACAAAAAAGTACAAATTCTGATTGCCTAGGGTTAGCTATTAGGTTAGGGTTGGGGCTGTCACCAGTGATGACGCAGATCTCAAGAGGTGTGAACACAGTTTGAGTGACCAATCACAACATGATTCAAACTCATTGCTGTACAAGGATAACATCTCTTGGCTAGATAAACTGATGCTTGGATCACATGCCCAAAGCTCTTATCAGTCATTGAGGCAACATCAGGAGGAGGAATGGAAGGAACTAGACTGTTCTCCAGTTTTGTTGTATTGCAAGTGTTTCGCAAGTTGTTACCAAACAGCAACATTTAGGGCTGAAAATGAATCAGAGATAGAAGTGTCCTGCTGGCGGCTTTGTAGGCTTCCATCAACTTATACTAATTCTAGTCTCTGGACTGGCTCCTTGACTGTGTTTGTGGTGTTGGTGCCTTTTGGAGGATTTTTAATTGAATTGTCAAAAATTAATTTGGCGGGTTGTGAAGTAACTGGAACAGAGATCAGCAGAGAAACAGAGATTTCATAGTTTTATATTTTGTAGCTGTTTTTTTTTTTTTTTTGTTTTGTTTTTTTGTTTTGAATTCAGTTTAGTTTCAGTTAGCTCCAGAGTGGGTTTGCTCATTTCAATTCAGCTTTTATTATTTGAAAATAATTTATTTTTTTTTATTATTTGAAAATAATTTAGTATTTTAAAATTAGTTTAGTGTTAGTTTTAGACAGAAAACAGAACTTTTTGAAAGCAGTCATGTAGTCTTCCAGAATCTCAATAAACTTGTCCATCAAAGGCTCAAAGGCTTAGGTGAGCTATGATGACAAATTTTAGCTTGTACATTTCCTAAGGAGATTTTCTTTATATTTTGATTTTATTTAGTTAGTTTGCCAAGTTCACAAACCTGTTTCAGTGAATTTTTATTTTTACTTTGTGAGCTTATCACTCCACCATCTTGTCCAAATTATTGTCACTTCTTGCTCAATAAAACCAAGATTGCAACGGCCAAAATGCTGAAGGCTTTATAACAGCACAGCCATGCGGGAGGCTGGGAATCTGGTGGGGTATAACCTGCCTCTTACTCTGCGAGTGGCACAGTTGGTGGTGCACCAATGGTACAGTAACCTCCACTTCCTGTACAGGGAGAAGTGGGGGCTGGTACTCCAGGGAAGCTTCAAAAGGTGGAGGACCTGTAGCTGAAGAAATGAGAGTGTTGTAGGTGTATGGGCTGCCAAGTTTGTGAGGGAAACTGAGTGCCTGGGTAGGTTTTTGAAGATGTTTCCCCTCTCATCCAAGAGACGTCTTCAGTTCTAAAACCAAAAGGTGGAAAGTCCCTGGTATTTAAACCCTAGTGGGGGTTGTCCCCTTTGGAGGTGGTCATTGACCCACTGTTACTAATGTGTATCATCACATGAGCCAAGGTACGAAAAATGGTGTGGACCATTACCATCAGGGGTTTTGAGTGAAACCACTGTGAGACCTTGCCCCACCCATCAAGTGACCTATTGAGGTCAAGTGAAACAAGGTGGGAGTCGGGGTTAAGGCACCTGGGAACAACTGTCAAGACTGCATTGTAAGTGACTGACAGCTGGTGTTGTTAGCCACTACCTCTAATAATTGTGATTCACAGTTGACATAGATGGCTTCTTTTTCTCCTCTTTCAAACCATATGTCTTCCTGGCCAAAAATGTGAAGATTTGCATCCTCAAAAGAGTGCCCTTTATTGTTTAGGTGGAGTGGCTGTTTGGTTTCTCCAATGCAGAAGTCAAGCCACTTCTTACTGCACTGCACAGCATACATTATGATGCTTAGCTCGTAGAGGTACAACATAGTGTACCAAAGAAATAATAATAGCATCCAACCCTACATAACTCTGAAACAGGATAGGTTGGTATAAGAAGTGTATAGATGAGGCAGAATTACACACTTCAGCATTAAATATTATTTATAAAGTGTTAAGTGTTTAACAGTAGGTTTAAATCTGAGTCAGCTTCGGCTCAAATGTTACCTGTAAAGAGATACGTGTGTGATTTCTGTACAAGATAATGCAGGACAGAATCTCACTCCACTACATTCCTGAAGTGTTAGACAATCCTAATCAGATTTTTGTTGTTAAGGAAAAATATATGTGAGTCTGTGAATGTGTGACTGATATAACGTGTCCTTTATTTCTCGTGACGTCAACTTGTCTGACCCTCTTAACCCTGTTTTGTTGGCACTGTACACTTGAACTCAATTTTAGCATTACTTTGTGTTGATTCTCGATACAATAAATAAATAGCATGTTAGGTAATTGCTTCACCACTCTTTGCTCCTCTATTGGGATTCACTCATTTCAAATGCCAGACAGCCGTCACGTTAAAGCACTAAACATTTAAAGTGTGACAAACAACTGCTAGTGTTAAATTCAACCCTACATTGTGGTCAAAACGAGTGACATAGTGAGAAACTTGTGTGTTGTTAAGGACTCAGCTTAGTTGGATGGCAATATGTAATGTTTGCCTAAAGTTCAAATATTATTAAGATTTAAAAAGGATGATTCCCTCAAGAGTTTTTTTTATATATTGAACGAGTTTAATTGAAATCCTCCCATCAAGTGGATATTTTGATGCCATTCAACAAAATTTAGGAGGATTGTCCATTTGGAAAACATGTATACAAACTAACAAAGCAGAATTACACAAGCCTCCATTGTATGTTTTGAGGAAAGCTAGTCTAATCTCAGCTAACCTTCACCAGGTAATTACAGCTTTCTAAATTTACCTGTAAAACTGACATTTCTGATTGGTAATTTAAAAGAGAATGTTGAACTTGTTTAGGTAACAAGGTAAGATCAGCTCGATAATGAGCAAAAGTGGTGCAAAGGTGAAGTGCAATGGTTGCAATCTTTGATCAGAATGTGAAACATGTAGAAAAAATTTGATAGCTGGATATGAAGAAGGACTTCCTTAAGCAAGTATTGAACATTTCCATTCTAGGTGAAGAGAGACATGAAAGGAGGTTCTAGGTAGTGGTCACCTTTCTCCGGCCTACAGCACATGGCCAGCAGGAGGCAGTATACTCTGTCAGAACTGTGCTGTATCATTTACACAAAGGACTGAACGTTTACTTCACTACACTGTAAGAAATGTCCTGGTTAAATTACAGTAAAGGACTGGCAGCTAGATTTGACAGCTTTGATTATTTTACTGTAATCAACAGCTTCTTCTTTTACATATTTAAATATGTTGTAAAAAAAAAAAAAAAAAAACCTTTCTGGTATAATATTGCAGATGATTGCTCTGCATTTTCATGAACAACTTAGTAAACAGAAGATGAATACTAGCCGAACACAAATGATCACAAGAGTTCTGGCCATGGTGGCCCACTGGCATCTAAATGTTAATACTGTTTTCATACACTGAAAAGCACCATTAGTCTGTGCACAAATTATATAGTATCTTGCTGTTCATATTTTTTTCAGCATTTAGAGTGGGTAATACAGCAGAAGGACTGATAACAGCATCAATCTCATAAGGCCTGATGTAACATGGGACCAACTTCTTGGAGGAATATTTTTAGCAGATAACCAAACCTTCTGGCCCCGATGATAGCAACGGGATAGAGTCCACTGACAATTGGCCAATATCTGGTTTTTCACTGCAGTGCGAAGAAGACCAGCCCAGGGGCCAATTCCAGGAAGCATGTTCAACAAACTGAGTTTAAAAACATACTCTGAGTTTCCCATTTCAGAACAGCTGATTAGAGTTAGCTCAATCAACTCTGAGTATGCGTGAGTGAGGAAAGAAAGCCATCATCAATGGAGCTCTGACACCAGGATTCATCATGGCAATGGGTAAATAAAGCACAGAGCCTCCATTTTAATCCGATGGCTGGAGGATCGCACGTGTCAGTGTGGAGCATGATGAGCCACTTTAATCAGCCTGACCCACTCTGTCATCATCATAGACAGAATGAAAGTTTGTTATAAAATATATAATTTCTTTTATAAAGTCTGCTGTTATTATTTACACAACTTGAATCGCCATCAGATCAAATCAAATCAATCAAATTTTACATTTGATTTTAAAATCTAATTATTCAGCTGCAGCCTGACAAACAAACTGCAGGAGACAGAAAGTGAAGATAAAAATGTGGCGAAACAGCTCAGACTGAGTTTACTGACAGACCTGTGTGTTACAGACAGCAGCAGACCCCGGGGGCAGAGCTGACCTCAGGTCAGTTTTTTACTTAATAAAATCTGTTTTTGCTGCAGTTTATGACAGTTCAGTTTATGACCATTTAATTTGACTACTGATGGAATAGCAACCTCACTTTATTCATTTTTTAATGGAGAATTTTATTATTTCTGGAATTACTGGATAAAACTGAGTAGATTTACAGAAAATCTACTATAATATTTCCAGTTTAAGCAATTCTAATCTGATCTAAGATCATCTTTACTGATAGATGATGCTCTCTGACAGCCACAGCAGAGATGGTTCACTGAGTTACTGTTAATGTCATGTACTGCTGCGGCTGGCAGGAGTGAGGGCCTCTGAGCAAAGCACCACAGACAGAGGGTGAACTCAAAACACAGCTTTATTGCTGGAAACAGGGCAGCAGCATAACAAAGGGAGCAAACTTAAACTGAGTGACAAACTGAGTAACTGACTAATGACCACAGCAGGAAGAGAACCAATGACACAACAAAGACTGACTGGAACACAGACAGATGAGGAACAACAGGGAGGGAGACACAGGAAGGAAAACTAAACACACTGCACGAAAAACCAGACAGTACCAAAATAAGACAGGAAGTAACTAGACAGAGACAGAAACGTGGACTTGACACACCGCAAAGGAAATAAACCACAAAACACACGAGACCAGAGACATAACAGAGGGACAGGACAGACACAGAGATGCCGGGGAGACAGGGACAAAGGGAACTAGGAAAACAAAATGAAAACACCTATAACTAAGAACAAGACAGGAACTCAGATAAATGAACAAAACCAAATACAAACTCGAAAACATAACAGGAGCTCAATGAAAACAGAACCAAAAGAACTAAACACAAATGCTGTCCACATGGTCCACGACCATGACAGTTAAAGGTCAGAGTTCAGTCATAGTTTCATATTTAGCTGAAAAAATGCAGGGCATCCAAATCTGTAATGAATGTAAAGTTTTACCAAGAAAGTCAAACATGTTATAATGAATGTCTCTACTTTATAGGTTTTAAATATTTCAGTACAGCTTGGGAGGATGAGACATTTTAAATAAAGAATGCAGATCGTGTCGGGAAAATGAATCCATTATGAATAGATCCAGATTGGATGAGCTGGGAAATGAATGGAGTTGAACTGGATCTGGGCCTCATCCGAATCAGTGATCCTGATCTGTTTGGATCCTCTTGCTGTGAAGGTGGACTTGGACATGGTTTGCGGATTTGTTATAGAGCCTACGATCACTGATTTAGGTGATTTTCAGTGGAAAATATGCTGAGATTCATACTTTGAATTTCAGACATCATAACTTTCAAAATGTTGGCAACATTTAAGTCAGTTTAAATAAAGTTAGTCCTTGTAGAAACATAAATGTTTGCAAATGAATTCGCTCCTCTGATGGCTTTGCAGTGAGTTTATGATTGAGGAAATGAATTGGAGTGTCAGACAGGTGGTTCAGGTGCAGCAGGAGGGGAGGAGTCATAGAGATACTGAAAATATAAAAATATAAAATATGAAGCCCCCAAAATATAAAGGACTTTAACGCACGAGACTGAATTGATTAAGCTCACAATTTTAATTGTACACAAGAAGCACTGAAACACAGAATCACTTGCATGGGGAATGTCTCTGGAAAAAAAAAAAAAAAAAAAACGACACAAGGGGACTGCAGAGGAGATGGAGACAGGCTGAGAGCCTCAGATGGTGGTTCACTGGGAGAGAGGAGATTGACATTTGATCTGGTGGAAGCAGGTTGGAGAGTTTAGAGTTCCAAGAGGGTAAGGAATGAATGTTCAGGCTTAACTGTGGAGATTAGTTGTATGTCCAGGAGGGTGCACTGGTTTGTACACAGGAAGTTGTAGAAGGGTGGGGAGGCAGGGGGTGAAGAACAGACTGTTCCAGAGGATGATTTCCAAAAGTAACAGCTCAGCAAAACAGGTGCGAGGATTCTTAGAGCACAGACTCCTTGGAGCCACTGGGAGGCAAACTGAAAGAAGGAAGGAGGCAATTCTGAAACACAGAAATATGAAACACTGGGAAATCACTACAAGGACCTGATTATCGCACCGGCAATGCAGACAATCTGGTGAAGATTGAATACATGAGCTGGAAATCAGGGAGAAGAACAACAGGTGTGTAGGCTGAGGAAGAAATGCTGACAGCTCCACCCAACTGGAAACCCTGGTTTGTGCTCTTTGAATTTTGGACACGTACTTCCTGGTCATGTTTGGCATGACAAAAACTGTTTGTTTAAACAGTTAAAAACGACTTGGTTGGGTTAAGGAAAAGATTGTGGCTCAGGTGTTTTTACCCCAAAGTTGAAAAATAAATAATTGGGTCTGTCAGACCTGCATGCCTGCCATGAATGGTAAATGGTAAATAGACTGGTTCTTATATAGTGATTTTCTACTCTACTTTGAGTACTCAAAGCACTTAAGTGATCTGTAATAGCACAGATGCCAAAAGACATATTCAGTGCAAAAACAAGTGACAGCTTTGACAAAATGCTGTAAATTTGTCATTACTGTGAACAGCCAGAGGAGATACAATTTAAGGTGCACCATTATGCCCTACGTTATCATTCAGTCCACCAATAGCTTACTTACAGTTTAAGTTCATCAGATCATCAGGCTAAGAAACTGAGAACAAATACAACTGAGAATGTACAGGAGTAAACTTGGCAAATCATCACACTAGAGATGGTGGAACCGTGGTTGAGACTGCTCAATCATTTACTCCAGCACAACAGAAATGACTTAAGTGTTTTATGCTGCTTAAAAACACATACTCATCATCCACATGTTGGGACTCTTCTAAAGATTATTTGTTTCTCTTCTGCATCTCGCAGGATGTCCCTGTATGGCAGTTTTCTATCTGAAGAGCAGTTCCAGTGCTCCATATGCCTTGATGTGTTTACCAACCCTTCATCCACGCCATGTGGCCATAGCTTCTGCATGCGCTGCATCAGCAGATACTGGGATGAAGCTAAGGTTCTTCCTTTGTTTCTCTTTTCCCTTCTTCTTTCCCTTACTTTATGTTATGCTATATTATGGCTGGCAAGTTATTTGACATCCTTACATATTTCCTGCATCTCCCATGTCCTTTCTGTTTCTGTTATTCTTTGCTTTCATCTTTTCTTTCATCTTATTTTCTTCTTGCCATCTAGGTTTTCCGGTGTCCTCTGTGTAAGAAGACCTTTGAGAAGCGACCGGATCTCCAGATCAACAGGACACTACGAGAGATCACAGACCAGTTCAAATCCATGAAAAGTGGAGATGGAGCGGTAAAGAAGAAGAGTGGAGGAAAGGGGAGTGATGGCAAGGGTAGCCCATCTAGTCATTTATTTGATGAACTGAAGAGAAAGCTGCATCGCCCTGTGACAAAGACCCACCAAGCTCATTCTCGGAGTAAGCCAAAGTGATTTCTATTTGATTACTTTACAAGGCATCAGGTAAAAGAGGGACAAGTCTTCAGAAAAATTAGGATCTTAACAAAGGATCGTTGTTATCTTTTTAGATGTTGAATTTGACACTTTTTCTAGTATCTCTGATATACTTCACATACTCATAATTCCAAAACCAGTTTTGATGTGTGTTTGGGATCGTTGTCCTGTTGGAACACACAATTGTGTCCAAGATTCAAACGTTTAGCTGTTGATTTGAGGTGAACTTGACTAATCTAGAGGTAGTCCTACTTCTTCATTATTCGATTCAGTGGCAGCAAAACAGCCCCAGACCATGACGTTACCACTGCCATATAGCTGGCACAGTGTTCTTAGATTTGAAAACCTCAATTATTTGTTATTGTGACCCAATAGCTCAATCTTTGTCTTGTCTGACCATAAAATCTTTCTCTAGAAGGCATTTGGCTTGTCCATGTGGACAGCTGCAAATTTCAGTTTAGGTCAAAGTTGTTGATTTCTGTGCTGGCAAAGAGAAACTACTAGTTGTAAACAATCAATGATCACTAGTGAGTGCATGTATGTATTTGAGCATGTATGTAAAGTTTTGACAAAGTGTGATTAGAGAAAATCCAAAATAAATTCAAACTTGTGCACCCAAGTCTTGTTTATTAAAGTCAATAAAAGTGTGTCCTAAATAGTCATTCCACCCCTGGAAGAGCACTTCAAAAAAGCCCCCAGAACTGCCATGATATTCATGCCCATTCATATAATTATGCATGTACTGGAAAAGAGACTTTAAGATTCATCATCTGGGTTCATGAGTGGCTCTACAAAATTACAGTGTGGTTCATGGTCTACCAGAAGAGACATTTGTCTTTGCACTAAAGTGACTGACTAAACTGAAATTCCATGATATTTATTCTATCTTCAGGCTTGGAAAGTGATTCCTTCTCAGCATCGTTTTCACTGGCCAAAAACTCGCAAGCTTCCTCTGTGCCAAATGACAGCATGACCGATGCCCTGAACCACACCAATGGTGCTCCAGCTTTCCACCGTTCACATACCCGGAGGAGGTTCACTCTGAGTGCTGCTGAGATGAGCCAGAATGTCCCTCTTTGTGAAATTCACAACAGCCCAATACTGGTAAAGCATTTATTTCTGCATGTTTCTGCCAAACAAGACCGAATAAGAATAATGTGCAACTCTCTGTCTCATTTGTTTCAGATTTACTGTAGGAGTGACCAGGTGTGTATTTGTCCTGAATGTGAGATGGAGGACCATCCAGATCACGACACAGTGACTGTCGAAACCGAATGGATGGAAACCAAGGTTTGGAAACTAAAACAGAAACAGAGAGAAGCAAAGAAAAGGTTGATTCACGTTGGGGAAGTTTCACTTTTAGTTTGAAAAAGAGAAAAATGGCTTTTAGAGAAGGAGCAATAAAGCAGGTGATAACTGACATGTAAGAGCTTCCTTATCTTGAGAAACTGGAGCCATTGTGATACAAAGCAATCTGGCCTCATGCCTAAAAGTTATGTTACATTTGTACCTAAATTCTTACTGTGCATCAGAGCAGTTTGAATACAGAAGAAGAGCATAGTGTCTTACATTTCCTCTGCTTTGTGTCCTTCCATTATATCATTATTTTAAATATCTGAAAACTCTAAAACTCTAGCTATAGCTACATGTTGTATTTTTCAGGCTTAGTTAGATGCGCTAATTATTGGATATAAGTCATAACACAAAGGGTCTGCAGTCATGCTATTAACTAAATGTCTGCTGTGACAGATTTCTGTACAACTTCCATTTGTACAGAAATCTGTGGGAAAATGTCCCCAGCTTTCTTGCTCTGTGACTTAAGTGCACACTTACCTTTTTAGCTCATAGCCTCAGGTTCTAGTTTCAGGTCATCTTGAATAAAATATTAAGTAGGTTTAGTAAATTTTGGTGATTATGTGGTTTCAGAGGGAAGTTTTTTAAAATTTTTATTATTATTATTGCGTGTTAATTCTCTAATGTTTGAGAGCTTGTCCTCGGTCTCACAGTCAGACCCACCCTTGCTCATCATGTCTGCTTTCAAAACACCGCCAACAGCTCAAAACTGTTAACTTTGTTTCGCTAACCAGTGGATGATATAATGGTGACCTTGTCCATCTTTTATAAGGTCTAGGCCAATAGTATTACTATATCTGTACAGCCACACCACATTCCTAAAAATGGAAATGAGACTGGGGAAGAACAAAGGGGTTAAAAATGAGAAGTGAAAAAGGAAAGTAACCTTCACTTATGATGTACAGTTGTGTTCAAAATAATAGCAGTGCATTTAAAAGCACGAGTAAAGCTCGGAATCCTTAAATTGTTTTTTAATTTCCAGGCACTGGGAACAGTGCACATTATATTCTAAATCAAAACACGAAGAAAAATATATAATTTTTCCATACTTAACAGGAAATGAAGAAACATGAATATTGGGCTGTTCAAAACAATAGCAGTGTCTGCATTTTTATTTGTAAAATCAAATATTCACTTTATGAACTAAAAAATCTTTAGGAATTATTATTATTAACATTATGTTGTATAACCACTGTTTTTGAGAACTGCTTCACAACTGTGTTGCATGGAGTCAACCAACTTCTGGCACTTGTGAACAGGTATTTGACAACTTTCCACAATTCCTCTGCATTTCTTGGTTTTGCCTCAATAACAGCATTTTTGATGACACCCCACAAGTTTTCTATCGGATTAAGGTCCGAGGATTGGGCTGACCACTCCATAAGTTTAATTTTGTTGGTCTGGAACCAAGATCATTGGTCTGGAGCTGATCATTGGCTGAGTTTTTGCCATCCTGGCTATTCTTCGAGCCATTTGAATGGTAGTCTTCCGTTTTCATCCATTTCTCTCTTGCTTTGCTTTCCGTTTTAGAGCACTGGACATTATTTTAGTTGAGCAGCCTATCGTTTTCTGCACTTTTTTATATGTTTTCTCCTTTTCAATCAACATTTTAAAGAACGCTTTTCTTTTGAACAATGTCTGGAATGGCCCATTTTTCTCAGGTCTTCAGTGAGAAATGCATGAACAACATGTGTTTGCTTTATCCTTAAATAAGGGCCACATGATTGATGCCTGTTTTTTTCACAGAATGAATGGACACTGCTATTATTTTGAACACACCCCTTTCAATTAATTATTCAATTACACAGACTCAGTATTATGCATATCATGAATGTTGGGTCTATTGGTTTTCTATGACTCTACTACACTTACTGGTAAATTGTTTGCAATGTAGTAATATGATTTCTACCAAAAAGATTGATTGATCTCTTTACTCATGTTGGACTGCTATTATTTTGAACACAACTGTAAAGTCAGGTGTTAAAAGATCAGTGAAAAAATGTTTTTGTGTTTTTGTTAAAACTAATGCTGTGTGTTTGTTTACATTCATTACTTAATTGTGGGTTCATGAATACATTTTCACAGTCCCAGGAATAGTTCTTCTTTCTTTGGGAACAAAAAGTGTGACAATTAAGACTTGTTTTATGGTTAGGTTGATAGTCAGGCTTAGGTTCTTAGTGATTAGAGAGTCAGCGTTGTGAAAGATGAATGTTTGTGTGTTTAGATGCTGCTAACCATGTCAGAGCAGAAGATCCAGGACATGATCAGAGAAAGAATCAGCAAGATTGAAAAGATCAAGATGTCAGTGACGGACCTGGAGGTAAAAAAAAAAAACACAAAAAACGCACTCATGGTAAAACCTGTAAATCCTTTTGACACATTATTTGTAATTTTTCATGAATGATTATGATTAACATGAATAATAGAAGGGATTAATAATCACTCAAATATAAAGATTAAAGAAAAAAATTAAGATTTTATGTTTCTAACGTTTTGGAATTTTATGGTTTCTAGAATTTTTGAATTTCTTTCCAACATTTTAGTTACAGTAAAATTTTGGTTCCTTACATTTTTAAGTTACTTACAAATCTTAGCAGCAATATGTATATGTTGCATATTTCCATATGATTTCATTTTTCTTTTTAATATATTTTAAAACAAACAAAAAAAAATATCACATGGTGACTGTAAAAGAAATGAATTGAGAGATTTCAGTCACTCTGTCCAACTTTCCAGCTGGCAGTGGATCGAGAGACCGCAGGCAGCATGTGTCTACTCTCGAGTCTGGTTTCTTCTATTGAACGTTCCCAGGCAGAGCTGCTGGAGGTGATGGAGATCAGCCGGAGGGCAGCACAGCGACAGGCTGAATCCATGACACGGCAGCTAGAGCAGGAGATTGAGGAACTGAGGAGGAGAGAAAACGAGCTTACCAAGCTCGCTCAATCGGATGACCATGTACACTGTGTGAAGGTTAGTGAGAATTTAAGGATGAATTTGATGATGCTAGTACGTGCCAGTGTTGCAGTACTGTTTGGTCTGTTTGTGCTATTGGCAGACTCACGTACTTAATTGCCCTGAGAAAAGTAAACTAAAAATAGAGGGGGTAGATGTTGTTTAAGCAAATAAATAGAAGATAAAACGCATGAGGCAAAAATGCATATAAGGCTCGAAAGCCCATTGCCATAAGTACATTTATACTGTTATTTATCAAACTCAAACTACTGAAATAGTTTCTAAATACAGTACACTCTACTTCATGAGTAAATGTGTCAAATAATGTAATGTACACATTACAAATTGGAGATGTCAAAAGTATATTAAATATTTACTAAATTAGATGTTATTGTCATGAAATTAAAATGATTCAATGCTATTGTAAGCTTTTATATGTGGATAAATGCTACAAATGTGTACCATGTTTTGCTGCTTAACTCACAGGACTTCACAGAAAAACAGACCTAGTAAAATACTGACATTGAACAGTTTTTGACATTTCTTTCTACCTAATCCCCAGACATTCCCAATCCTTGCCAGTCCTCCGCCTACCAGAAACTGGTCTACAGTGTCGGTGAACACTGACCTGGGGACAGAGTCCATTTACAAGTCTCTAGCAGCTCAGGTGGAGAAGTTTTATGAAGAGCTGAAGAATATTGCAGAAAAAGGTTAGTGTTAACATGCAGCTGGTGCACAACATGCACAACAGGTATAATATACAAGAAAGACATGAAGTCTACTGGAAAGAAGTTTTGATTAGGCCTTAGGACCTGGTTCAAAGTCAACTATAGAGAAAAAAATAGTAGCTGTTTCATTCAAACTAAGATTTTTATGTGTTTTTAAGTGACAGATTCTTAGCTTGGATCAAAAGCTGCATTCAGAAATTGTACCAGTGCAATGCACAGACACCCATATGCTAATTGGTGCTAAGTGGCAGAATAATAGAATTTCACTCACCAAATCTCAGGCACAAACCTTTTTTTTTTTTTAGTAAAGTAAATTTCTACAGACTATCCACAAGAGAGGTGAAGAAGAGAGTGCAGCTAAGATGAGCCGGGCGCAGTGTTGCCAGATCTCGCGATAGAAACAAGCAACCAGCTCTATGAAAACAAGCCCAAAAGAAGCCCAACTGGCAACCCACAACACTGTGTAAAAAGTGGATGCTTTTAAACAGTATAGCTCTATAGTAGTATAGCCCATTTCCTTGTTTTGTCTCATTGTGGTTTGGAGCAGTGAAACCCATGTTTCTTAGCCTCATAGAAGAGAAGAGTGCGCAGTTTTTTGTGTGTGCTTCCCTGTATTGGATTGTTGAACTAAATCAGCATGGCGAGCACATATTTCACACTTGAAAATCTGCAGAATGCCTTTGATATGTCTCCTATCAGGACCGCAGCAATTTTATTTCGTAGCATCGCTTTGGCGCCCCTCTCTTGTGAGGCGCCCCAATGCATTGCATATAGTGCATACCCAGTTTTCGCGCCACTGTCTCCCATCTGAGCTCAGATCCATTTTTTAAGTGTGCTCTCTTTCTCCCACTCTTTATTACATTTTTTCTATATTTTCCCCACTTACTGGAGCTCATTCATACGCTGCCTCCTCACTCTGGGCTGTTATGAGTGTTTGTTTGGGTGTGAGCCTAAGTGGGCGGGAGCGATAAACAGGAAACAGGGGCTTGGAAGGGACAAACTACCTACCGCTCGTCTTTTGCTTTATTATGGGGCGCCGAGAGATATTCAAGGAGTTTCACTCAGAAAGAATGTCAAGCCCAAATAAGCAACATCACATTCAAAAACAAGCCCAAAAAACCGCAACCCACGACTCACGAGATTTGCAAGCGACTTCAGAAAAAAACAAGCCCAAAGTCGCTTATAATAAGCGGACTTGGCAACACTGGCCGGGCGGAGATGAGTTTCAGGGGTGATTTGTCACAGAAGGAGCAAGAGTGAAAGGGAAGATCGAATTGTGAAGATCGTAGTGAGACCTGATTTGGAGACAGTGGCACTGATGAAAAGACAGGAGGTCAAGCTGGAGTTGGCAGAGCTAAAGATGCTCAGATTTTCATTGGGAGTCACCAGGATGGACAGGGTTAGAAAGATCAGAGGGACAGCAAGTGGACTAAATGGCCCAAAACTTGTATTTGAGTTGAGCTGTCCACAGAATAGCAACTAACTATTGTGGGATTGTTTCAGTGGGCTGACACTATACAATGTTTAAGCCTTATGAGGGTTGACGTTTTTGGAAACATTCAGCCACATTTGGCCTATAGAAGCTTGTTTCTGCCCATGCCCGTGGTGTCTCGCTTCACCTGCATATTAAAACATAGACATGCATAACATCAGGTTACTCATTTTATCTTCATTACATCACTGTAATAGTCAGAGGGAAACAATGGCTGTTTATAATTACTAAAAAAAATGAATAATTAAAATATCCATTTAAGGGCTGCAACGATTCCTTGAGGATCTTGAATAATTTGATATAAAAAATCCTCTACACAAATTTGTTGTTTTGATGCTTCATTTAAACTGCAGCGATAAGATGTCTCCAGGTAAGGGTAAGCGTTTCACCCACATTAGCAGCATGTTCTGTCACAGTCGGGGGCTGGAGCCTATCCATGTCATTTGGAAAAATGACCCTTTAACAGCGAGTGGACAGTCGCCAACATAGTTTTCCACAACTCCACTTCTCTCACGTCCATGTGTGTGTGTGTGTTGTGTTCGCTGTGCTGAGAAATTCAGCTATTAGCTCCTGGAACAATTTGCTATATCCACAGTTTGCTAGCAGGCATTGCCATTAGCACTAGCGATCGTTTGCCCAACAAGAAATCCCCCCTGCCCCCACGCCAGTCGCTTATTCAGTACCGAGGGGCTCCATCAAAAATATTTTGTATTCTTTAATCCCTGATTAGCGCCTAAAAATAGACCCGTGATAGAAACATATTTAGGACGAAGCTTGTGAATACAATGCATTATAACATTAAGTGTATGCAGCCACCAGTTTTTAACAAAATCACTGATAACAGCAGCAGTTGGTTAATGTTCAGTCTGTCTGCATACATGCGCAAAGAGGCAGAGCCCTTATAGAAATGGCGAGCTGAGGTAGAGCGAAAGGAAACTTTTTTTTAGCATCCAAAGCAGCAGCGCTTTTTCCTGTAATCACCATTTAAACCTTTACTGGGAAACAACTGAAGGAGCCCTTCATCAGCCCAGATCAGCAAGTTTCAAGTGAAGAAAAGAGAACTTTGTAGCTGTGCCATCCACTGCCATCCACAGCGAAAAAGTGCAGTAAAGCTATTGAAGTAGCTATGGAATATACAGATGAACAAGACAAAAGAATTTCTTATCCAATTACACGATTAATTGATGGAATAATCAATAGAATACTAGATGACTAAAATAATCAATAGTTGCAGCCCTAATATATTACAGTATATACAGTATAACAGTATTCATACTGTCAATCATTAAGCAGTGAAATACTGCCCCCTGGTGGTGGAGGTTTATAGGAGCTGCTACGGCCATTACTACGGGATTCTCCTACCAAACACTCTCTGCATCATATCAGTATTTTCTGAGTTATACCTAAAATAGACTCATGTCAGCTCGTGATACCTGTTGTTGTGGTTCTGTTCAGGTTTTCTTGCCATAGCACTGGATCACAGTCCTGCCCGAACACAGCCCAGTGAGTGTCTACTCCATCTCCACCTTAAGTCCTACATTAATATTTTTGCTGTACATAAACTGCATCCACATTAAACTTGCTGATAACTGAGATCCAAATATATCTGCTGAATTTTAACAGCAACACTAAAATTTTGTTTTTTCTTCAGTGTTAAAGAGGCTACAGGAGTATGCATGTAAGTTATATTCATCCAAACTAAATTCAGTGAAAGTAGAACTATGCACACAAAATGAAGTTCTTTATGTCTTCTTTCAACACAGTGGATGTAACTCTGGACTCCAATACCTCTCATCCAAGACTGGTGCTGTCACAGGACCTGAAGAGTGTGAGATTCCTTTTTAATTACTAGAACATGCAATCATATTGAGATTATTTCTTTTTATTTTTTTAAGGCATTCACAGTGTAAATCCTTTGGTTTTCAACTCCAAAACTCATATGTTGTCTTGTCTGGAAGCCTCTCTCTTAGCATAGACCACAACAGAGCTCTATGGTAGAAGAAGAAGGTGTAAATCTACATGAAATGAACTGTGATTATTCAGTGGAGTATCAATAAACTGTGTCTTTCTGCAGGTGAGGTGTGGAGAACGATATCAGCTGGTTTCAGACAACCCAGAGAGGTTTGATAAAGTTGTGTGTGTCATGGGGAGGGAGGCGATCTCTTCTGGGAAGCATTATTGGGAGGTAAGAGGTTTCATCCTTCAAGAATCTCAAAATTACTGAAACTCATTGCTGATTGATTATAATCCACTTCCTCCTTGTTGTTTTAACTTGATTTAATGTGATCTGTTTGCTTTGAACAGGTTGACGTGTGCGGGAAGACGGACTGGGACCTTGGTGTGGTGAGGTATTCAGTCAACAGGAAGGGGAAGATTGAATACACCCCGGACAACGGATTCTGGTTCCTTAGTTTAAGAGACAAGTGAGTTTTGTCATTAACTGTAATCATTTTGTCATGTACACATTGCTCGACAGTTGTTTGCAATATTTGATATTGCTAGGGAAAAATCTGTACAGTAATCCCTGTCTTATCCCGTTACGTGTTACGTTCCAGGACCACCCGCGATAAGTGAAAATCTGCAAAGTAGGGACGCTATATTTATTTTAATACTTATACATTATTTTAGTTGTTATACACTATTTTAAGTTTTTATAAACCCTCCCCACACACTTATACACCAAATATATACATTACTGTACAACACATACTACACATGTGAAGAACGAGTACCGCAAAAACCGGTGAAACAGCGAAAATACCACGATAAATGTTTTACACTAATACTGATTGAAAACCAGCGAAACAGCGAGTCCGCGAAAAGTGAACCGCGAAGTAGCGAGGGATGACTGTATTCCCAAATTGGTTGGCAGTGGTGGATGGATGAAATTGGTTGCAAAGAAGGTACTGCATCAAGAACCTCCTTATTATTGCTTTGGTTGCGGGCAGTTTGCAACAGCTGCCTGTAGATTGTTACGTTTGTCTGCAAATACTTGATAAGTACTTTATGAGTAATAGTAAAACTTGTAAAAGTGCAATACAAACAAGAAAAGCAGAAGGTTCTCCTTCAAAGTAAAAACTGTGCCTCAGCGTCATAGCCAAAAAAGGTTGCAATTTTCACTGTTTCACTGCAGCTTGAAGAGTAGCTAGACAATGTTTGTAGACAAGTCCATCACTTTCATTCATACTATGATTGCAGCAATATGCTGTGAGCAAAGCAATCAAGGTTTATGCCAGCCAGTTAGGGGAATACAGGATTGTCCCCGGCGAGAGTTGGTTGCTAGATGGCCATGGACCAGTGTACGGGCCGTGCAACTGAGGCCTTATTCACTTGATTCTACTTTGTCACCATAATTGTCATGTCCAAAATGACAGACAATGGATTATCACATGGTTAGTGTTCATATGTGTGCAACAAGGAGAAACAGGATTCAAGTGCCAAAACATCCATGCAGTCAAAGAACTTCATGAGGGAAGCCAAAGCAAGAGATTTTTAACTTTAAAATCATTTGAAATATGCTTCTTTTGGCATGGCTTTGGCCCAGTTTATGGAATGGATTGCCTTGTAAATGCATTATTGCTGGTGATCAGGTGTTGAGTTTCCACTCTGCATGTTTAGAAATACAGTGGGTACGGAAAGCATTCAGACCGCTTTAAATTTTTCACTCTTTGTTTCATTGCAGCCATTTGCTAAAATCAAAAAACTTCATTTTATTTCTCATTAATGTACACTCAGCACCCCATCTTGACAGAAAAAAACAGAAATGTAGAAATTTTTGCAAATTTATTAAAAAAGAAAAACTGAAATATCACATAGTCACAACTATTCAGACCTTTTGCTCTGAATACTACTCAGTATTGAGTAGAAGCACCCTTTTGAGCTAGTACAGCCATGAGTCTTCTTGGGAATGATGCAACAAGTTTTCCACACCTGGATTTGGGGATCCTCTGCCATTCTTCCTTGCAGATCCTCTTCAGTCCCGTCAGATTGGATGGTGAACGTTGGTGGACAGCCATTTTCAGGTCTCTCCAGAGATGCTCAATTGGGTTTAGGTCAGGGCTCTGGCTGGGCCAGTCAAGAATGATCACAGAGTTGTTCCGAAGTCAGTCCTTTGTAATTTTAGCTGTGTGCTTAGGGTCATTGTCTTGTTGGAAGGTGAACCTTCAGCCCAGTCTGAGGTCTTGAGCACTCTGGAAGAGGTTTTCTTCCAGGATATCTCTGTACTTGGCCGCATTCATCTTTCCTTCAATTGCAACCAGTCGTCCTGTCCCTGCAGCTGAATAACACCCCCATAGCATGATGCTGCCACCACCATGTTTCACTGTTGGGATTGTATTGGGCAGGTGATGAGCAGTGCCTGGTTTTCTTCACACATACCACTTAGAATTAACGCCAAAAAGTTCAGTCTTCGTCTCATCAGACTAGAGAATCTTATTTCTCATACTCTGGGAGTCCTTGATGTGTTTTTTGGCAAACTCTATGCGGGCTTTCATATGTCTTGCAAGGAGGAGAGGCTTCCGTCGGGCCACTCTGCCATAAAGCCCCGACTGGTGGAGGGCTGCAGTGATAGTTGACTTTGTAGAACTTTCTCCTATCTCCCTACTGCATCTCTGGAGCTCAGCCACAGTGATCTTCGGGTTCTTCTTTACCTCTCTCACAAGGCTCTTCTCCCACAATTGCTCAGTTTGGCTGGACGGCCAGGTCTAGGAAGAGTTCTGGTCGTCCCAAACATCTTCCATTTAAGGATTATGGAGGCCACTGTGCTCTTAGGAACCTTGAGTGCTGCAGAAATTCTTTTGTAACATTGGCCAGATCTGTGCCTTGCCACATTTCTGTCTCTGAGCTCCTTGGGCAGTTCCTTCGACCTCATGATTCTCATTTGCTCTGACATGCACTGTGAGGTCTTATATAGACAGGTGTGTGCCTTTCCTAATCAAGTCCAATCAGTTTAATTAAACACAGCTGGGCTCCAATGGAGTAGATCCATCTCAAGAAGGATCAGAAGAAATGGACAGCATGTGAGTTAAATATGAGTGTCACAGCAAAGGGTCTGAATACTTATGACCATGTGATATTTCAGTTTTTCTTTTTTAAAAAGTTTGCAAAAATTTCTACATTTCTGTCAAGATGGGGTGCTGAGTGTACATTAATGAGAAATAAAATGAACTTTTTTGATTTTAGCAAATGGCTGCAATGAAACAAAAAGTGAAATACTTTCCGTACCCACTGTACAATTACTCCTGATGTTGAAGGAAATCAGTGGCGAAACATTAAACATTTCTTTTTTTGTTAAGTAGGGTCTTAAAGTTGTATTAGTCACTATTTTTAAACTGTCAATTGAGCAATGAATATGCGTAACATGAAAGGGGGTAACGATCCCGATTATCACACAACTGTGTCCAAAGTGTCCATTTTAGTTGTTTTTATCAGATAGTTCTCCAGCTGCAGCTTTTCAATAACTATTGGAATATTTAGCCAATATTGAGACAGAAGCTTCAGTCATCAGTGGATGGAGAGCAAACAGACCAAAATCAGAACTAAAATTAGACAGAAACTTTGACACGTAGTCAGCAATAAAGACAGAAACATGACCCCAGATTAAGGTTAATGTTGCTCCAGGTTTGATGAATGCAAAATCTTTGTTGATTGTTTTTCTTTTGTATTTTTTTTTTTAACTCGTGGCTTTATTTTTTTTTTTAATTCCTTAAAAATCCTTTAAAGTTGAATGCTTTTGTAATCAGATGGTATGTAATCTAGCATAGACTGATTCTGATGTCAGAGGAAGTTTCTCATCTTTAATTTCCTTTTCCTGCTTCCCCCCATTCCTTCCCACAGGAGTAAGTACGCCTTTCGCAGTCAGCCCTACACAGATGTCCAAATGAACCTTCAGCCTCAAAAGATTGGGATATTTGTGGACTTTGAAAATGGACAGGTATGATCTGGAAACTTTGTTTTACATCAGTTGAATGAGTTTGTATTATGAAGAACATGAAAATGTATTTTCCCTTTAGATTTAGCTTATTTAATTATGTATAACTGTGTTTTTCCCCTTTTGTTCTGTTTCTGTGATCAAACTGTATGTGTGTTTTCTCATCTTTGCAGGTGTCTTTCTACAACGTTGATGCTAAGATCCACATCTACACTTTCACTGACATTTTCAGTGAGACCATCTACCCATTCTTCAGCCCCTGCACCAGCAAGTCAGGAAGGAACGATTTACCGCTGATCATCACGCCAGTGAAAGTGACAGAGTGACAGCTGAACACATGGAAGCTATGTAACACTGTATTTCTTCCTTTTTGCTTTATTTTCCTGTCTGCACTTAGTTGCGCTGTACCAGGGTTATAATAGTTTTGGATTTTACATTATAGTTTAGTTTTAGTTAGTTTTTACTTTTTTTTTCTCTAATTCAGTTAGTTTTAATTAGTTTTCAGAGTGGTTTTGCTCGTTTTTATTAGTTTTTATTTTTGGTTTCATGCTTAGTTTTAGTTCGTTTCAGTTAGTTTCAGTATTAGTTTTAGTATTTTCATACCTAATCAGGTGCAAGATTCAAGGCGCAAAAGTGACTATTGTGTAATGAAAACTTGACAAAAGATACAGTTTAAAGAAATATAGTCAACAACCAACTGTTCACAAGACATGCTAAATTTGTGTAATATTAAGGACACACATGAGCATAATCAGGGAGAAACAAAGAAAAACATGAACTCCCAAACTCAATAAATTCTACAATAAACTCCACAATAAAGTTCAGCATCAGTGCAGCAGATTAATAATGCCTACATGTGGTGTTAAACAAAAACAAACTCTTTGAAGGAGTCAAAGCTCAAATCCATCTGCATCCTGATGTTCTCACCACCTGAAGCTGCTTCTGTTTTGGAGCTAGCTTGGTTAGATGCTCGCTAATTAAACCTGCAGGGTCTTTGCGGCCTCTGTACACAACCTACAGAAGTTGCCGACCTCATGTCCGCATTTATGCTTGTGTAGCTGGATTGTGTGTGTTAATTACCTTGTGGTCGTGTGCAGGTGTTTGTACTCAAAGAACCTCCATACGGGACTCGGCAGACCGCAGCCATTACTTTGCGGACCAGCGCGGTGAGCGCACGCACATGCGCACTCACACAGTTGTCCTGTGGCGCTCCCAGCTTAAACTCGGAGAGCGGAAACAATGATTTCATATCAATCCACAAGGCTTAAAAAAACCCCCAAAAAAACAAGTAAATGAAAGTCAGTTTATCGATAATTTCAGTTAGTTTTAGTTAGTTTTGTAAACTCACAATTCAGTTTTAATTAGTTATCGTTTTTTCCTTTTAATTATAGTTTTTATTTATTTCAGTTAACGACAATGTTTTTTCAATTTCAGTTTTCATTATTTCGTTCGTTTTCGTTAACTATAATAACCCTGCGCTGTACAAACGCAGAAACCTGGTCAGGATTTTGTATTTATGCCTATCGATAAAAATTCACGAGTGGCTTCTTTAACCTTGCTGGTGGCAGATTGTGAATAGTTTATCATGGAGAAAAAAAAAAGTTTTTATGTATTTCAAATTTGATCATCTATTAAAGCATCTCTTACATCCGGGTGTCTGCATGTGTCATTATTTCTGTCATCATCTCAGGATTGAGTACAAAATTTTCACTTTATCCTTTTTTTTTTTTTTTGAATAGTTGATGAAAAGATTGATGGCATTCTCATATCAATATGTATAATTTGGAAAAAAAATTGTAACACAGTTATTACAAGGTTGGAGATAGACCATTTGAAGAATCTCAAATAGAAACATATGAAAAGATCCTTAAAGTGGACCTACTCTGCTCCATTTTCACTCTGCTAGAGAAGCTTTTGATGATTCACACTTCAAAATTTTTTATTTAACTCACACCAGACCGTGGTGCAGCCTCTCGTGTCATCCCCTGTTTTAACTTTTCTTTTTTTTAATGTCATCTTCTGTGTAAACCAACTTTTTTCTGATTGACTGCCCATCACAAACAGGAAGTGTCATGTCTTGGGTCCTTTTGACTCCACGTTTTGGTTTATGCTTTGTTTTGTATTGGACTTATCTTTTCTGAGTGAATTAGGATTTTAGGTTTTCATGGTTTTTTAATTAGGCATTTGTGTTAGGTTTCTGTATCCCTCTGGTGTCACGTCTGTGTTATGTTTTTGATTTCCAAGTTTCCCTTGCCTCATGTCCTGTGTTTAGTTTGACATCCTAGTGTTTTCCCTAGGTGGTTAGATTTCTGTTCTGGTCATGTTTAGGTTTTGTCTGTGTGTCAAGTCTTCGTCTTTGTTCCCTTGTCTCACTTCCTGTCTTATTTTGGTAATATCTGGTTTCTTGTGCAGTGTATTTTGTTTTGCTTCCCCTTGTCTCATCAGCATCATTGTGTTCACCTGTTATCCCAGCTGTTGTCAGTTCCCTGATTACCAAGTGTGTATATATTGTAAGTGTCCTGGTTAATTCTTTGTCAGGTCATCGTCGATGTTTTTGGGTGTGTGCTCCATGTCAAATCAAGTCAATTCAAGTCAAGTCAAGTCACATTTTTGTTTTTTTTAAGAGTTAAGTTTGTGCTGCTGGCTCCCGCCCAGCTTATTTAGGGGTCCTCCACCTTGCCTGCCACAGCGGTACATGACAGAACGACCTGACCAGTAATGGACCCTGCAGACTCCTATAGCTTCTCCAAGAAGCAAGAGGAGGTGATTGCAGAATTTTGGGACTATGTAGCCTCTTTCCCACCAACAGGGTTCCGGAGCCGGTGCCTTAATTTGAACCGTTAGGCATGTTTTCCACCGCGGAAGCACTCGGTGCTCGGCGGAAAAACGGGTTCAACTCCGGCCCCCGCAAACTAGTTGGTCTCGAACCAAGAAGGCGTGACAAAATGGCAGAAGGGCGTGACTCTGCCGTCTCAATGTAAAGTTTTCTACCATATTACATGTGTATTACATGAGAAAAACGAAGCAGTTTTCACGGCTGTGAATTAGGTTGGGCTCTAAGGCTGAACTTGCTGCTTTGTATCAGTTCATATCACAGATAAAAGGACACAAAGTGCGTACTTGTCATCTTGCTCTAATCGCTGTCTGTGTTTACCTTTGTGCTGTACACAGATGCTGCAGTAGTTTGGTTTGGACCATAAAACGTATTTGCAGCACAAGAAAGGGGAGTGTGTTCTTCCACGTTTGTGCTCTTCAGCTTCCGTGTCCAGACGAGGACCCGCCCACGCTCATACGTAAAGGAGCAGTTCACAGAAGCCCGTTCTGAAGCGTTTCGCTGGTTCATTGGGAACAGCACGAGCACTGGCACACGACCCGGCTCCTCGGCAGTGGGAAAGTAGCATGTATGGAAGATATTCAATGCAACAGATAAATACAAAAAGATGTTACATCTGGCTTTCTGCTGTGGACTGATAACTTCCTCATCTTGGCTCCTCTCCCATCCTGCCACAGGTTGGCATTATTACTGGCTTTTTCAGTAATAATGCGCTGGAGAAATCTCCAATATGAACTGTTTAATATTGGCCGCCCGGTATATGGGAGGGATTCTGCTTTTTTCCTCCAAGCACTCACCACATCTCCTCTCCTGCAGCCTGTCATCAAACCACCATCATTGCCGCTACTCACCTGCCCAGCAACGCCCACACCATCGCTAACACGGAGTGGCCCAGCCACGTCCACATCATTGCCTCCACAAAATGACCCAGCCACGTCATCACCACAGCAGAGTGGCCCAGCCACGTTTTTGGCCCTAATGTGGGCTGAAGAAGAAGGACCTGCTGCTGCCATTCACAGGGCTTCCGCCTCTTGGAGGAAGTGGCACAACTCTCCACCATCAGAGACAGTTGTTCCTCCGGACACTAAGTATTTGGATTTCAGGCCGTCACTGCTGTCTTCAGCGTCTGTTGCAACCAAGCCACAGTTTCCACAGCCCGCTGCCTCCAAGCCACAGTTTCCACAGCCCGCTGCCTCCAAGCCACAGTTTCTACAGCCCGCTGCAGCAGCCTCCACACCACAGCTGCCTCCATGCCACAGCTGCCACAGCCCACAGCAGCAGCCTCCACGCCACAGCTGCCATAGCCCGCTGCAGCATCAGCAGGCCCCAAGCCACAGCCACGCTCCACGCTGCCTGCAGCAGCAGCCCCCAAGCCACAGCTTTGCTCCACAGTGTCCCCCTCACAGTCAGCTGCAGCCCAACATTCAGGGTCACAGTCACCTGTAGCTCCAGCCTCCTCGCAGCCTCAGTCAGCTGTAGCTCCAGACTCCTGGCAGCCTTAGTCAGCTGTAGCTCCAGCAGCCAAACACACCAAAACAGTCCCCGGAGCTGACCCAGCCATCAGAGGACACTGCTGTGCACCTTGTGTCATGGCCAGAGTCTCCATCCACACTGGCTGCAGCTTCGCAGCAGCCCTGGCCCACTAGCACCCATTAAGGGTTCCCTCTCAGACCGAGCCGTCCGGGGTTCCCGCTCAGACCGAGCCATCTGGGGTTCCCGCTCAGACCGAGCTGTCAGGAGGTCCCGCTCAGCCCGAGTCAGAATGTCCCGAACAAGAGCCTGAGCATTCCAATCAGCCCGAGTGTAAATGTCCGTTCTGTGGTGAAAAGTTGAATCTATGTTGTTACCATTTATGTACAATAGAGGGTGCTGCAGCCTAGTTGATAATGAGCTGTGCCTTCACTAAAAAACAGAAAAACAAGAGTTAGGGAGGTTTTTGGCGCTTTTCCTGTGTTCGGGGTTGGAATATCCTGCAGATGAGAGGAAGAGGAAGATGCTCTTCATCTTTGTGAATCGGAACTGGTAGCGCACATTTGTCAGAAAGCAGCTCAAGGAGGACTCGTAGCAGCACAACAGGAACTTTAGCTTGATCGCCTTGCAGCACTTGGACAGCGGAGCGAGTTTTCACGGTGTATTTGGTGCACTCCAGCAATATTTGGGTTTGACTGAAGTAAATGTGAATCCACTGCACCCGTCGAAGCTCTCCGTGTTTTCTTGGGTCTGAGGGTCTGCTACAGTGAAAACTCGTCGCTGAGTGAAAGAAAGTCCCACGGTAGATCAGCGTAACCCACGTCAGTCGAGCGAGGCCTGTGCGACAGCCGAGAGAGACTCTGCTACTGTGAAGAATCATTACTCCTTCATCACTGTTCTTCATATTGAACTCTGACTTGGCTATTCGCAAAGGTTCAGGTATTATACTCCGTAAGGACTTTGCTGATAACAAGATCGAATTACCTGCACACTAATTCAGAGTTTATTGCCTCAAATGCAGTTGTGGTTTTATCATTTTAAAGCTACATTGTATGTGCATCAGGTCAATGCTATTCCTTAAATTGTATGGATTGTTTATCTTCCCAAGTAACTTGTGGTATAACAGCAGTATTTACAGTCAAGATGTGGTTGCTAATTTGTGTACCTGCATGGTTTAAATGTCTGATCTGAGCGTTGTTTCTAAATAGTCTTAAAGTTAAAGCAACGCTCATTGAAATTTAAGTCCAGACATTACAACAAAGAGCAAATACACACATTAAAGGAAAAATGTCGTGCCCTGCTGAAGAACCCGACAACATAGAGCAGCAAGAAGTGAGATCCAGCAATCGTGAAAGATGCCTAACCGAAAAGGGCAAGGAAATGCATGAACAGGATGCAAGGAAAAATGAAAAGGCATTTGACAGAGCATATAACTCCTGGAAGGAGTCAGCTAAAGAAATAAGAACAAAACTAAAGACTTTCTGCTCACCCGAAGATTTAAACAGTGCCAGCCATGAGATAAGGGACAAGCATACAGTTGTACAACAATATTATGAGCCTATTCGCCGCAACCAAAGCATGACCCCAAACATAGTCAAAAGAATGGATGCCTGTACTGTGCTTACAATGGACATTTGTGAGCTTATTGGTAAACGACAAGAAAATATTGATCAGCCCTTTAACGATCACCTTGAAAAGGAAAGGGTAAGGGTAATGCTAAACAAGAATGACTATGGCTCTGTGTTTGGTGATACAAAAACTGAAACATCATTTCCAGATAGTTCAGTTGCATGCTCAAAGGCAGATTCCACAAGCTGTCAAGAGGCAGAAGCTGAATTTGCAGCTAAAATAGAACAAGCAAAGGCCACACAAGAGATACTTGCACAGCAAACTAAAGTCAACCAAATGGAGAATGAATGGAAATTAAAGGAAAATGAGGCACTAGCAAAGTTAAAACAAGAAGAATTGGAAACAAAGTCAAGGCTTGAGCAGGAAAAAATTAAACTACACCAGTTAAAGGCAGACAGTGAAGTGAAAATAGCAGCAGCACGAGTAAGAGCTTTAAGCACTTTAAACGACCCTGAAAACTGTGATCTAGCATCCTGCCACAACATGGAAAATGCTTTAAATGACCCTGTCAGCGTGCCACAGCCCTCCTTAAATCCGTTGGCTCCATCATTTAAACATCACCACAGCAGTGCAGAACGAGAAGAACTTAGCTTAGCTGAAGCGCTTGCAAACTCCCTCACCTTAAACAGACTTCCTGTACCTGAACCAGCTATCTATAGTGGTGACCCTCTAAAGTTTGTTGACTGGAAAGTATCCTTTATGGCACTAATTGGCAACAAACCCTTACCTGTGTGTGAGAAAATATTGTATCTAAAGAATTATCTTGCAGGTGAAGCACGAAAGGCAGTAGAGGGATATTTTTTTTGTAACACTGAGCAGGCGTACCAGGGCATCTGGAATGTTCTACAAGAAAGGTATGGCAGTCCATTCATTGTCCAAAGAGCATTTAGAACCAAGCTTGCAAAATGGCCCAAAATAGCTGCTAACGATCCCCTGGCATTGAGAGAGTTTGCAGACTTTCTCCAAAGCTGTGCAGAGGCTATTCCCCAAGTCAAGGGCCTGGATATCCTCAATGACTGTGAGGAAAATCACAAGCTTCTTAAGAAACTGCCTGACTGGATAATACGGAGGTGGAGTCGCATTGTAGTGGAGGAGCTAGACAAACAGCAGGAATATCCTAGCTTTGCTCACTTCACCCAGTTCATACAAAGGGAAGCTAGAGTGGCTTGCAATCCTGTCGCCTCACCATTCCTAATGAATGAAAAAACTGAGGAGAGACACATTAAAAGAGCTAAAGCACTTAGTACAACTGTTCAGACAAGGCCTCCCTTACCCACAGTGGTCACTCCTAAACCTAAACCACCTTGTTTGTTTTGCAAGGATGAATCACATGGCTTAACCAAGTGTTCTACCTTTGCAGCAAAAACCAATGATGAAAAGAAAGTTTTCATTCGTGAAAATCATCTCTGCTTTGGATGTTTGAGAAAGGGCCACGTAACTAAAGAATGCAAGGGACGTCACTCCTGCAGTAAGTGCGGTCGACGTCACCCCACCTGCCTGCACACAGAGAGAGTAAAAGAACCAGAAGAAAGAAGAACTGAGGCCTCTGTGCCCCCAGCTGAGAGTGCAAACAAGGAAGTGCATAAAGTTATGACCCATGTACTCACGAGAAAAACATCTGCCACTTCCAGCATAGTACCAGTTTTTGTGTCAGTTGCATCTGAGCCACAGAAAGAAATACTCACATACGCCATGCTTGACACCCAGAGCGATTCTTCTTTTATTTTAGAAGATTTAGCCTTGGAGCTGAAGGTGGATACTCAACCAGTGCATTTAAAACTCAGCACAATGACTTCTGTTGACACGGTTGTGGCGAGTAAACTTGCTAGCAACTTGCAGGTGCGTGGCTTTGACTCTGACACCCATGTCAAAATAAAACAAGCCTACTCTCGTGACTTCATCCCAATTGACAAGTCTCATATTCCCACTAGAGAAACTGCACTTCATTGGCCACATCTTAAAGGCCTAGCCAATCAGCTACAGCCACTACAGGACTGTGAAGTGGGCTTGCTAATCGGTTATGACTGTCCATTAGCACTAGCTCCCCTAGAGATTGTCTCAGGACAGCTAAATGAGCCTTTCGCACAAAGAACCATACTTGGTTGGAGTATCATTGGGTCTGGCAATCCCCACCTGGACAGAGAGGGAAATCAGAGTTATGTGCACCGAATTACAGTCAAAGAAATGCCCACACCCTCAGCTGCTGATGTGCTTAAAGTCTTAGAGTCAGACTTCAACGAGAGAAACTATGAGGATAAGTACGTATCCCAGGATGACGTTCGTTTTTTACAAATCCTCAGTGACACCATAATACAAAGAGAAGACGGACACTACCAGATGCCCCTTCCGTTCAAGGACAATAAACCACCAGCCCTTCCCAACAATAAGAGGCTAGCCACAGTTCGGCTGCAACACCTAAAGAAAAGGCTAAAGGCTGACAAACAGTATCACGAGCATTACCGCACCTTTATGAGTGGCATCATCAGCAGTGGTGATGCAGAACCAGCCCCTCCTGTGACTGATGATGAGATTGCATGGTACATCCCACACCATGGGGTGTACCACCCCAAAAGGCCAGCAAAGCTAAGAGTTGTCTTTGATTGTTCTGCTAAGTTTCTTGGCCTCTCACTGAACGATACTCTTCTCACAGGTCCTGACATGATCAACTCATTGGTGGGAGTGCTCTGCCGTTTCAGAAGGGAGAACGTAGCTATAGTCTGTGACATCGAAAGAATGTTCCATCAGTTCTTTGTTTGCCCTGTGATGCGAAACTACTTACGATTTCTATGGTGGCCCGATGGGCAATTAGACACAGAGCCCAAAGAGTACAGAATGGCTGTGCATTTATTTGGTGCTAGTTCTTCCCCTGGATGTGTTAACTTTGGCCTTAAGCACCTAGCACAACAGCACAGGTCTGAGTACCCAAAGGCCTCAGACTTTGTTGAAAGGAGCTTTTACGTAGATGATGGGTTGACGAGTGTCCCTTCAGTCAAAGAGGCTCAAGAACTCATCACTGAAACGCAAGCCCTTTGCAAACTTGCAGGTTTACGTTTGCACAAGTTCAATTCCAACCAAAGTGATGCTCTCTCTCATCTTGCATCCTCAGAAAGAGCCAACACAACAGAGTTACTCAACCTCAAACCTGAGACCACATCGGAAGGTCACGTGCTCGGAATCCAGTGGTCAATCAAAAATGACACTTTCAACTTCAACGTAAACACAAAGGACCACCCCCCTACTCGCCGGAGCATACTGTCAGTCATCTCATCGTTGTACGACCCACTAGGATTTGTAGCTCCTTTCACTTTAAGTGGCAAAAGTATTCTACAGGAGCTATGCCGTAGGGGCACCGAATGGGATGACCCCATTCCCGACAATCTGCGTTCACGGTGGGAGGACTGGAAAAATGGTCTGGAAAGGCTAAAATCAGTCACAGTACCCAGATGTTACCATCCACCAGAACTAAAAGACATTGTTAAAGTGGAACTACATCACTTCTCTGATGCCAGTAACATAGGTTATGGGGCATGCTCCTACATTAGGTTCAAAAGTGACGACAACAAGGTACACTGCAGTCTGGTTATAGCTAAAGCTAGAGTCGCACCTACCAAGGTTACAAGCATCCCACGACTAGAACTCTCTGCTGCAGTCACCTCAGCCAAAATGAGCGTTATGCTAAAATCAGAGCTTGAGATGAACATTGATGAGGAGTTCTTTTGGACCGACTCCCAAGTAGTCTTGGCCTACATCAACAACGAGGCACGAAGATTCCACATCTTCGTTGCAAATCGTGTACAGCTGATTAGGGAAACTACAGATCCCAAACAGTGGCACTACATTGACACAGCTCAGAATCCAGCAGACCATGCCTCTAGAGGCCTTAATGCATCAGAGATCATGACAACCTGCTGGTTGTCTGGCCCAAAGTTCCTGTGGGAACAAGAGATTTCCTACTCAGCCTCCCCCTCGGCTGAGTTGCTGGTTGGAGATCCAGAAGTTAAAGCAGCCAAAACCTTTACAACTCAAACAAGCAAACAAGACACCATGCTCAGTCGTTTTGAAAGGTTTTCCAGCTGGTCAATGCTCCTTAAAGTGGTTGCAAGAGTGAAACGACTGAGACCAAACAAAACCCAGTTTGGCAATGTTGTAACAGCGGATGAACGCAAGGCAGCTGCTGACATAGTAATAAAACTCCTCCAGCAGCAAGCGTTTTTTCAAGAGCTGAGAATGTTGAAGGCGAGTGATAGCCTCCCAGGCTCAAGCCCCCTTTTTCAACTGGATCCCATTATAGATCAGGGACTTGTCCGGGTTGGCGGAAGACTAAAGAAGTCAACACTCTGCAAGGGACTGAAACACCCTATTATTCTCCCAAAAGACCATCACATTATCATGCTGATCATATCTCACTTTCATGCAAAGATTTGCCATCAAGGTCGAAGCCAGACGCTCATGGAAATCAGAGCAAATGGATTTTGGGTGATTGGTGGGAGTAAAGAAGTTGCAAAGCTAATAAGCAAATGCGTGCAATGTCGAAAACTTCGGCGGCCCACAGAGGAACAACGTATGTCTGAGCTGCCGAAGGAACGAGTTGAAGTCTCAGGTCCTTTTATTTACTGTGGAATGGATTGTTTCGGACCATTCACCACCAAGCAAGGCCGCAAAGAGCAAAAGAGGTATGGACTCCTTCTTACCTGCCTCTCTTCACGTGCAGTCCACATTGAAATGTTAGAGAATCTGTCTACGGACTCTTTCATTAATGCCCTAAGATGTTTTATCAGCTTAAGAGGGGCTGTCTGTAAGCTGTACTGTGATCAAGGTACAAATTTCATTGGGGCCAAAAATGAACTAAAGGAGGCTCTCAGAGAATGTGACAAAAATATTCTGGAGGCATTCCTGGCAGATAAGCAGTGTGAGTTCATATTCAATGCACCATCTGCTAGCCATGCCGGAGGTTCATGGGAACGACAGATTCGAACCATCCGTAATGTTCTCAATGCCACTATTGCGCAATCACAAGGCAGGCTGGACGATGCTTCTCTAAGAACATTATTTTATGAAGCAATGTCTATAATCAATGGCCGACCACTAAGCGTTGATGGAATCAATGACCCTAAGTCACCTGAACCAATAACTCCAAACCACCTCATATTAATGAAGTCAAAGGTTGCACTACCTCCCCTGGAAAGTTTTTGAAGGAGGACTTGTACGCAAGGAAAAGGTGGCGCAGGGTGCAATATCTAACTGAACAGTTTTGGAGTAGGTGGAAAATGGAATACCTTCTGAACATATCTACAAGACAAAAATGGCACCTGCCTCGTCGAAATCTTGAGGTCAATGACATCGTCATTATAAAGGAAGACATGCTTCCCAGAAATCAATGGCAACTGGGTCGAGTTGTGGAAGCACCACAGGAAGATGATGGTTTGGTGCGCAGAGTCAAGCTTCAAGTTGGTGATCGAAATCCAACAAGGAAGCAGGGTACAACACACAAACCTCACCTAATTGAGCGACCTGTTCAAAAGCTTGTAGTTCTTTTAGAAAGTCACTAATTGATGTTTATTACGCTCACATCAGACATTACAATACTGAAGGTTCATGCGTGATGTTAACTGTCCTCTGTTTGTTCATTACTTCTTTAACGTACATTTGTCATGCTGAAAATCATGCATGAGTCATTGTTAACATATTTTGTCATACATGATTTGGTGGGAGTGTAAATGTCCGTTCTGTGGTGAAAAGTTGAATCTATGTTGTTACCATTTATGTACAATAGAGGGTGCTGCAGCCTAGTTGATAATGAGCTGTGCCTTCACTAAAAAACAGAAAAACAAGAGTTAGGGAGGTTTTTGGCGCTTTTCCTGTGTTCGGGGTTGGAATATCCTGCAGATGAGAGGAAGAGGAAGATGCTCTTCATCTTTGTGAATCGGAACTGGTAGCGCACATTTGTCAGAAAGCAGCTCAAGGAGGACTCGTAGCAGCACAACAGGAACTTTAGCTTGATCGCCTTGCAGCACTTGGACAGCGGAGCGAGTTTTCACGGTGTATTTGGTGCACTCCAGCAATATTTGGGTTTGACTGAAGTAAATGTGAATCCACTGCACCCGTCGAAGCTCTCCGTGTTTTCTTGGGTCTGAGGGTCTGCTACACCGAGTCTTCTGAGTCTTCCAAGTGCTCCGAGTCTTCCAAGTGCTTCGAGTCTTCCACCATTCAGGGCTCTGCAGAGTCAAGGCCAGCCAGGCCTCCGCCGCATGCCACATGGCCGCCCGCCCGATGTCCTCCATCTCCGCTGCTGGGAGCGCGGTCGGCCTCCAGCCTGGTCACGTCGCCAGCACCACTGGGAGCATGGTCAGCCCCCTGCCATGCCACGTCGTCGCTGCTGCCGCTGGAAGCATGGTTGGCCTCCTGCCACGCCATGTCATCATCGCCGCTGCTGGGAGCGTGGTCGGCCTCCCGTCTCACCACGTTACCACCGCTGGCACTGCGGTAGGCCCCCTGAACTGTCTTGACCCCTGTTTGGACTGTTGTGTTTTGGTTTTGTTTCGATCCCTCCTTCTGGTTCCCCTTTCCCCTGCCCTGGTTTGGTTTTGTGGTTTGCTTTTGGTCCGTCTGGGAGCCGTTCCTTGAGGGGGGTACTGTCATGTCCTGGTTTTGGTTTATGCTTTGTTTTGTATTGAACTTATCTTTTCTGAGTGAATTAGGATTTTAGGTTTTCATGGTTTTGTGATTAGGCATTTGTGTTAGGTTTCTGTATCCCTCTGGTGTCACGTCTGCGTTATGTATTTGCGTTCCGTATTGTCCTGTTCTGTCGTTGTGTCTATGTACATTTTGTTCTCATGTTTTAGTCCCTTGCCTCATGTCTTGTGTTTAGTTTGGCATCCTAGTGTTTTCCCTAGGTGGTTAGATTTCTGTTCTGGTCATATTTAGGTTCTGTCTGTGTGTCAAGTCTCCGTCTTTGTTCCTTTGTCTCACTTCCTGTCTTATTTTGGTAATGTCTGGTTTTTTGTGCAGTGTATTTAATTTTGCTTCCCCTTGTCTCATCAGCGTCATTATGTTCACTTCTTATCTCATCTGTTGTCACTCCCCTGATTACCAAATGTGTATATATTGTCTGTGTTCTGGTTAATTCTTTGTCAGGTCGTTGTCGATGTTTTTGCATGTGTGCTCCATGTCAAGTCAATTCTAGTCAAGTTAAGTCATGTTATGTTACGTTTTTGTTTTGTTTAAGAGTTAAGTTTGTGCTGCTGGCTCCCGCCCAGCTTATTTCGTTTTTTTCCTACAAATAAAGTTTGAGTTCAAGCAAAGATTCTGCCCTTAGGTGTCCTGCTTTGGGGTCCTCCACTTTGCCTGCCACAGCGGTACATGACAGGAAGCTTGGAAAGCAAGTGTGCAGGGCTTCTGTGAGCTCAGCCAGATTTGTGCGCCTGAGATAATCATATTAGGAATATTCACTCTCACAGAGGCTTCTGAACAGCCAACTTTGGCCATGTTTGAATCCAGGACAAGCCTGTGTTATATTTGTAACTGTAGTTCATAATGATGTTTTCTAGTAGTCCTCCTCCAGTACCTGGTATGTGAGGGTGTATAATACCATGATGTTACCATGTGTCACAGCCTTATTAATACCCCCTTTTCAGCTTAGTGCTCCTCTATTAGAAAACCCTTTGCAAAAATTAATCAGGATTGGTCCACTGGTCTTGGATGAGATGGGGAACATAGTGTGCATACCAACATACGCTATGATCATTACAGTACAATGGAAAAAGTAAAAAAAAAGTAGTCTGCCTCATTTTACCATCCATCCATTTTGTATGATCAGTTATAAATAATATATAAATATAAATCAATTGTATCTATTTAAAATAGTGTTAGCCCTCATTTATTGTGACTACTGATAAGCTTGGTAAGCCTCTGTGACTAATGTGAAGCCAATGCTGAAGTCCCTTAGACCTGATTTTATTATAATGGCAAGCAGGGGGCGACTGCTCTACTCACACCAACCAGAAAAATAGAAACAGACCTTGAACATGACTTTGGTGGCACAAAGTAAGAGTTTATAGTACTTATGAGTTATGAATGAAGAATCTGATTGGACAAAATAAAGAGGATTTCTGACAGCTGAAGTTATTTACAACTACTGTAAATACACATTTGCACTAGACACATTTGTGGTTTTGTTTTTATTGACTGATATTTTTAATATTTTTGAATGAATTAGAAATTCAGGACAGCAGGGTGGTGTGGTGGTTAGCTCTGTTATCTCATATTAGAAGGTATGGGTTCAAATCCACCTAGGTCCAGGCCTTTCTGTGTGGAGTTTGCATGTTCTCCCTGTGTCTGGGTACTCTGGTTTCCTCCCACAGTCCAAAGATATGCAGTTTAGTGGGGTTAGGTTAATTGGTGATTCTAAATTGCCTATAGGTATGAATGTGACTGGTTGTCTGTGCCCTTCATTTTTCTCCTTCCAGGCATCAACCTGCTCTTTCTTTATATCAGGCTTGTATTCCCAGTCTTCTTCACTGAGAAGCTGTTTGAAGGGATTACTGTAACTTTTAGCAAACACTATCTTCTCTGCCTTCCTGTCTTTCTTCTCAGCCTCCAGTTTCAGGTATCTTTCCTTTGTAAGTTTATTGGTTCTGGAGCTGCTCACTGACAAACTGGATTTGAGTCTGTAGGTTCTCATTATCTTTCTTTATGGCATCTATCTGGCTCAGTGTTTCCTCACATAGGGTTGCATGGGGCTTAACTTTTTCATACTTTTCTCTGAGACCCTGCAGTTCCCGCTGCAGTTCCTCATTAGCACATTTCGCAAACTCTTTTGACACCTTCATTACGTCATGAATCTTGTGCAGACATTTTACATTCTGGAGGCATCTGTGGATCTCCTGAATCTCCTACCGCAAAGCGTGATTCTGCTGGCTAACAGCCTTTTTCTGTGCTTTGGTGACACTGACAGAATCTTCCAGAGCTTTGGCTTTTTTGCAACCTAATCCAAATCCACATCCCCTCCAGATGAACTGGAGGAGGGGGCTGGGGAGAGGGAGGTCTGGTTTTCACTGGATAAGCTGAAGAAAATCGATGGATGGATGGATGGATGGATGGATGGATGGATGGATGGATGGATGGATGGATGGATGATATTTAGTTGTGAGATATCTGTTTTTATTCTTGAATTAGATATGTTAAAACATAGAGTGTACAAAACATTTTTATATACAAACCATAGTTGAAACATGCTGGCCAGCCATGGCCGACTGTAGCAGCCGCCTATAGCACCTACAGTATTAAGAGTTTTACTCAGTTTACTCATTTCTCCACTCTGTCTTTGGGCTGGGTTACCTGTACAACCAAGTAAAAGTTAATAAAGTTTATAAATTAGAGACAGTTCCTTGGCTCTTCCAAACCTAGCTGGTGCTGTTGTAAAGAATAACAGGAATTCCACCACTTAACTTGGCCTTACCTTCACCACTTGCTCGCTTTAACCGCAACATAATGGTTGGACTGGTTTCAGGTGTTGTAGCTGGTGTACTTGTAGGAGCTGTTGGTGTAATGTCAGTAGTTGTTGTTTCAGGTGTAGATATTAATAATTCTGTAATTATATTCAAAGTTGAGATCACTCAAAGCCTACATCAGCAGTGTTGTGGGTTATTTTTAAAACTCCACTCACCATTTCCAACACTCACAATGACACATCGTAGCTCAGAGTGATACTTGGTTGTACTGTGGAAATAATTAAATATAGATCCATAATTATTGGTGTGCCACCACAATGGGTCACCTTCCTCCATCTCACTGTATCCTAGGCATTCTCTTCTGTCATAACAGCAATCTATATTTCCTCCTTCATTAAATCTATAAACCTTCATTGTGATCTTCCTCTTCCTTCTTCTACCAGGCAGCTCAATCTTCAACAGCCTTTGCCCAAGGATATTCCTCCTCTGTCAAAGCCATCTGAACCATCCAACTTGAGTTGTTCCTGTCTTATAATCATTTCTATTCTTATCCATCCTGGTAATTCTTCATTGCATTTGCTCCCTGGATCTTCATCTTCCCATCTGTCTCCCTCTCAGTCACACACCTTTATTCTATCTTGCTTCTAATGACTTTCATTCCTTTTCTCTCCAGAGCATACCTCCAGCTCTCACTCATCTGTGAACATTGTAGCCACTGGAGACTCTTGTCTAATCTTATCTGTCAACCTGTCCATCACCACTGAAAAAAAGGGGGGCTTAGAGCCTGAATCTCCTTAACACCTACCCAGCACCTCCTCATCACCTCTGTTTCCCTCACATACATCCACACTGAAGTCCACTCAAGTCAACACTCATCATCATGGAGACACTCTCTAGCACTTCATCCAACTTAGCCACTGTGTAGCCACTCCCAAGATGCTACAGTATTTTTCCATATTGTGTTGCACACAGTGTACGCATTTACTTGCATGTACACATGAGCTTTAATTTCAGTACAATTGAATGGTTTTGTTATTTTGGGATTTGAATTTTCAAAATACAACAAGTGACAAAGAAATAAAGACAATTGAAGTGTAAACACAAATGTTCATGTATCTTACAACCTGTGATCCAGGGCACCATTTTTCCACTTTAAGATATTCTGCAGGTGTTCTAAATACTTTCATATACAATAATATTTATGGGAGAAGAGACTGACTTGTAAAGTGTCTCTACAACAAAACAGATGGGGTGGCTTTGTCCAGCATCACTCTCTGATGGCATCCATTTCAGGGTCACATTACCCAAATTTTCCCTACTACAAATATAAAAGTGGTTTTCTGTGAAATGAAATGAAATGAAATGAAATGCTTCAACTATACTACAGTTCAATTTTCACCTGATATCTGACTGTTTTATTTCTTTTATGGTAGGTGTTTCATGTGTGAACCAGTGTCACATCTGCAAGCCATATTATCTTAGGTACATTAGCAGTGGATCTCAAATGGTGAGCCAAGGCAACATAGAAAGTCTTAAATGTGTATTTTTGCTTCACTTACGTGGCGTTAAGTGCCTCTGCGCTGATGTTGATTTCCAGGGTCTGACTGACATTGGTATAGAGCTGATCTCTGTGAGATGGTGTTGGAGGCAAAAACTTGGGCAAAAAGATTCCTTCTGTGCAGGATGGCACAGCAGGATCCACTGAAACAGTACACAAATAATTTTTCCAGGACAGAAATACAATCTGGTCCATCCTACAGAGTTTTGTTTTTTCTGCCAGCAGCCAAGACACAAAATGAAAGGGACCCATCTCGCCAAGTCACAAGCAGCCACATAAAGTTGATTAAATCTGAGAAATCCTGCGTTTATTTTACAGCATGTGCACAATATACCAAAACACCTGGATGGCAAATACTACAGGCGTGGTGTTTACTTTAGTCTTACGTGTGGCAAGCTGGAAGATATGGGAGATACATGAGTTCTCTCCAAGTGTTAGCCTCCATCTTGTTTCCTCATGTACTGCATTTTTATCATGCAGAAGCCAGTTGCCTGACGCATGAGTACGGGGCCATGCATGCATGCCTCGAAGCTGTCCACAGGCTGACCACTAATACTTAAGCCACTGCTGCCCACGTTGCACAGTGTCACCTCTTTCATACAGTGAAGTCAGACTCACAGGTAAACTCTTTCAATTCAGATGCAAAAGTTTTTTTTGTTTGTTTTTTTAAAATTCAGTTCCATTTTACTGTTACAGCACCGGTTCATGGAATCATTAATCACAAGCATTTTGGAAGCTGTTTGTGATTAATGACAGTTTTGGTGTTTAGTGGGGAAGAGTGAAATGACTAAATGTAACACCATCACAGTTTTCAGCAAAATACTGTATGAAAATTGATGTAAGTACCAAATTATATGCATAACAAGGAAACAGAGACACAAACTGTGTGTAGGCTTACCTGACAGCTGGTATGATGGTGGTCTGGGGTGATGTGTTGGCTTTGCCGATGTCAGACCGGATCCTCAGATCCACCGCAGTCACAGCTTTGAATGTTGTTATGCCATTTTTGTTGCCAGATATCCAGTTTCCACCAGAGAAACTTCAATGGAAATTCAGGGAGAAGCAGACATAATCATTGGGTGTATTTTTTCTCCAAAAAAGGAGATCATTAGTTGATTTTATGACATTTCAGAGGTTGTGTTTTGGATTTTATCAGTGTAATTTTTTGCAGTGAGGAGATGCACTTACAAAATTGAAAAAAAGGCATTGGAGGAAAAATAGTCAGTGATGAATCCCTCAGTTTGACACCACTCGCCGCTGCTCTCCTTGCCAACCTTGCTTAGCAGAATCAACCCATCAGTGAGGGCATTGTTTATACTGGTTGTGCAGTCCTGTGAGCTCCACTTGAAATACAGGGTCCCCTGTAGATTTAAAGTGAAGACTTGTTTATTTAAATACTGTCAAACTGTGAAAGGTAAAGAAACCTGCACATACCACAGAAGAGCCATCTGGATCGTGTAATTCATCACAATGCCATATTTATCAGCCTGGGTGCTGCAGACCAGCAGCAGCAGCAGCACAGAGTGTAACATCCTGAATGTGTTTGTCTTTCTGCACAATGTTGACATATATAAATATAAACTGTATGCAATACCCAGGAATTGAACCTCCTTAGCCAGAAGCTGCTGGTGAGATAACAGTTTAGGTGTTATTATTATTTACAGTAGCTAAGATATTATCTGGGATGTGGAAAGTACCTCACAACCAGCACAAAGCATGCAAATAATAATAATGTGTGTGTGTTTTTACTTTGTTTGGATCCGTTATTACCATAAAGGATCTAATTTTTTCCATCTGCATTTGCATTTCTTTTGGTACTTTAAATCTAAACTACGGGTGTAAAAATTACTCATAAATGGTTACTGTGGTGGTGATATGTGTGGTCTTTACTCCACTGAAGAGGGGAGAGGTGGAGCAAGGTAAGCAAAGACCATACTACGCCACTACATTTACTGTATCAATTTCTGGCTAATAAGGAAATATAGTTACTGCACACAATACTGGGACTGGCTGATGAATTTCAGTGCCCCAACACTGAACAATGAAAGATTTGATGCTATAAAAGACAGAATGCTTTCTGTGGAAACCATGATTGTATCAAAGATGATGAGTTAGATAAGAGGAAAATGAGTTATGTAGAAAATTGCTTCAGTCATAGGTTTCATGCAAAGCAGTAAGTTACTGTATTTTCCACTTCAATGGTAGCATGCTTCTCAGGAGTGAATCAGAGGCCTGTGGTACAAACAGAATTTCGTCATATCCAGGTAACTTCAGGGTTAACACATAGCTTTCTTACGTGGTTACATTGCCATAGTAACTAATGCAGATTTGAGACCAATAGGTATGAAATGACTGTCGACCAATCAAGTCTCCTGAAAATAATGTCGCTATTTGTGGAAGATCCCTCAGACCTCCGTGTGCGGATTAGCAGGAGGGAAGAACCATAATAGGAACCATCTGACTGAATAATGGCTGGAGGTTTCTGTTGGTCTGACTACTTCCCATTTCATCTTGAGAAAAAGATAGCTGTGATTCCATATTTTTTCCATTTGTTTTTTATTCCTTTCTTTGTGCATATGAGTTATCTTCTTATGCTTTGTATTGGGTCCATATTGTTTTTGTTATTTCAAGCCTTCAGTTTCAGTTACAGAGAACGTTAGTTCCCTTTTGTATTCCTTGTGTCAAGTACCCGTCTTTATCTTAGGTGTTCCTTTGTTATGTTACTTCCTGTTTTATTTTGGTTGTCTTTTATTTATTGTGCTTTACATTTAGTTTTACAACTCCTGTCTCATTCTCCCTGATTAGTTTCAGCTGTGTCTCCAAGGTGTCTGCACTCTGCCCCAGTCAACCGTCTGTGTATTTAAGCCTCAGTCAGTTTTTTTGTCCTGTGTCAGAGCATCTGTTAATTCATCCTCATGGTCCCCGGCTCCTGTGTTTGGATTATTTGGGGTTTCTGTTGTTTTTGGTTGATTTATTTATTATTATTGTTACATTGCTTTGGCTCAATCTTGACAAGGGGTATATTTGAAGGTGATTTAAAGGGGAGTAAACGTCAGTCTTTCAAACCTAACAGCACTGTACCAACTGTCAAACATAGTGGCAGTAGTATCATCCTTTGGGGCTTTTTTTTTTCCTGCTGCCAGTGGTACTGGTACATTGCACAAAGTCGATGGAATGATGAAAGAGGGGGACCTTTTTTTCAACTTCACCCGAAATCAACAGCTAGAAGGCTGAAGCATAGCTGAGTGTTCCAACAGGACAATGATCCTAAAACAAAGCAAAATTGGTTTTGGAATGGATAAAGCAGGCAAACATTAAGCTACTGGAATGGCCTTCCCAGATCCTGGATTTGAAATTCTAATGAAAATTTGTGAACTATATTCAAAAACTGGGTTCGTGCCAGAAAACCAATCAGTTCAAATGAACTCTACCAATTCTGACAAGAAGAGAGGTCAGATATCCAGTCAGAATTATGCCAGAAATTTGCTGCTAAGGGACATTTAACCAATTATTACTGGAGGGTGTATGTATATATTTGAGCCTGTATACATATACTTTTGCCCTTGTGTGGATTAGATAAACTCTAAAATAGCAATTCTTGTTTTTTCAAAATCTTTAATGATGTATGCTGTGCAACCATTCCACCCTGGAAAAAAAAAAAATTCAAAGAAATCATTAAATGTTCAAATGTACCATGACATTCATGCCAATGAGAGGATCTAAACTTTTGAACTTCTGATCATAACTGTAAATTCTTCTCAGTAATGTTACTGACCCTGATATTTTTAAGAGTCTTCATGAAAAGAGTTTAGTGATGGCTTTAATTGTCTTACAGTCTCCAAGCCTTTTGGTGTTGATGAGCTCATGAGTGCGTTTGTTGAGTTTCTGTCTCTTAAAATGGCAACAGACAACCTTTAATCCTTTAAGAGTGATTACAGTTGAAGGGTGTAGTCTCCTCAGAAAAATAAAGGACACTGTAATGTGTGGTTTTATCTGAGCTTTATTTGGAACCTTTTAGATTTTGCCATGTGAATGGGTAGGTATGTACTACCAAGGCTTAGCATCCTGCACTGAATCCAGTGATGCTCATAAACACATGATCTGACACTTTCTCCACAGAAAGATGCACCATGACATGCCTCCAAAAATAGCAGTCTATAATAACCGCAAATTTGGTACACTGAAACTGACTCAATAATATGACTACCAAATGTCCCCTAGACTACCAAGCCACAGCAGTTCCTCATGTTAAATGATGAAAAGTGTTACTACCACAAGCCAGCTTAAAATACTTGAAATGATAGCAAATATAATTTTAAAAACACCTCAAATCTCTAAAAGAGTGCAGCAAAGACTAATTGTAAAAAATACACTATAATGTGTCATTTTAAACTGAAGGAATTTTCAATGTTAATTTAATTTTACATTTTTTTATTTATGTTTTTCCATATTTTTTTAACCATGGAATTTTACATTTATGGAAAACATCTTTTAAAATGTACAGGCAGAAAATTACCACTACATCTTCCTTCCTTTCTTTCTTTCTTTTTCTTTTTTAACAGTGTAGGTATAGCATGCAGACACAGAAGCAGGAGATAATAGGTGTTCACATTAAACCAATGTGTTGCTCTGTGTTTCTGAAGCACAGAGTGATCTCTGGGGGCAGTCCATTTTTCACCAGCAACTGTTTGATCTGGGGAGGAAGAAGGAACAGTAAGATACTATCAGTAATGTGTTTGACAGAACAAATTCTGCCCATAAAAAGAAATTATTTTGATACTTAAGGCACATTTATATTTCATCATTAACTGTATGATACAATTTGGTTTTGCAGAATAGCATTAAAGTCCTTTTAGAAGCAAGTTTTGCAACTTAGCAGCAATATTGGCAACATTTTGGACAATTATTTTGCCTTACAAGAGAGGCTCTTGACTCTGGTATTCCTGGGGGAATACTAGAGTGATATACACCTGCAATATGGCATAGTTTCTGGAAAATTCATAACCACTGTGTGCAGCTAGATGCAGCTCTGGCTGACTCCAGAAACAGTGCTATTCTTGAAAGGACTGAAGGGTGAATGATTTGCCAATGTACACAAAAATGGATGTCAGTATTGTTATTGATAGAAGCAGGAAAAATAGGCAAGCATAAGTTGCTGCCAGAAGTGGAGGAGTTTAAGTATCTCAGGATCTTGTTTACAAGTGAAGAGAAATGGGAGGAAATTGACAGACGGACTGGGGCTGCATCTGCAGTGAAGCGGATGTTGCACTGTTCCATCATGGTAAAGAGAGAAGAGCTTCTTCTGAAGGGTGGCTGGCTTTGTCTTAGAGATAGGGTATGGAGTGCGGTCATTCGGGAGGGGCACAGAGTAGAGCTACTACTCAACCATATCTAAAGGAGCTTGTTGAGATTGTTCGGCCATCAAATTTGGATGATTCCTGAGCACCTCTTCGGTGACGTGTTCTGGTCATGTCTTACTAGAAGGAGGCAACAGGGCAGAACCTTGGTGTTACCCCAGATAAACTAGAAGAGTTGGCTGGGGTTTCCCTGCTTAGACTGCTGCCTCCGTGACCCAGTCGTGGACAAATGGAGGAAAATGGATGGGTAGATGCAGACTTGGAATAAATTTTAGTGTTTAATGTTTTAAGTGTGTAATGCTCTGACAGGAGTAGCAGACTTACTTTATTTAAGAAGGCATTCATATTGATTTGAGACAAGTCCACTGAAGGGGAAATCTTCATTCTCAAAGCTACAACATCTAGAAACACAAAGACATTAGACAGGTCAGAAGAAACCAACTGTCTTCTAGAATTGACATATTATATCAGGGTCCGGGCAGGGTGTGGTTTGTTTCCCTTTTTTTCTGCTGCAGCTGGATGGGTGGATAGCTTCCTTGGTTTGCTCAGTGTTGTCTGCTCTCTGGGTCTAGAAACTTGTTAATCATGGCACATTGTCTATTAGCTAATATTACTGCGAGCAGTTGTATTTAGCAGCTTTACAATTAAACAAACTGGTGTCAAGTCCGTAATAGTTTTCTCACTTAAAGTTTTTTTGAGTTTGCAATGAGATACACAATTCGAGTTCTGAGTTTGGTTGATTGTTACAACTTTATTGTTTTCACCATCAAGACACAGTTCTGCAATGCCAGGCTAAACACCATAATGGCCTTCTAACAGCAAAGTGTAACACAGAGAAATCATTCAGTGCTAATATCAAGGAAATAGGTCACATACAGTACTGTGCAAAAGTCTCAAACCACCCCTCATTTCTTTATATTTTAGTTCCCCATTTATTTATATATATATATATATATATATATATATATATATATATATATATATATATATATATATATATATATATATATATATATATATATATAAATTTTTAAGTGATCTTGAGCAACATTTTCTTAGTCGTTTTGAAGTTGTTTCAGAGTTTTCTTTTGATGTCAGACACTTTTTCATGTTCAATCCAATCCTTGTACTTGACCATTTTCAGAGGAATTGTTTGTTTTTTAAGTCACTTAAAGCTGACGGTTGCTCATGAATCATTCAAGCATTAAAAAGGCATCATAGTCATCATACAAGGGATGAACCAGCGTTGTCTACGCCAAACAGACAACTTATCAAAAAACAATTTTAAACTTTCTTTAGGTACTTTGCTACTAGCAGCCTGTCGTAAAACACATAATTTGTTTCCATTCATTCTGCTAAATCTGTGAAACTGTACAAATGGAGGACAAAAGAAGAAGATGCAGGCCTAAAAAAATCTACAGCAGTTGAATAATATCTGAAAGTCATGCCCTTTAGAAGTAGAAAAAAAACTCTTGTAAAGACCCAGCACAAGACCTGACAGATGCATCTGGCCTTCATTTAATCCAGCTACTGTTCACTGAAAGTTCATCAGTATGTACAGAGGAGGCTGTCAACATTCAAAGGAGACCTTTGAATGTCTTTCAAGAAGCCTGGAAAGCTATTCCTGAAGGCTACTTGATAAAATTAGAAGAAAGTTTGTCAAAGAAGCTGTGTTGAAGAATAAAAGTGGTTACACCAAATATTGAATTTCAATAAATGGCTGCACCCATTTCCCATGGAAAATATGAAGAAATTACTGGTGTCTCAAGGCTTTTGCACATTATTGTATTTTAATTACTTTAGGCCAGTAAAGGGAAAACTGTTTGCATTAGCCAGTTGTTATACTAGCCATACATGTATACCCAAGCTTATCACCATGCATAGAACATCTGACATTTGGTTTGACCATCTTTTAATTATAAGGCTTATTTCTGTTACTGACATCCTAAATATGTCCACGCAGACTGACTCTTTTGTTTGGAAAATGTCTTTCCCTGTCATTTATACTCACAAACTGATTTAGGAGAAGCTGTGGGAGTTGTAGTTGGTGTACTGCTAGGAGTTGTTGTTTCAGGTGCTGCTGTTGTTGTTGTTGTTAGAGATTCTGTAATCAGATTCAAAGTAGAGCTTACACATGAAGTGCATCAATTGTTTATTGGACAGTAGCGTACTTTAAGACTCTACTTACCATTTCCAACATTCACAATGATGCATTGCAGCTCAGAGTGATACTTTGTTTCACTGTGGAAATAATTCAGTACAACAGGTCTATTTATACAGCAATCAAAAAAATTACTGTAAGTTATAAAAAGAAAATTACAAGGCAGTAAAACGACTCTTCTTCTTTCGGCTGCCATCCTTAGGGTTTGCCACAGCAGCTCATCTAATTAAAGTATTTTTTCATTCAGGTCCTTGCATTTTTAGTTTTTCAGGTAGAAAGCCATAATGATAGACGTAGCAATAGCAGGAACAGGAGAAGCTCAAGAAATACCAAGGGTTCAGAGAAGAGCTACAGTGGAAGTGAAATGTGATGGTAACACTGGGCCCAAGCTTGGAGGACAAAGACTGCCCACTAATTTTTTATATATATATATATATTAATAAAGGTATTCGTAATTCGTCATTACTTTTACTGTCTTATTTTGATCAGATTTCAGAGTCTGTACTTTTTCACTTTTACTTTAGTAAAGAAGTTGAATCAGTACTTTTATGGAGTATTTTTTTAACACAAACATCTTTACTTCTACTTAAGTACAAAATGTCTGTACTTTTGCCACCTCTGCCTATTGGTTTAGAATGATTCACTAATATTTGCATGGTGGTATGAAGAAAATAGGCCAATGTGTTCATTTCATTATCTGACAGTAATTTTGCATGCACCTTTGTTTTGTTTTTTGGGAGGGTGAGACAGTTTCATGCAAATATTAGTGAACCATCTGTGACATCATCGTCCCCATAGATTAACTAACCTTACCTCATCTGTCAACATATCCGTCACCACTGCAAAAAAGAAGGGGCTCAGAGCCGATCGCTGATGTAATCCTACTCCCATCTGGAACCCATCCACTGATCCTACTGTACATGTCATCATTGTCCCCTGTCCACATAAATGCCCTGCACCATTCTAACATACTTTGCTGCCACTATTTGCATACCATATCTCCACTCTTGGCACCTTATCAGTTTGGCACCTGTGTTCCTCCCTTTTCTTCAAAAAGCATGTTTACTGAAGTAATTTCCATCGTCTCAAAATCCACCACAAACTGCCTTTCCAAATTCATCTCCTTAACACCTACAGTACCCAGCTTCTCCTCTTCATCTCTTTTTCCCTCACCTACATTTCTACTGAAGTCCACTCCAATCAACACTCTTTCCCCTCTGGGGACACTTTCTATCACCTCATCCAATTTACTCCAGAATCCATCCATCCATTCTCTTTCGCTTATCCTGTTCAGGGTTGCGGGGGCGGCTGGAGCCTATCCCAGCTGACATAGGGCAAGAGACAGGATACACCCTGTACAGGTCACCAGCCTGTCAAAGGGCCAACACAGAAAGACAGACAACCATGCACACTCACATTCACACCTATGGGCAATTTAGAGTAGCCAGCTAACCTAACCCCAGTAAGTGCATGTCTTTGGACTGTGGGAGGAAACCGGAGTACCCGGAGGAAACCCACGCAGACACGGGGAGAACATGTAAACTCCACAGAGAGAGAGAGAGGCCTGGGCCAAAGTGGAATCAAACCCAGGCCTTCTAGATGTTATTCTAACGGTGAGGCAGCAGTGCTAACCACCGCGGCACTGTGCGGCACATTGACATACATTAACATTCAATATCACACTTTAGATTTCTTGCTTTTCAACCATTTTTAATTTTAGGATATTCCACAATTTTTCTAAGTAATATTTTATAACATGGAGAAGAGACCAACCTGTAAAGTGCCTGTACAACAAAACAGACGGGGTGGCTTTGTCCAGCTTCTCGCCCAGATGGTGTCCATGTCAAGGTGAACTGTCCTGGTCCTGTTTTATTTTCAGATACATTGTGTGGCCCACTGAACAGCAGCTCAGAGATCCTTCAAACAGAAAAGCAAAAAGCTTTTTAAGCTAGATTTACAAAACTTCCCAACAAAAACGAGAAAAGTGGTTTTCTGCAACATGTAGTTGCTTTAACTACTAGAGTAACACTTTCATCTGTCGTCCGACTAAATTTTCTGTATTTTATGGTTAAAATTGACTTTGGGCTGTTATTTTTGTTGTTTTTTTTAATGTAATTAACTTTAATTTTGCATATTTTATTTCTAATTACTATGCAGGACAAGACTTTTAAAGTCTTTAAAATCTTTTCTTTTTACTTACGTGGAGTTTATTCCTGCTGCACTGATGTTAATTTTCAGAGTCTGACTGACATTAGTGTAGAGCTGATCTCCATTGGCTGGAGTTGGAGGAAGGAACTTGGGCAGAAAGAGTCCTTCTGTGCAGGATGGTGCAGCAGGATCCACTGAAACAATGTACAAAGCAACAATGTCAGATACACAGAGCACAGAGTAACTGCTCATTCCTACAGGGTTTTACTCTGCCTAACACTAACAAGACTAAACACAGTATTTATTCATCATCCCAAAATATGTGTATAAGACTACAGGACTTAGAAAAATTAGCTTTGGGTGAGTAGAGTCCAAAATACCAAAATAACTGCATGGAAAACACCACAGGTTTGGTTATGCAGTTTGCTTAGATTCAGTTGTGGCAAATGTGAAGATATGAGTGATAAATGTGTTCTACACAGATGTTTACCTCTCACAACAAACTGGACAGGTATGCTGCTGATTGCATGGTGGGTTTTTATTGTCGTCCGTGTCATGCTGGTTTCAGTCAAAGTGATGGCCTGCCTGGGAAAGTCCATCATCATCAGCTGTACTGCATACAGACCTTCATTGTTGCTGTTGGTGGGGCTGAATGACAGCGTACAAGAGGACTGCAATAGGACATAAAAGGGAACAGGAGGTCAAAATAACTGAGAACTTCTCTGTCAGCCCGTAGAAAAGTCTAAACCCCACTTAATGTGATGCCAGCTAGCCTGCTGTCCCATGTGATGTTTGGTTAACATTTTTCACTTACTGGTGAGAGGCTGAGAACAGATGGTGGTGTGCAGGTGTCACACTCAGACAGTGATTTTCTTCCATATCTGCATTTAACCGTGTCTCCATCAGGGTCAAACATCAGCAGACTGAAATTTCTCTGACAGTTTGAAGGAACTCTGTGAGGGACAACAAGAATTTTTTTTTTTTTTTTTTGCAGAACTCTTTATTTTCATGTGACGCATGAGTACGGGGCCATGCTTGCATACCTCAAAGCTGTCCACAGGCTGACCACTGTTCACTGAGCAGATCCACTGTAATAGTTCAGGTGAACAGCTTTACTCATAAGCAACTCAGTTGTCTTATGAAGGGCTTGTTTTTCCACTTTTAGCCTTTCCTAATATTTGATCAGTTTCACCTCTTTAATACAGTGAAGTCAGACTCATAGGTAAACTCTCACAATTCAGGTGCAAAAGCTGGTGTTTTTTAATTCATTTCAATTTTACTCTTATAGCACTGGTTCACAATAACAGTCACCATTGGCAATTTTGGTGTTCGGCATGTAGAGTGAATTGACTAAATGCAACACAGTTACTGTTATCAGTAAAATACTTTTAATTACCAAATTCAGTGCATATAATTTTTTACATATATTTATTAACAAGGAAACAGAGACACAAACAGTGTGTGGGCTTACCTGACAACTGGTATGATGGTAGTCTGGGGTGACGTGTTGGCTTTGCCGATGTCAGACCGGATCCTCAGATCCACTGCAGTCACAGCTTTGAATGTTGTTATGCCATTTTTGTTGCCAGATGTCCAGCTACCACCAGAGAAACGTCTATGGAAATTCAAGGAGAAGTCAGTTTTCACCATGTTTCACAAAGTGCTCTGGAGGTGTTTACTGTATGTACAAATATGAAATCCACATCAGGTTCTCTGTTTACATGCAGCAAACAACATCACTGGGAATATAAATTTTTTTCCAAGAAGGTCATGTTTAGTTGATTTTATGACATTTCAGAGGAGGTGCATTGGATTTCATCAGTATATATTTTGCAGTTTTGCAGTGCACTCACAAAAATGAAAAATAGGCATTGGAGGAAAAATGGTCAGTGATGAATCCCTCAGTTTGACACCACTCTCCGCTGCTCTCCTCATCGACCTTGTTTAGCTGAACCAACCCATCAGTGAAGGTAGTATTTATACTGTTTGTGCAGGTCTGCGAGTTCCACTTTAAATACAGGGTGCCCTGTAAAATTACATGGAAGAGTATTTATTTAAATACTATCAAATTGTAAAAGGAACTTAATTTCAGCCAAACTGCACATACCGTAGAAGATCCATTTGTGTCATTTGTGCCTCTTGGGTAGTAGTTCATCACAATGCCATATGCTGTCGCCTGGGTGCTGCAGACCATCAGCAGCAAAAGCAGCAGCGCGGAGAGCAACATGCTGAATGCATTTGTCTCCCTGCATCATGCAAATATAGAAATACTGTGTGCAATACCCAGGAGCGGCACTTCCATATTAGTCAGATAACGCTGGAACCACTTGTTTAGTCACAGTAGGCTCACATATGATCTGGGATTAGGAGATATTTCATGGTTATAAGATTGAGATCAGAAATCAAAAATGACACTTGTTGAAAAACAGATGTTTTAACCTTTTTCCTCTGTCTACAACAAGAGTGGACAGAACGTGACGTGCTTCAGTAAAATGTGTGAAATGTACCCACCCTCTTAGAGAGTTTTGGGTTTTTTTTTTTTTTTAAACTTGAACAATTAAAGAAAAATTCTTAAGTATCTCACAAAACAACAGATTTGAGAATGAGGTCATTTTAGACTTGGCTCACTGTTTTTTTTTTTGTTTGTTTTTTTTTGTTCTTTCCTTTTTATGGTGCATTTAACAACATGAATTTGTTTAGCATCAAACTGTTCATATTTTTATCTTTTCAGAAACTATTTGCATTCCCTCTCACTTATGGAGACCAAATGCAAATGCTCACATATACTACAATACTGTATACTGTATTATATCTCAACACTGGAGACTGTGGCAGCAGTACAAGGAAAAGGATCCAAATGCATGATGAAGGAGGCAGAGTTCTGATAAGATAAGATAAGATTTATTTGTCACATGCACAGTTATACACAGTACAATGCACAGTGAAATGTATTTTGTACCTGCAACCATATATACACACACATATAAACAAGAAGAATAAAAATAAGTAATTCACACTATACACTATATACTATACACTATACACACTTTTATAAATTATAATATTTACATTGTGCAATAATGGTCCAGTTAGGGCTCAGAGTTGAGCAGACGGATGGCTTGTGGGTAAAAACTCTTCTTCAACCTTTCAGTCTTAGTCCTCAGGCAGCGGTAACGCCGGCCTGATGGGAGCAGGGAGAAGAGAGAGTGTCCGGGGTGGCTGGGCTGTTTTAGGATCTTCATGGCTCTCAGCCTGCACAGCTTGGTGTAAATGTCCTGCAGGTTGGGGAGGGTGGTTCTGATGGTCCGTTCAGCTGAACAAACCACCCTTTTTAGGGCCATGAAGTCCTGCTTGGTGCAGTTTCCCATCCAGGTGGTGATGCTCCCACACATGATGTTCTCGATGGTGCAGGTGTAAAAGTTCCTGAGCACCGTGAGTGGGAGCTTGAAGTCTCTCAGCCGCCTGAGGAGGTAGAGACGCTGTCTGGCCTTCTTCACAGTGATGTTTATGTGATGAGTCCAGGACAGGTCCTGTGAGATGGTCACTCCCAGGTATTTGAAAGTGTCCACTCTTTCCACCTCAGCACCACTGATGAGAAGTGGATGGTAGTCCCTCTGCTGCTTCGTGCTGAAGTCCACAATCAGTTCCTTTGTTTTGCTGACGTTGAGCAGGAGGTGGTTCTCCTGGCACCAGTTCTCCAGGCAGGAGACCTCTCTCCTGTAGGCTGTCTCCTCATTGTGAGAGATTAGTCCCACAACAGCAGTGTCATCAGCAAACTTGATGATGACGTTGGACTCTGACGTGGCCTTGCAGTCATGGGTGTACAGTGAGTACAGCAGAGGGCTGAGCACACAGCCTTGGGGGGATCCGGTGTTGAGGGTGAGGGAGGATGAGGTGAGGTGACCCACTCGTACCACCTGTGGTCTGCTGGTCAGGAAGCTGTGAACCCACCTGCACAGGGATGGCCCAGGCCCAGGTCCAGCAGCTTAGAGACCAGCCTGGAGGGAACTATGGTGTTGAATGCTGAGCTGTAATCTACAAACAGCACTCTCACATAGTTCCCCTTACCAGTGTCTATGTGTGAAAGGGTCTTGTGGAGGAGGAAGGATATGGCGTCATCTGTGGATCTGTCTGGCCGGTATGCAAACTGTAGTGGGTCGAGGGTGGTGGGCAGTGGGGAGGTGATGAATGTCTTGATGAGTCTCTCAAAACACTTCATCACCACAGAGGTGAGCGCTATGGGCCTGAAGTCATTGGGGCTGCTGGGGTGTGGTTTCTTTGGGACAGGGACTATGATGGACTTTTTAAAGCAGGTGGGAATCACACACAGTTTCAGTGAGAGGTTGAATATCAGTGTAAACACAGGTGCCAACTGGTCAGCGCAGGTCTTAAGGACACGTCCACTAATACCGTCTGGTCCAGCCGCTTTCCTGGTGTTTACACGTCTAAACGCCCTCCTCACGTCACGCTCCGTCACAGTGAATGTCTCCGCCCCTCCGGCCGGGAGCGCAGCGGGCTGTCGGCTTCCCGACTCAAAGCGCGCAAAGAAGATGTTCAGCCAGAGAAGTATTGGCACCGGGAGTGTGTGTGGTGCTTTGTAGTCCGTGATGGTGCGTAGTCCCTGCCACAGTCCCCTGGAGTCAGACTGTTGTAGTTGCTGTTCCAGTCTGCGGCCGTAGCGATGTTTGGCCTCTTTCACCGCTCTGCGGACGTTGTATGATGCAACCTTGTAGTCCTCCATGTTCCCAGAGGTGAGGCCGGAGTTGTAGGCAGCGGTGCGGGACCTCAGAGCGTCGCGGACAGATTTACCCATGGCTTCTGGTTGGGAAAAGTCCTGATAGTTCTCCTAAGCGAATTGTCATCAACAACTTTCCCAATAAATCCCACAACCTTTTCCTTAAACTCCTCGATGTCTCCGCCCGCGCTGCTGCGAAACATGTCCCAGTCGGTGGAATCCAACGTACCCTGCAGAGCAGCCTCTGTTTGATCAGACCACGTGTCACTTCTCTCACAGCAGGGGGTTCCTGCCTGAACCTTTGTTTGTATTTTGGCATGAGAAGGACAGAGGTGTGATCGGACTTCCCAAAGGGTGGAAGAGGCTTTGGTTTGCAGCCCTCTTTGAATGGAGAGTAGCAGTGGTCTAGGGTCCTCTCTCCTCTGGTGGGGCAGTCGATGTGTAGAATAAATTCCGGTATCACCTTTTTCAAGTTTGCATTTAAAGTCCCCGGCTACGATGAGAGCCGCATCACGCTGGTTAGCCTGATAAGTAGTGATGGGAATTATGGCTCTTTTAAGAGAGCCGGCTCGTTAGGCTCCCAAATGGCTCCTTAGATTTTAATTTTTTTTTTTTTAAGTGTAAAATGAATTACTAATGTAAAAGCATACATTAGGCCTATATCAAACATTTCTTTATATACTCAACATATAATAGAGTGCTCCAAATACAAATTATAAAACAAAAGATTGGAAATCAGAAACACCAAGGGCCTTTGAGGAGTTGATCCTGTTTCTCCTGCCTGATGACCTGCTCTGTTTTGTTCTAATTACATTGAGGGATGAACAATTCGTATATACCTATGTAGGTTGTTTGTGCAGCCTGCTCAATATTAAATTTGCAGTCTACACCTCTGTCTATCAGAATAATCCTTTAACGCCAGGCGATCGCTGCTGAATCGCGGGTTTCCTGACCTTATAAGGTGCGAACAGCTGATTAAGACATAGCCTCTCACCAGAGTCAGTCAGCTGGTCGAAGGAACCTGATCAGCTGGCTTTTCACCTTAACTCCGAGACCATTCGTGCTATCGAAAAAATTCAAACGGTTCCTGAAAGCTCAGAAATTACACTTCACAGTCATGTAGTGGTATTACGGTATTTGTGACCGAAAAGTCCGCAAATGCCGGCACTTTAGAAGTACGCTGTCTCCTTCTACTCACTGCGCAGTGTGTCCATGGACCCTCCCCCTCCCGCTCAGACGATCATATGCTACCAATCATCTTAACCAATCACGTGCGGCTTCCACACACACACACACACACACACACACACACACACACACACAAAAAAGGGAAACGAACGAAAAGAAAAACGAAACGGCTCACTATCAGGAGCCGGCTCCTGCCGTTCACTTCAAAGAGCCGGCTCTTAGAGCCGGATCGTTCGCGACCGACCCATCACTACTGATAAGTGGAAATAGCCTCATGTAGCTCGGATAGTGCAGTGTTTGTGTCCGCCTGAGGTGGAATATAGACGGCGCTGAAGATCACCGAAGTGAACTCGCGGGGCAGGTAGTGGGGGCGGCATTTCAGGGTTAGGAGCTCCAGGTTAGGCGAACATGATTGTTTCAGAGGGACAACATTCCTACTGTCACACCAGTTGTTATTAATCATTAGGCACACACCTCCTCCTCTTGATTTTCCAGACTCACTCGTTCTGTCCATGCAATGAACACCGAAGAACTCGGCCGGCTGTATGGTGTGGTCCAGTATGAGGGGGGGTCAGCCATGTCTCCGTGAGACAGATGATGTTGCAGTCCCTTATGTCCCTCTGAAACTGTATCCTGGCCCTGAGTTCGTCCAGCTTGTTATCAAGTGACTGGACATTAGCCAACAGGATGCTCGGCAGTGGCGTCTGGTGTGCTCTACGCCTCAGCCTCTCTCTTATGCCGGCTCTTTTCCCTCGGGGCCTTGTGCATGACCTGGGTGCCCCACGCCCTCCTTGGTTTGAGCTGGCCCACTGGCGCAGGATCTCCCGGGGCCAAGGTGGGAGAAAAAGGTGTCCGAATACAGCCAGAGTACTGTATGAAGAGTCTGTCTGTCATACGTGATATGACACAGAGCAGGCGGAATTATAAAGTCGAAAATTAACGTTAAAACTAATATACAGTGGTGTGAAAAAGTGTTTGCCCCCTGCCTCATTTCCTGTTTTTTTGCATGTTTGTCACACTTAAGTGTTTCGGAACATCAAACCAATTTAAACAATAGTCAAGGACAACACAAGTAAACACAAAATGCAAGTTGTAAATGAAGGTGTTTATTAGTAAAGGTGAAAAAAAATCCAAACCATCATGGCCCTGTGTGAAAAAGTGATTGCCCCCCCTTGTTAAAACATACTATAACTGTGGTTTTTCACACCTGAGTTCAATTTCCCTAGCCACACCTAGGCCTGATTATTGCCACACCTGTTCCCAATCAAGACATGACTTAAATAGGAGCTGCCTGACACAGTAAGGTCCACCAGAAGATCCTTGAAAGCTACACATCATGCCGAGATCCAAAGAAATTCAGGAGCAATTGAGAAAGAAAGTAATTGAGATCTATCAGTCTGGAAAGGGTTATAAAGCCATTTCCAAAGCTTTGGGAATCCAGCGAACCACAGTGAGAGCCATTATCCACAAATGGCGAAGACATGGAACAGTGATGAACCTTCCCAGGAGTGGCCAGCCGCCCAAAATTACCCCAAGGGCGCAGCGACGACTCATCCAAGAGGTCACAAAAGACCCCACAACAACGTCCAAAGAACTGCAGGCCTCACTTGCCTCACTTAAGGTCCAGCGTTCATGCCTCCACCATCAGAAAAAGACTGAGCAAAAATGGCCTGCATGGCAGAGTTCCAAGAAGAAAAGCACTGCTGAGCAAAAAGAACATTAAAGCTCGTCTCAATTTTTCCAAAACGCATCTTGATGATCCCCAAGACTTTTGGGACAACATTCTGTGGACCGATGAGACAAAAGTGGAACTCTTTGGAAGGTGTGTGTCCCATTACATCTGGCGTAAAAGGAACACTGCATTTCAGAAAAAGAACATTATACCAACAGTAAAATATGGTGGTGGTAGTGTGATGGTCTGGGGCTGTTTTGCTGCGTCAGGACCTGGAAGACTTGCTGTGATAAATGGAACTATGAATTCTGCTGTCTACCAAGAGATCCTGAGGGAGAATGTCAGACCATCTGTTCGTGTACTCAAGCTTAAACGTACTTGGGTTCTGCAGCAGGACAATGATCCTAAACACACCAGCAAGTCCACCACTGAATGGCTGAAGAAAAACAAAATGAAGACTTTGGAGTGGCCTAGCCAAAGTCCTGACCTGAATCCTATTGAGATGTTGTGGTATGACCTTAAAAAGGCCGTTCATGCTCGAAAACCCTCTAATGTAACTGAATTAGGACAATTCTGCAAAGATGAGTGGGCCAAAATTCCTCCAGAACGCTGTAAAAGCCTCATTGCAAGTTATCGCAGACGCTTGGTTGCAGTTGTTGCTGCTAAGGGTGGCCCAACCAGTTATTAGGTTTAGGGGGCAATCACTTTTTCACACAGGGCCATGATGGTTTGGATTTTTTTTCACCTTTACTAATAAACACCTTCATTTACAACTTGCATTTTGTGTTTACTTGTGTTGTCCTTGACTATTGTTTAAATTGGTTTGATGTTCTGAAACACTTAAGTGTGACAAACATGCAAAAAAACAGGAAATGAGGCAGGGGGCAAACACTTTTTCACACCACTGTATACAGGCAAAGAGTAGGAGCAGGTACGAGGACTGCTGACCTCACCGGCGCCATCTTAAAACATCTGTTTCAAAAACAAGCTTCACTAGCTTTAGTTAAACTGTTGTAAAACGAAACAATTAGGATGTGGGGAGTTTTTTTTCAGTTTAATAGACAATGTCTTTACTGGTCTAATAACAAGAAAGCTGCCTAAGACAGGCTGTACTAAAGAATAAAGTTGGTCATACCGTTTATTAGCTTCCAAGCACATATAAACTCTGTTTTTCCCTTTATTTCCATTTGTCTTTGCAGATGATTTAATATATTGCTCCACCTATTTCCCATTTTCCTCAGAAATATGAAGCAACGAGGGATGAATAAAAACTTTTGCAGAGTACTGTGTAGCTTCAAAGAAGTGCAATGTAATATCAGATCATTAAAGAAGAAAAACAAGAAAAACAAGATAACAAGAAAAAGCTCTTAACTTTACAGAATAAAAAAAAAACATTTTAATTACTGAATTACTGCACTACTGTGTGGCGTGAACACAATCAGAAATCAGCAGTAATCAAAATTACCTTAATAATTATATATTAAGCAGTCAGGTGAACAACCAGGGTGACTCTATCAAGCAAGAAGACAAAGAACTGTGAAATCATTAGGGCAGGGCTTAGTTACAATTATGGGTAAAAAAACAAAAACAAAAACAGGAAGCAAACAACCAAGAAAAAAGCCTTTCAAAATAAAACATGATACAAAGAATATTCAAAACTGTGCATAAAACCAGACAAGCAGAACCCAGCTCCTGTGGTTGCAAAGAGTGCTGCATGTTTCTCCACTGTCTGAAGAGAGCTCATGGCCTCCTGGCACAAATGAGCAGGTTTCTTGAAGAGCAGCTGTTATTGCCGAATTTTAACTGATCTATAAAACAACAGAAGGAATTATTGTCACCCATCATAACTTGTTGTGCTGAGTATCTGTGATATATTTGAATTTAAAAACACACAGACACTAAAACTGGAAAAATGAACTTTAAAAATGCTGATTGTTTATTACAAGCAAAGTTTAATGCATATTGACTGAGGATTTGTTTAAAAAAATCCTGCTCAGACCTCAGGAAAACCAATGATTGGCTTTCACAATCTGTGTATAATTTTACCTCCATAGTTCATCTGTAAGCAGTCGTCATTCAAAAGAATTATCAGGCTATCTCAGGGCCCAGTTATGAAAGCGGAAACTTGTGCCATCACTCCAGAACCAAACACTCTCCTCGAAAATTAGAATACAGTCCAGTTATTTACTCAGTAGGATTTAATTACACTTTTAATTTTGCAATGTTCTGGTGTAATTTGTAACTTACATGTTGAGCATCAGAGCCGCCGAGACATGTGAGCGGAAATGCATGAGCAGCCTGCCTAATGACATTTTGAATGAAGCGATACTCTCCAGACCTGTGCACCAATGCCAGGTGTCCTCTCTGGTTCTGACAGTGTCTCTACAAGAAGGACAGAAAACTCTGAGAGTTACAAGGAGCGACATGTGTAACATGAGGAAATCTGGATTGGCCACAAACATAATCACACAAAAAGCTGTTTAAAAAACAACCACAAAAAGATTCGAAATAGAGATGATGTTGCTGCAAAAATGGACATAACAGAGAAAAAAAAAACAGCACCATAACAAAGAGACATGTTTTAAATAAACTCAATACCCTCAACACTAAAAATGCTTTTGGTTTAACAGTTATGTTTTATTTATGGTCGATTTTTGTTATAATCAGTAGCTGAAAGAAAAAAAAAACATGCATCGCTTTAGCCAATGGGCTGCTGCCTAGTGGCGCATTGCCCCGCCCACCACTTCCTTCGCGGGGGGGCGGGCTTTCCTCTGTCTTTCCGGCTGCGACTCCGATGCTGAGCGAGCTGTTAAGGAAAAGGGAGACGGAGATTCAGTGGAAAAAGAGCACAAAAAGCGATATATAGTAAGTAGTTAGCAACGTTACCAATGCTAAGCATGATTTTGTGCATATAAACTGCTGGAGTGATGCATTGAGCTCACGAATGTTAACTCGATCGGTTCCCTCTGTATTTCTGGTTGTAGAGAGTCAGAGGTCGGAGGCGGCGCCATTTTGTGTTGCGCTGTCCTCTCGTGAGATCGGTGAGCAAATTATTTTACTTGTTCCTGGCTTATTTGCAATTTTTGAGTTCAGTGTGAGTAAAGTATTTTAAAATTTATCAAAGAAAAAGGTTTACAATAGTAAGTTCTGTTTTTTTATTAAGAATGTGATTGAGATTGTAAATATTTAATCTTTTGAGCCTGAAGAAACAGTTACTCATTGTACTTCATGACGCTGTCGTTGACAGGTCAGGTTTTTTTTCTTGCTTTGTTTTATTTGTGATGTGATGGCGAGCCAATCCCACAGACGAACCAGACAACTTCTTCCCGTGCTGCCCTGCACAGTGCGGTAGGCCAGCTGCGACAAGGATCTCTGCCACACCATTCTGCACCTGCTGCCCTCTTTCACACACACACACATACACTGACGTTCCCCTGGACTTTTAGACGCTTTAAGGACTTCTACGGACTCAGCACACTCCCACAGGCGGGAAGCGGACCTGGTATGGACAGATTGGAAACACCCCTCCAAAATAAGGTTCTGTTGCATACAGCTGGTGAGATCGAAGCAGTGTGATATTTGTTATTGGAATGGTTTTGTTTTGAACTAAAGCCTAAGTTGTGAATTTAGAAGGGTGCACCCGGGAAAATTTTGAAAGTGACTGTGATTGTAAAATGATATTACTGGTACCGAAGAGAAACTTTTATTTAAAATTTATTTTATTTGTTACAATATATTTTCTTTAAAATACACAAGCCGGCAACTTTTCAAAACCATAACCTGTGTTCGAGTCTCATTCTTTTCACACTTCCTTCCTGTAGCCGAACCTAATGGCCCAAATCAATTAAGCTTCCTTACCTTAAGTCTTGGAAGGAAAATCCTGAGGTGAGATTTCTATAAGTAACTTAGGTGGTTACAACAGTCTGAAGAGATGGCGACTCGAGACCTCTGGTAAACTGACTCCTGCCGCACTTTAGGACTGGACTGTAACTATGATGTAACTGAACTGACACTAATTCAGATTTTCACCCTCAGAACATTTTGCTTTGGATGTGAGTCGAACCTCTGATGGAGACAGCAGTGATGTGTCACTCCAACCCAGAGCCGGCCCGAGCCTTGAAGGGGCCCTAAGCGAAATTTGATTTGGGGGCCCCCCTCATACCACTTCATTGTGTCCTGAGCCTAACAGTTATTAATACGGAAAGGTTGAAACTGAATATTCATTTTTTGGGATGCATCGCTGTTTCAGTCTCAGCCCATTGAAAAACAATGTATTTCAATATGATACACATTGTAAAACTATGTCCATGACATAATTGATTGCATTCAATATCCGTTCTAGAGGGCATAGACTTTTTAGGAAGTATGTAATTTAGGGTGTTTGACCTGCTTTTGGGCATGTTGGACATGCTCTTTTCATCCAAAAGATGTATATTTGTCATTAACTGTGCAAATGCACCCAATTACAGACTAGTAAATATGCCATTTGTAATATATAAATAATAACTATGCAGCATACAGAATTGCGGAGCATCAATAGAATAATATCAAACACAAGTGGTCAACGATTGGGCCCAGTACTGTAAATGTTATTACGCTACTATACCACAAAATGGCATGGTGGCACTCCAAGAGCACAAATGGGACATAAAAGTGAGGTCCAATAGTCTATCCATGCAACCTGACCACAGTGTGAAGAAAACAAAATGCTGTCACCACAGGAACAGTGATTGAACCAGGATAAACCACCACAGCTCACAGATGCAGTTCTGTCTGAACATGCATGAATAAAACCAAGATATGCAAAGCTAGCATGTCCCGTCCACTGAACCTTGTAAATACTGAACAGCCCTGAAATATAAGAGTCATGATTCTGCAGTGTGGCAGGCAGGATAAGGACCCAAACACAGGACTCAGGAGAAAAATGTGTGAACTCAGTAATACACAACTTTGTTTCTGGATGCACATCAGGTACAAGAAAACTAGAAAGCTCACCTGGAGCTAATAGGTCAACAACTAGGAATACTCAGGGAAACTCTGAACCAGGAAACACACTGCCTGAGTGAGACGATGTGACAAAGAACAGGAGGACACAGATGATACACACACGAGGTGATCAGGGAGAGAAGACACACCAGGGAGCACAGCGGAGCAAGACAAGGGGAGTAAAACTGAATATGATACAAAGCAAAACAGGAAGTAGACATGGAAACAAATGCTGCCTTGAGGACACAGGGAAGCAGACACACTGAGGGACTACAACACCTACACTAGAGCAACAAGATCATAACTAGACACAAGAGGAGGACATAAACTACAGCACAAGGAACAGAGACCAGGACTAAAATCCACTCAACAGGAGAACAAACCAGAAACAATCAAACACCAAACAGAACCGGGAACTTGAATTTTAGTTTTAGTTTTTAGTTTAGTTATTTGTTCTTACTCATCCTTTTCATTTTTTCTCTGTATTGAGCTGCTGTAATGCACAAATTTCCCCGTCGTGGGATCATTAAAGTTTTATCTTATCTTATCTTAACACAGGAAGGCTGGAAACTGAAACAGGATTAAATAGAAAGTGAACAACAGCCAAGAACAGATCTCAGAAAACTAAGAAGCCTGAGGATAGAAACAATGAAACCAACCAGGAATTAGCAGAAAAAGACAAAAATTCAAAACTGCAACAACACAGTAAACTAGGAATCAAACAGTAACATTAACAATATAAACTGAAAAATGAATGCCCTAAAATTATAAATGCTGGGTCATAAACCCACGACCATGATGATAAGATCCAAGCAAAAAGTATCTTAACTACTAACAGAGTAAGGAAGGTGACACAGGCTGACAGGTTGTTTTTGACAGAGACACAGTGACATGATAAGTACCATACTTAGCCGGCTAGCGATAGCTAAGTACATTTGGAGCTGGTTACAAACTAAACTATTGTAACTGCTCGTGGAAACATACCTTTGTCTTTTTCTTCCTCCAATCTTCTCCTTTCCCTCCTCTCTGCCTCACAGAGACAGCTCCTTTCTGTCACATTTCTGTTTCGTAGCTTCATCCAAAAATGACCTAAACTGACGGAGCATCAGGTCACCTGGAGCACTGCTGATGCGCATGCGTGCCCAAACTACCTGAATTCACGCTGACACACACATAGTCAGTCAGCACGTGGCCTACTCATTAAAGTAGTGTTTTTACAATTGTACAAATATGAGGAGGGGATAGGTTTTTTCTTTCTTTAGGACACTAGCATGTTAAAAAAAACAAAAAAAACAAAACAAATGAAGGCGAGCTTGGGGGCCCCCTGGTGGTCAAGGGGCCCTATGCAGCCGCATATGTCGCCTATGCCTTGGGCCGGCTCTGCTCCAACCCCCCAGCTCGAGACCACCAACAGGTACAGGAAGTCAGGAAACTTTAGCTCCACACCTGTGTTCCCTTCAGGACAATATTTGCCTCAAAGGTTTAGTGTCAGTTTTTTCAGTAAATTGTGGCTTTATTTAATTTAAAGGTCTTAACTCTGTAACAGCTGTGATAGACGACACGCTGACAGGAAGGATGTTAACAAGCCTGTAATGAACACTGTGTGACATCTCACAGCTGTGAGCTCAGGAAATAAATGTTGTAAAGATAAACATGTAAAATAAGTGGGAGAATATTTTCATCTGGGCTGTGCAACACAATATTCATATTCTGGGATGTTTAGTACTCTTTGTACACTTTGACTGTATTTATCTAAAGTGCAGAGTAAACAACATGGAGGATTTCAGGCTGCTAATGCTACAATAATATAGCCTAACAATATTCAGCCTCTTTCTCATGCCTGATTGGCTTAGCCTAATCATGTGATCATATTCTGCTGTGTGATTGGCTATCCCTACTTGACCATTATTGACTGAAAGGAGAAAGTGTGGAGTCCCCACATCTAGCAGCTGACAGGTCACTGAACAGCTGACAGCAGCTGGATAGTGAGAAACTGGGGAATCCCAAATTTAAAGTAAAGACCCGTCTGTTTATAATAACATCAGTTCTAAGCTGCAGCCTTCTGATTGGCTGAGAATCTAACATGTTGGTCAGGTGTGACTCACAACCATGAATACAGACTATGACTCATCACTGAGCAATGCTAAACCCATAGCGATTGCTCAGCAATGATGCTCAAATGTAAACAACATGTTTGCCTTATGATTATAGTGATGCTGTACAGAATACACTGATACCAGCAGATTATATTGTGTGGGTGCATTATACAGTAATATTCCTGTACACACGTGTATAATGTGATGTGAATATCTTCTAAGTATGCATTATGTCTAGCTTATTGTTATACATTAAATAGATATTATATAGTATACACCCCTGTAAGAGTGCAGTATGTACTTTGTTTATCATGGAAAAGCTTTGTGTGTGTTCTAGGATGTAGTTACCATAAAGTATTTGTAGAAATGTTAAAGATAATCACAGAATATTGATCTCTTACTGCAGGCTTAAAATAGTTTTGATTTAATGAGTATTGTTAACATTGAAGACATTTCTCTATGTAAAAATAGGGCATGACGGGAACTACTGGGTCTAAGTATCATGATTCAGGTTCTGCAGTTTGTTTCTCCTGTTCAGGGAGTTTGTGGTGTTTCTGTCAGTGATGTTTGAAGGCAGCAGGAAAATGTTTCTCATCACTTCTTTAGTTATTTATTATCAGGAACCTTTGTTTGTTTGAAGCTGGAAACAGGAAATATGATTCTCTGTAACTCTGCAGCCAACATGAGGTCACATTAATTTATCAGCACACTTAAAATAAAAGGTTTTAATCAAATTAATTTTTATCTATATCAGACAAATTAATTCTGAAAATATCAGAATCAATTCTGAATTCAGTCACCACAGACTACATTTGGTAAGAACACAGAACTAAGTCTGAATCATAAATTTATAACAGGATAAAGTATTTTTATTAGAGCACAGTGAAATCTGTAGATCAAAGACTGGAATCAGTGTTTCAGGTAAAGATGAATAAATAAAGAAAAGTTGAATAAAGTCATTTGTAAATGCTGCCAGGTTTGAATCCTTTTATGATCTGTGTAGATAATTTAGACAATTAATATTGATTCATCAAACATTCAAACCTCACACTGAATCACCTGGATTCAAGATTCATGTGTGAACTATTGAGTAGTTCACTTTTTTTTCAGTGAGTAAAAGTAAAACTATGAAGATAAATGTGAACAAGTAAACTTCATGTTAGGAAGAGACTTTTTATGAGTATAAGTATCAGATAACAGGTAAAAATCTCAAACAGCTCAAAGATTCAAATTTTTGTTCCATTTTCAAAGTTCAAACCTCAAAAACATTAAGTTTACTTTCATATATGATCAAGAAAATCAACAATCTTCACATTTCAGAAACTGGAAGCAGTTTTAAATATGACTAAAATAATTATAAAACAATCAATTTTCTAATCATTGACTAACTGATGAATCACTGCAGCTCCAATGGATTCTTTGCATTTGACAACCCACTACAGCAACTACAGAATAAAACCACTAACCAGACTGATTCAAGACTGAAAACATGCTGAATATGAAGAGTAGTATAATTGAAACTCACATGATTATCAGCCATAAGAACAGATCCAGATTTATATTGATGTAAGGTATATAAATGTAAGTACAGTTTGAATCAGTGCAATATTATTTTCAGACATCAATGGACCACTGAACTTCTCAGCTTCTAAAATGTAAAGCCTCATTTAGAAACTACACAAGTACATATAATGGTCAGGATCAACATGAACCTATCTTCTCTGTCTATCTGACTTTAATCAACTCTGCAGTGGCTCCATCATAAAGATAAAGTCCAGCATAGAGCGGCTGAGTGAATGTGGTCTGGACTCTGTGGAGGAGAGTCATGGTTTCAGAGATGCTGTAGAAAGACAGAATACCTGCTCTGTGATCCAGGTACACTCCTACTCTGGAGGACCGAGGACCTGAGAGGACAGTGTGGACATTGTTGTGCTGAAATGTATAACTGTTTGTCTCACAATGTAATGCCCAAGATTTGTCATTCCATCCAAAAAAACATTCACTTGCAATCCCTGCTCTACTGATATTCTTGTATGCGACTGCTACATTAACTGCTCTCCCTCTCCACTCCACCTCCCAGTAACAACGTCCAGTCAGACTCTCTCTACTCAGGACCTGATACCATCCAGTGAATCTGTCTGAATGATGAGAATAAAACTGTTGTTGTTTCATTAATGTTACTTTTCTGTTCCCCTCAGATAATAACAGCTGTCTGTTTGCTGTGTTTGGATCCAGTGTGATTTCATGTGAATATTTTAAGAATCCAGCTCTGATCTTTGGCTCTGGTGGTGACAGTAAAACATCCTCTTCAGTGACTGTCAGTGAGATGTTTGTCCATTCCTCTCTCAGGATGTCCTGTAGTTTATCTCTGGTCTCTGACACAGCTGCTGTCACATCCTCAAAGTACCTCAGAGGACCAATATTGATGCTGGATGAGTGTGTAGACTCACTGAGTGCTGACAGTGAGGGGTAGTTGTGTAGAAACTGGTTGTGATCCTCTGTGTGTGAGAGCTGCTCCAGCTCGGCGTCTTTCCTCTTCAGCTCAGCGATCTCCTGCTCCAGCTTCTCCTGAAGCTCTTTGACTCGACTCACTTCAGTTTCCTGCTGGGATCTGACCTGCTGCTTCACATCAGAGCTTCTTTTCTGGATCAGACGGATCAGCTCAGTCAACATCTTCTCACTGTCCTCCACTGCTTTATCAGCGGAGCCATTGATGGCCTCCACCTCCTGTTGAAGCAGCTTCACATCTTTCTCTCGGTCCTGGATTCTCTGCTGGATGTTTAGTCGTCTCACCTCGAGCTCCTTCTGCTTCTCAGTCCTTTCTGCTGCAGCTGGGACTGTTTCATGGCCTTGATGTTCATCCATTGTGCAGAGATAACAGATACTCTGCTGATCAGTACGACAGAAAATCTTCATCACCTCATCATGATGAGAGCAGATGTTCTCCTGGAGCTTCTTGGAGGGGGCCACCAGCTTGTGTTTCTTCAATGGAGCTGCATCATAGTGAGGTTGGAGGTGTTTCTCACAGTAAGAGGCTGGACAAGATAAACAGGACTTGATGGCTTTCAGCTTCCTCCCAGTGCAGACATCACAGGCCACATCTTCAGGTCCAGCATAGCAGTGATCAGCTGGAGCAGCTTGGAGTCCAGTCTTCTTCAGCTCCTCCACTAAAACAGCTAACATGGTGTTTTTCTCCAGGACAGGCCTCGGTGTGAAAGTCTTCCTGCACTGAGGGCAGCTGTGGATTCCCTTTTTCTCCTCCTCTTCATCCCAGAATCTTTTAATACAGTTCATGCAGTAGCTGTGTCCACAGGGAAGAGCCACCGGATCCTTCAGTAGATCCAAACAGATGGAACAAGTGAAGGTTTCTCGGTCCAGCTGAACTCCTTTCTGCGCCATTTCTCCTCTCAGTGTCAGTGACTGTGTGAGTTTCACTTCCTTATAACTGAAACTAGTCTGAACTCTGATCTCAGCAGCATGTGTTTCTGCAGTGAATGGAGCCTGTCAGCTCTGACACAGCACCACATGTTGGTTACACCCATCTTCAAACTACAGATCTGAAGGGGAGGGAACGAGGAAACATGGACAGAGAGGAGGTGCTGTGTTTAAGAGCAGGAAGAAGAGGGAGGAGTTATCAGGCTGTGCTTCATTCCAGGAAGAGGAGCTCTCTGAGAGCGATACTGTGTGTTTAACCCTTTTTATTTACTGATCACCTGAACTTCTCAGCTTGTTAACCCTTTCTTCTTTATAAATAAACTTCACTTTAGAAATGTCAGAGTTCTCAAAGTTAACAAACTGTCCTTCAGTTTTAGTCAAAGCAGGAGGATAATGATCCTAAACATAGAGATAAAGCAGCCACTGACATGATGCTCATGTTGCATTTAAGTTCATGTTAGCTTCAATGTTTCGCTCCCTCACACACCATCAAAGGTGAGAGGGTGCAGCAGGTGTGTGAGGCAGTAAATTGGAGGTGGGTATTATCAAAGTACAAACACTTTGTTACTGTACTTAAATAGAATGATCAGGTATTTGTACTTTACTCGAATATTTATTTTTCTCATGACGCTTTACTTTTACTCTCTACATATTTTAACATATATTTTTCGGACTATAAGCTGCACTTAAAATCCTTAAATTTTCTCAAAAATCTGCAGTGCTCCTTATGATCGGTGCGCCTTATGTATGAATGCTTGTTTTGCTTACTGACCTTGAACCATTTTCATGTGGTACACTGTGCTCAGAAATCTGTTAAATATTTTAATGTGACTTTGGTAAAGGACGTTTAACAAATATTGACAAAGCGTACGACGTGGGGGGAGGGGGTAACACTCAGTGTACACTTTTCATGTAGTTTTCTGACCGCCGATGGCTGCGGCATCCACACCACTGCACCATTGTGAGGTGAAGGAAATGAGTTCCATGAAGTTCATGGTATATGTGTCCTCTTACCTTATGTACATTTACTTGCCTGAGAAATTTGCCTTAGACTGTAAACTAAATATAACTGAACAATGACACAGAAGCACATAATGTTTTAGGACAAAAGGTTTCTGCTATGTCACCATTGTATCAATAACAGAAGCAAGGACTCTCGAGTGGAGTGGTCAACGAGACTAAACATGATAAAGGAACACTTGGAGGGAGAAGCAGCTGTGGAATCCTTTCTCTCTGTCTTGCACATTTCTTGTTTTGTATATGATGTAACCAAGATTGATAAGCTGTCACCATATGAAACTGTAACTTGAACTTCATGCCATCCCACACGGGGATGAGATGCAGTCCTGACCCGGATTAATCTGTAAAACTGTTTGAAATGGCTTAATTCAATTTAATAATTGGACTCCTTATTCAACACGTTTTCAGTCCTTACTCGTCAGTGTTGCTGTGTCCCAGAAATCAACCACGGCCTCCCCGCCTCCTCCAGCTGAGCTTAATCCTGCTCTAATTCCACTGCTAAGCTTGAAAAAAAAAACAAAACCTATATTAAAATGAAAATAAGTAAAACTATCATTTACTGCCAAAAAAATTAATTACCACAATATAACATAATTGATTCTCGGCTGTTTAAAGAGAAACTTTTTGAGCGAAAAGTTCTTAAATTCAAAGCCAACAAACAGGAAGTTTCAGAATCAGAATAGACCCAGTGGCTAAAGGTGTCATTTCCTCACATACTGCATATCATTTAATTTTTACTCAAGAATGCTTAAATGTATTTCACAGCAGATTATAAGGGGGTAACAACTGTAGCTTCAATCCTTTGAATAGTGAGTAACTTTGTGTAGCTTACACATCAGTTTAAGGTATTATTAAGTAGCTTATCCTTCCTGTCTTACACTGTAATCCCACTATAATTTTAGGCCCATGCATTATATTACTGAGTCATATGAACTCTATAAGTATTAAGAAAAACAATTAAAGACACTTTGCATTTTCAAAATTAAAAGACAAACAGTTGAAATTAGCTGTAGCTGATCCCAGGCTTTTGGGTTTAATCTGAGAGGCAAACAGAAAGGTGGAGAAATTCCACTGGACATGAGTGGGGTGACTGAACTTTGGAGTACGTCCATGTTACTGACTGAGGGAATTTTCCTGCATCATTACTGTTTGAATTCAGATTCTTTGTTCTGTTCACTGAGCATTTTATTTGACCTTTTTCATATTTTACACACACACATATATATATATATATATATATATATATATATATATATATATATATATATATTTCAATTCTACATTGTTTAAGCTACATTATCATGTGCATATTTAATGATTTTGCTGCAGTAACAATAATTACTTCACTTTGGGGTTAAATAAAGTATTTTTCATTCTTGCCTCATTGTTTATTCTCTGAATGTTTTCAGAGAGGAAGAAGCATTAGCCGTTTATAATATTAACAGTTTAAATAAAACAAAATTCAGTCAAGAGGAAACAAATGAAATATGTTTCCAGGAAACACTTTACTAGATATTACAAGGAGCATCATACAGTGATTTTTCAAGCTCTAGAGACGACTATGACCTGGATGACTGAGAACCTACACAGACACATCATATAGTGATATTAATACATGGGTAGTGAATGGATCTCAGTGTCTCTTACTGTGAAGTAACCCTAATATATTTGTTCTTAAATTACAGCTTAAGGGGTTCATTTCTAAAGAAATGAAGCATCACTTAATATATTTGTTAACACACATACAATAAAGTGAATCATTTACAGACAACAATATTTATGAGCTAAACAAATGATAGAGAAAGTTTTACACAAGACTCCAATTAATTCTGAGCAGAAACTCATCGACTCACTCTAGTGTAGTCTGTGTGCCAAAGACACACACTGTGGTACTTATGTGGTTCTTTAAAAGTCTCTCTGAAGCTTAAAAAATTGAACTACTGAAGACCAACAGGTAAATATTCAGGAGAGTCTGCTCACGTCCTCCATGCAGGCTGTTCTTATCTTCATTCCTCAGACCTGTCTTCCTCCAAGTGTCCACCAGGTGTCCTCAGAGTTCCCTTCCCTCCATCCACTTCTTATTCCTCACCTCATGTATTTCTCTGCTTCATACTTTGAATCCTTGTTTCTTCAAGCCTGTGTTTGGATCCCAGTCTGTGAGTCTTTGTTCCCTCTGCTGTCTGCATTTGGTGCTCTGTGTATGTGTTACTCTGCTAACATCAGCTGTGACACTTAAAGCTTCACCATGAGTCCTAATTCATAATGTGGACTCTGAAGAGCATGAACGCACAACTCTGACACCTAATCTGTGTAAATGTACAAATCTATCAAACATGTTTAAGCACACAGCCACAGAGAGCTTTGAAATGCAATCAGCAGTTCAGTGGTTAAACAGTCCCAACAATAAACATTTACAATATCAGATATGATTAGATATAATTGATTGATTGATTGATTGATCGATTGAATTAACAAGAACCAACTAAGGTGACCAAAGCACTTTACAGTCAAAGTTGCATCACAGAGGAAATACACAAGAACAACAATAAAAAGGAATATAATGAAAATGTAATTCCACTACATCAGTGCTTCTCTATTATTTTCTGTTATGCCCCCCCCCCCCCCGACTATAAATAGTTGCGGCAGAACCCGCTCTATGCTGTGAGTAGGCAAAAAAAAAAAAAAAGTGCACCATAGCGCTGTTACTGTTACTTACTGTGCACACTCTGACAATGAGAGCGCCACTGCCACCTACTGTTGTGGATTTGCAATTACAATTTATTCTAGTACGGCAACAAAAGCATGTCCCCCGGGGTCAGACGTGCCGCCCCCTGGTAAGCGCACCACGCCCTCCCTAGGGGGCACGCCCCACTATTTGAAAAGCATTGTACTACATGGTATTAAAACACCTTTTTTTCTATCATTTGCTGAGGGACTAAAACAGGAGGAGTCAGGGAAACAGGATGCACAAGCTGGGAAACTAAAAAGGAGATTGGTTTTAGTCTTACTGTCAGGTCAGATGCAGGTCTTTCTGGCCTCACTGGGTCGGTCTGTGATGCTGGGCTCACGGTCAGGTCCAGCATTGAGCTGCAGGTTTTCTTACTGAACAACTTATTGAGTGAGTTACAGTCAAATGTTGTGGACATAAAAACTGTTGACACAAAGTTCTTGTTGTAAATATGGAGTCCTCACTGTGTGTTTGTGAAGTCAACTTTCCACTAGTATTGATAATGTTTGTGCTGTCTGGATAAACGCTGTAGTTTATGGTGATGATGTTCAGGTTAAAGGAGAGTGTGATCAATGAAGGTTTGTTTAAATGACTCAAAATAAAACACACAAACTGTGTTCACATCAAACTTATGATAAATTAAAGTTAAAAATTTACAGTTACACACAAATTCTACCTGATGGACGTTTCAGGCTGAACTTTTTGTCCTTAGACTTAAAATAAATAATGAAGTCATTTTAAAGGTGAGTTTGCAGGCTGCAGTTTCCCTGCTGTTAACAGGGGAAAGAAAACTTTAACCCTCATTGTTATTACTGTTTTTACAGAGCGTTGGAGTTATAAATAATATAAATATGAATCTCTATGTTCAAACATATTTTGGTTGCAGATTCTTCAAACAGCTCCTGGATCCATGAACACTTCATCAGACTGTGTGGATCTAAAACAAAGTGACTGCAGGAGCCTCTGACAGTCAGATAAATGTGCAGCAGTTAAAGGTCCAGGCTGTGTCTGTCAGCTGATCTGAACCAGCTTCACTGCCCAGCTGTTGACCCGTGACACAAAACAAAAGTGAAAGAAGAATGAACCACAAACAAACAAAGAGAAGGATTATCACCAACCACCAAAGCCTCCTCCTCACTGACAGGAGTGCTGTGTACATTTCATGCTGTTATAACTGAGGCCAAACACTTCAGTCAGAGTGGAGACACTGAAGAGACTAAAGAAGAAGAGACAACAGGAGTATGCATTTGATCTTTTTAGTATGATTTTCTGTATTTGTAGTTCATTCTTCCCTCTTAGTGTGCAATATTTATTTTATTTTATTTTATTTTATTTATCTTTGGTCCCTTCAAAATGTCTGTGAGTGTAGGTAGTACAGTAACAGGTCTAGGCTGTAATGTTCGTGTTTAAACACAGACTGTAAAGCAGGGTGTGACTGTGATTAACGGTGAACAGTTTGTGCGCTTTGTGTGCGTCACAAGTCTTGACATATTGAACAATGAGCTGCAGCTTCTTCTTCACCTCAAACAGTCAGACTGCTGTTTGTTCTTCCAGCTGATCAGTAAATTAATCATGAAGAGGGCAGCTCGCTGTTCACTCTCCTGCAGACAAGAAGACTCTAAAACCTCCTGTATGTTTACTTTTTGGTGCATTTAATTGTTTCAAAATATATGTACCGATGACGTAGGCTGATCATGATCAGTTTGGAAGAAAATTATTTTTTTCAATAGAGAAAGTGAATCTGAGCATGTCTTAAAAAAGCACAACAAATGTAATTTTGGTAAAAATTTTAAGAAGGAAACTTTGAACAAAGCTGAACTTTCAAAGCCATTTAATTTAAAGGTGAGCAGCGCCCTCTGTTGGCCAATGTTCAGCTTTGTTATCTGTTAATCTGATGAAAATATACAGCATTTTATTTTATTTTATTTATTTTTACAGGTCACTGTCTCATTGTAATGCACCCAGTAAGGTCAGCAGGAACACCTCCTCACATGTTCGCCCGCCTTCCCAGAGAGGAGCTCATGACTCACAGAAACAGCCGTCAGAGACGCAGCTCCAACACGAGGAGAGGTAGAAAACAGCTTAAAAACAGGAAAATATGTTTGCTGGGTAATACAAAACAAAACACTGCACTCTGATGTCCAGAGAAGCTTTTAAATCTTGTATCTCAAAGTATGTGCAGAATAATGATCATTATATCCTGGCTGCACAGAAACTGGATCTGCTGGTTTTTAAGCAGATGAAAAAGTGAATGTGAGACAAAATGTGAAATATTTCAGTTCTGATATTTTTATCCTGTTCTTTACAAAGATATTAAAAGTGTTTCCTCTGATCAAACTTTATTGTCACAGGGAGAAGATGATTCAGCTCCTTCTGTTTTTCAGCACGATGTCCTCCGTCTGTGAGTTTCCACATTTAAAGAAATCTGTGAACAAATCTTTTGTTGTAAAAATGTAAAATAAAACACACAGTAAAGAGGTGGTGTCTTCTCTACAGGGATGTTTGTTGTTAAAAAGGCTCCGACTGTCTATCAGGCAGAGGAGGAAGGCAACATCACCATCAGATGGGACAGTCGGATCCAAACTGACTTGTCTCGCGCCAACGTGATGTGTGTTTCCCGCTCAGACGTCACTAAGACTCTGTATAAAATGATCAGAGGAGTCGAGGACTCAGAGTCTCAGCATGAGCAGTTTGCAGGACGGGTTCAGATTGACGGAGACGCTCTGAGAGGAGGACCAATCAGACTTCATCTGTCCAGAGTCACAGCTGAAGACTCTGGAAACTACAGCTGTTATCTGACTGCTGACTACGATGACAGTCTGAAGAGATGGCGACTCGAGACCTCTGGTAAACTGACTCCTGCAGCACTTTAGGACTGGACTGTAACTATGATGTAACTGAACTGACACTAATTCAGATTTTCACCCTCAGAACATTTTGCTTTGGATGTGAGTCGAACCTCTGATGGAGACAGCAGTGATGTGTCACTCCAACCCCCCAGCTGGAGACCACCAACAGGTACAGGAAGTCAGGAAACTTTAGCTCCACACCTGTGTTCCCTTCCAGACAATATTTGCCTCAAAGGTTTAGTGTCAGAGTTTTACAGTAAATTGTGGCTTTATTTAATTTAAAGGTCTTAACTCTGTAACAGCTGTGATAGACGACACGCTGACAGGAAGGATGTTAACAAGCCTGTAATGAACACTGTGTGACATCTCACAGCTGTGAGCTCAGGAAATAAATGTTGTAAAGATAAACATGTAAAATAACATGATGTACTTCATCAAAATATTAATTTTGGTGCAGGAAATTTCATATTCATAAAGAACATGGTGAGGAACCATGGTCACATTTTCAGCACCTTATTAATAAATTCAAACAGTGCAGTGCCATTTTAATGTAAAACTATTACAGTTAAAACAATAACAATTTACTTTATTCAGTAAATAAATTAACACGTCACACAAACACTGACATTATAAAATGATATAAAGTGGGAGAATATTTTCATCTGGGCTCTGCAAAACAATATTCATATTCTGGGATGTTTAGTACTCTTTGTACACTTTGACTGTATTTATCTAAAGTGCAGAGTAAACAACATGGAGGATTTCAGGCTGCTAATGCTACAATAATATAGCCTAACAATATTCAGCCTCTTTCTCATGCCTGAATGGCTTAGCCTAATCATGTGATCATATTCTGCTGTGTGATTGGCTATCCCTACTTGACCATTATTGACTGAAAGGAGAAAGTGTGGAGTCCCCACATCTAGCAGCTGACAGGTCACTGAACAGCTGACAGCAGCTGGATAGTGAGAAACTGGGGAATCCCAAATTTAAAGTAAAGACCCGTCTGTTTATAATAACATCAGTTCTAAGCTGCAGCCTTCTGATTGGCTGAGCATCTAACATGTTGGTCAGGTGTGACTCACAGCCATGAATACAGACTATGACTCATCACTCAGCAATGCTAAACCCATAGCGATTGCTCAGCAATGTTGCTCAAATGTAAACAACATGTTTGCCTTATGATTATAGTGATGCTGTACAGAATACACTGATACCAGCAGATTATATTGTGTGGGTGCATTATACAGTAATATTCCTGTACACACATGTGTATAATGTGATGTGAATATCTTATAAGTATGCATTATGTCTAGCTTATTGTTATAGATTAAATAAATAGATATTATATAGTATACACCCGTGTAAGAGTGCAGTATGTACTTTGTTTGTCATGGAAAAGCTTTGTGTGTGTTCTAGGATGTAGTTACTAAAACGTATTTGTAGAAATGTTAAAGATAATCACAGAATATTGATCTCTTACTGCAGGCTTTAAATAGTTTTGATTTAATGAGTATTGTTAACATTGAAGACATTTCTGTATCTATACTGTTAGATCCAACTTTAATGGATGAAACTGTGTTGTCTGTACTGTTTATAAAACTGTCTGTTTGTTTTCCAGGTCTAAAACTGGCAGAAGGACGGACACACCGGGAGGAAATTGGCTTGTATGTTCTGACTGCATTTTTATTTGCTGCAAATGCAGGAACTATAGTACTCTCAATAAAGTTTCTTTATGACGGCTTAAAAAGGTAAGTGTGCAAACTTTGATTGTCTCTAAATGTTTAACTGTTTTGTGTGCATTTGATTTTGTCTGACTGTCCTGTTGTGTGTTACAGATCAGCAACATACTGAAACGGGAGCGCTGTGACCCAGAAATCAACCAGCTGAGACTAATTCTGCTCTGATTCACTGCTGAGCTTGGAAAAGAAATTATATTAAAATGAAAATAACTAAAAATCTTTTAGTGCCAAAATAAATACACTTTACACTTTAACACTAGAACTACCAGACTCCTGCCAAATGGCAGTTATACCTTTAAATCCCAAGGTGCTGCCAAATGGCAGCTGTGAATTGTGTCATGCAAATGAGGCCAGCACAACTAGACACTAGACGACCCCCTTTCTTTTGTAAATGCAGCCATTACCTGCCAGACCTGGAGGTTCAAGCACAGACCTTAGGGGGAGGGGTATGCTTGAGCAGAGCCTAGAAGTCAGAGAGACATCTCTCCTGAGTAGGGACTAGAAGGGGCTTTCAAAATGCACTGTATTGTTTCACTCATCACATTTACTGTATCATATAAACTTTTGACCATTTCATACATTTTTACATGCCCTTTATTCAGCATCGGTCAACAAGACAAAGTAGGCTTCCTATTGCCATGTACTGTAAGGAAATTCTAACTGTAAATATCTGTAAAACTTATAAATCATTTGTGTTCCGTAGTCCATACACAAATGCCCTTGTGTAAAGCTGCCATTAACTTTAGAGTGTAAGTTTTTATTTGATAGTGTTTTGGCTTATTTTCAAATAATATTAATTTATTTTTTTATTTTGAAGTGTTGAACTGCCATACTTAGAACTCCATATATGTATATATAAGTTCTTTGTGATTGTTGTTATGTTATGTTTTTTAGGAATACTTTATCTCAGTATTGATGGACAGTTGTATACGACTATAAAAGGACTGAAGATGACCAAAATATTTATCCAGCACATTTTTATTGGTATATTTGTTACAGATTGTCTGAACACATCTGGCACTGCCACAACATCTCCTTTCTGCATTTTCCACATGTCAACTTGTTGCAATAAACACAACGCTTAGTGGCATGGTTATTCTTGCAGCAACACTTCACCTGGCACAATGCCCTTATCCCTGTGTCAGGTGAGAGTGGTTACTGCTGAAGGTTTTCCTTATGCACCTCCTTGGCTGCCATATGAGACTGTGCAAGCTCTCTTGCAAGCTTCACCAAGAAGTCCGTCCGTCTCTCTTTGACCCCAGTGCATGCTTGGTAAAGCACATGTGCATTCAGTGCTGCAATGTCAATCAAGTTGTAAAACACAGCGACTGGCCAACGCCGTGTTCCTGAACGCACAGTGTACTTTCGCACCATCTGGTCCATGACATCCACACCACATTTCAGGCTTTTGTAGTCGGTGACTGTGTTTGGTTTTTTTTTCCGGGTATCCCCAGTCTCCACCACACTGTGCATGCTACTGAGGATGCAGTCTTTCTCTGTTTGGGCGCGTAAATGGTCAGTGTGGCACCAGAGGTTGAAAACACCTGTGTGCTGAATTCCTCATGGGCCAAAGTCTTTTTGGCAGAGTCTGGAAGCTCACGGCGAACCTTGTTTACTGTGCCAAGGAGTGTGGTCTTCCAGCTGAGCAGTCGTTGTGCTAGTGACAATGACATAAAAAAATTGTCTGTGGTAACGGTTCTTCCTTTGTCCATAAATGGTTCCATAAGCTTCATCACCACATTTTCTGATAGTTTTTCCCCCGTGGGACGACTGGGGTCTTTGCCAAGATATGGGATGATGTTGCATACATACTTGGATTTCAGGTCACATGCCACCCAGAACTTTATGCCACACTTGTCAGGATTTGTAGCACTGTACTGCAGGAAACAGCAACGGGTCTTAGTTGGAAAAAGTTGCTCATCTATGGTGATGTGCCTTCCTGGGTTGTAAGAGGTAATGCAGTTGGTAACAAAAGACCCCCAAATGTCAGAGACTGCAGCAAACCAATCATTTGCAGCTCGTTCATTGCGTGTGTCCTTGTCATCGAAGCGTAGGTGCCGCATGATGTCCTGGAAGCAGTTTCGGGCCATAATCTTGCTGATTGCGGGCACTCCCAGTGTTGCTGACCATACATCATGCACCCTTGGAAGGCGGACAATCCCTCGCAGGATGAGGATTGCAATGAACGCCTTTAGTTCAGGGAGGGCCATGAACCAGTTTCCCTGCTGTGTCTGGCGTGCATGCTGGACAGTCCACTCCTGAATGGTCCGAAGCATTTCCAGAGTGATGAAACAGAGGAAACTCTGTAAGCGACTCGACACCTTTCTTCTGGCCAAAGCAGTTGGCTCTCCATCTGTGGCATAACAATCAATTGGGCTGTGATGCAGAGGCCTTCCGATCTGTTCCTCACGCCACACTGTGCCGTCTTTTGCCGTCTCTGTCAGCCACTCATGTGTCTCCATGCGACCTCTCTTTTCTGGAGGTGGCGAAGTTTCCTTATCTACAGGGTGACCATGTTTGAGATTTGATTAGTGAAATGTTGAAATAATGTGCAATCGCAAAGATATTCGTCTCTTCCTAAAACACAACAAACGGCAAACGAAAATAGGAAATTTAGGAAATCTTACCAGAAGAATTTTCAGAGTCGGAATTTAGCACAAGGGTTATTTCATCTCCATCGGAGTCACAGGGGTTGACATTGTTGAGGATCATGTCCAAAGCTTGCTGTGTGCCGTAAACCTTTGGCATCTTTGCTTCTCAGTCAACAGAGTAGGTGAAATATGTGTTGTGACCTGGCTTTTTATACACCTGGCGACCCTGAGTCATCATTGGTCATCATTGGTAACCCATCCCCACCCCCACACCCATCCCACACACATTCCAATCTACTGGCCCCGTGTACCTAACAAAAGGTGGCCTAATGAGATGTAAAACTGCCATTTGGCAGCGCTTGGTAGAAAAAGGAGTAGAGGGAAAATGCTGGTAGTTCTAGTGTTAATGTGTTTTAAGTAAGAAAAAAGCACCATAATATTTGCTAAAGCACTGATTCTTGGCTGCATGAAGAGAAACTTTTGGAGCAAAAAGCTTTTGAATTCAGAGCCAACAAACAGGATGTTTCAGAATCATCACAGACCCAATAGTAACACTGTAATTTACCACATACTGCATATCATTTAATTTTTCCTTAAGAATACTTAAATGTATTTAACAGCAGATTGGGGAGGGGGGGAGGGTAACAACTGTAGCTTCAGTGCTTTAAATAACGACTAACTCTGGATAGCTTCCACATCAGTGTCAGCTATTATTAAGTAGCTTATCCTTCCTGCCTCACATTGTAACCACACTATGATTTAGGTGCATGTATTATATTATTGAACCATATGAACTGCATAAGTATTAGAGTCACATTAAGAAAACAGATTAAAACAACTTTATGGGTTTTTTATTGATCATTTTGAGAATGCAGCTGAAATTAGCTGTAGCTGATCTCAGGCTTTGTTGAGTGGGTTTAATCTGAGAGGCGAAAAGAAAGATGGAGAAATTCCACAGGACATGAGTGGGTGAATAATGGACTAATAGGAACTTTGGAGTACGTCCATGTTACTGACTGAGGGAATTTTCCTGCATCATTACTGTTTGAATTCAGTTGGATTCTTTGTTCTGTTCACTGAGCCTTTTCATATTTAATTGTACTGTTCTGCTTTATGTAAGTATATCAATATATACACATATATATATTTCAATTCTACATTGTTTAAGCTACATTATCATGTGCATATTCAAAGTCCAAACCTCAAAAACATTAAGTTTACTTTCATATATGATCAAGAAAATCAACAATCTTCACATTTCAGAAACTGGAAGCAGTTTTAAATATGACTAAAATAATTATAAAACAATCAATTTTCTAATCATTGACTAACTGATGAATCACTGCAGCTCCAATGGATTCTTTGCATTTGACAACCCACTACAGCAACTACAGAATAAAACCACTAACCAGACTGATTCAAGACTGAAAACATGCTGAATATGAAGAGTAGTATAATTGAAACTCACATGATTATCAGCCATAAGAACAGATCCAGATTTATATTGATGTAAGGTATATAAATGTAAGTACAGTTTGAATCAGTGCAATATTATTTTCAGACATCAATGGACCACTGAACTTCTCAGCTTCTAAAATGTAAAGCCTCATTTAGAAACTACACAAGTACATATAATGGTCAGGATCAACATGAACCTATCTTCTCTGTCTATCTGACTTTAATCAACTCTGCAGTGGCTCCATCATAAAGATAAAGTCCAGCATAGAGCGGCTGAGTGAATGTGGTCTGGACTCTGTGGAGGAGAGTCATGGTTTCAGAGATGCTGTAGAAAGACAGAATACCTGCTCTGTGATCCAGGTACACTCCTACTCTGGAGGACCGAGGACCTGAGAGGACAGTGTGGACATTGTTGTGCTGAAATGTATAACTGTTTGTCTCACAATGTAATGCCCAAGATTTGTCATTCCATCCAAAAAAACATTCACTTGCAATCCCTGCTCTACTGATATTCTTGTATGCGACTGCTACATTAACTGCTCTCCCTCTCCACTCCACCTCCCAGTAACAACGTCCAGTCAGACTCTCTCTACTCAGGACCTGATACCATCCAGTGAATCTGTCTGGATGATCAGAATAAGACTGTTGTTGTTTCATTAATGTTACTTTTCTGTTCCCCTCAGATAATAACAGCTGTCTGTTTGCTGTGTTTGGATCCAGTGTGATTTCATGTGAATATTTTAAGAATCCAGCTCTGATCTTTGGCTCTGATGGTGACAGTAAAACATCCTCTTCAGTGACTGTCAGTGAGATGTTTGTCCATTCCTCTCTCAGGATGTCCTGTAGTTTATCTCTGGTCTCTGACACAGCTGCTGTCACATCCTCAAAGTACCTCAGAGGACCAATATTGATGCTGGATGAGTGTGTAGACTCACTGAGTGCTGACAGTGAGGGGTAGTTGTGTAGAAACTGGTTGTGATCCTCTGTGTGTGAGAGCTGCTCCAGCTCGGCGTCTTTCCTCTTCAGCTCAGCGATCTCCTGCTCCAGCTTCTCCTGAAGCTCTTTGACTCGACTCACTTCAGTTTCCTGCTGGGATCTGCCCTGCTGCTTCACATCAGAGCTTCTTTTCTGGATCAGACGGATCAGCTCAGACAACATCTTCTCACTGTCCTCCACTGCTTTATCAGCGGAGCCATTGATGGCCTCCACCTCCTGTTGAAGCAGCTTCACATCTTTCTCTCGGTCCTGGATTCTCTGCTGGATGTTTAGTCGTCTCACCTCGAGCTCCTTCTGCTTCTCAGTCCTTTCTGCTGCAGCTGGGACTGTTTCATGGCCTTTATGTTCATCCATTGTGCAGAGATAACAGATACTCTGCTGATCAGTACGACAGAAAATCTTCATCACCTCATCATGATGAGAGCAGATGTTCTCCTGGAGCTTCTTGGAGGGGGCCACCAGCTTGTGTTTCTTCAATGGAGCTGCATCATAGTGAGGTTGGAGGTGTTTCTCACAGTAAGAGGCTGGACAAGATAAACAGGACTTGATGGCTTTCAGCTTCCTCCCAGTGCAGACATCACAGGCCACATCTTCAGGTCCAGCATAGCAGTGATCAGCTGGAGCAGCTTGGAGTCCAGTCTTCCTCAGCTCCTCCACTAAAACAGCTAACATGGTGTTTTTCTCCAGGACAGGCCTCGGTGTGAAAGTCTTCCTGCACTGAGGGCAGCTGTAGATTCCCTTTTTCTCCTCCTCTTCATCCCAGAATCTTTTAATACAGTTCATGCAGTAGCTGTGTCCACAGCTCGTAGTCACCGGATCCTTCAGTAGATCCAAACAGATGGAACAAGTGAAGGTTTCTCGGTCCAGCTGAACTCCTTTCTGCGCCATTTCTCCTCTCAGTGTCAGTGACTGTGTGAGTTTCACTTCCTTATAACTGAAACTAGTCTGAACTCTGATCTCAGCAGCATGTGTTTCTGCAGTGAATGGAGCCTGTCAGCTCTGACACAGCACCACATGTTGGTTACACCCATCTTCAAACTACAGATCTGAAGGGGAGGGAACGAGGAAACATGGACAGAGAGGAGGTGCTGTGTTTAAGAGCAGGAAGAAGAGGGAGGAGTTATCAGGCTGTGCTTCATTCCAGGAAGAGGAGCTCTCTGAGAGCGATACTGTGTGTTTAACCCTTTTTATTCACTGATCACCTGAACTTCTCAGCTTGTTAACCCTTTCTTCTTTATAAATAAACTTCACTTTAGAAATGTCAGAGTTCTCAAAGTTAACAAACTGTCCTTCAGTTTTAGTCAAAGCAGGAGGATAATGATCCTAAACATAGAGATAAAGCAGCCACTGACATGATGCTCATGTTGCATTTAAGTTCATGTTAGCTTCAATGTTTCGCTCCCTCACACACCATCAAAGGTGAGAGGGTGCAGCAGGTGTGTGAGGCAGTAAATTGGAGGTGGGTATTATCAAAGTACAAACACTTTGTTACTGTACTTAAATAGAATGATCAGGTATTTGTACTTTACTTGAATATTTATTTTTCTCATGATGCTTTACTTTTACTCTCTACATATTTTAACATATATTTTTCGGACTATAAGCTGCACTTAAAATCCTTAAATTTTCTCAAAAATCTGCAGTGCTCCTTATGATCGGTGCGCCTTATGTATGAATGCTTGTTTTGCTTACTGACCTTGAACCATTTTCATGTGGTACACTGTGCTCAGAAATCTGTTAAATATTTTAATGTGACTTTGGGAAAGGACGCTTAACAAATACTGACAAAGCGTACGACGTGGGGGGAGGGGGTAACACTCAGTGTACACTTTTCATGTAGTTTTCTGACCGCCGATGGCTGCGGCATCCACACCACTGCACCATTGTGAGGTGAAGGAAATGAGTTCCATGAAGTTCATGGTATATGTGTCCTCTTACCTTATGTACATTTACTTGCCTGAGAAATTTGCCTTAGACTGTAAACTAAACATAACTGAACAATGACACAGAAGCACATAATGTTTTAGGACAAAAGGTTTCTGCTATGTCACCATTGTATCAATAACAGAAGCAAGGACTCTCGAGTGGAGTGGTCAACGAGACTAAACATGATAAAGGAACACTTGGAGGGAGAAGCAGCTGTGGAATCCTTTCTCTCTGTCTTGCACATTTCTTGTTTTGTATATGATGTAACCAAGATTGATAAGCTGTCACCATATGAAACTGTAACTTGAACTTCATGCCATCCCACACGGGGATGAGATGCAGTCCTGACCCGGATTAATCTGTAAAACTGTTTGAAATGGCTTAATTCAATTTAATAAATGGACTCCTTATTCAACACGTTTTCAGTCCTTACTCGTCAGTGTTGCTGTGTCCCAGAAATCAACCACGGCCTCCCCGCCTCCTCCAGCTGAGCTTAATCCTGCTCTAATTCCACTGCTAAGCTTGAAAAAAAAAACAAAACCTATATTAAAATGAAAATAAGTAAAACTATCATTTACTGCCAAAAAAATTAATTACCACAATATAACATAATTGATTCTCGGCTGTTTAAAGAGAAACTTTTTGAGCGAAAAGTTCTTAAATTCAAAGCCAACAAACAGGAAGTTTCAGAATCAGAATAGACCCAGTGGCTAAAGGTGTCATTTCCTCACATACTGCATATCATTTAATATTTACTCAAGAATGCTTAAATGTATTTCACAGCAGATTATAAGGGGGGTAACAACTGTAGCTTCAATCCTTTGAATAGTGAGTAACTTTGTGTAGCTTACACATCAGTTTAAGGTATTATTAAGTAGCTTATCCTTCCTGTCTTACACTGTAATCCCACTATAATTTTAGGCCCATGCATTATATTACTGAGTCATATGAACTCTATAAGTATTAAGAAAAACAATTAAAGACACTTTGCATTTTCAAAATTAAAAGACAAACAGTTGAAATTAGCTGTAGCTGATCCCAGGCTTTTGGGTTTAATCTGAGAGGCAAACAGAAAGGTGGAGAAATTCCACTGGACATGAGTGGGGTGACTGAACTTTGGAGTACGTCCATGTTACTGACTGAGGGAATTTTCCTGCATCATTACTGTTTGAATTCAGATTCTTTGTTCTGTTCACTGAGCATTTTATTTGACCTTTTTCATATTTTACACACACATATATATATATATATATATATATATATATATTTCAATTCTACATTGTTTAAGCTACATTATCATGTGCATATTTAATGATTTTGCTGCAGTAACAATAATTACTTCACTTTGGGGTTAAATAAAGTATTTTTCATTCTTGCCTCATTGTTTATTCTCTGAATGTTTTCAGAGAGGAAGAAGCATTAGCCGTTTATAATATTAACAGTTTAAATAAAACAAAATTCAGTCAAGAGGAAACAAATGAAATATGTTTCCAGGAAACACTTTACTAGATATTACAAGGAGCATCATACAGTGATTTTTCAAGCTCTAGACTCTACTATGACCTGAATGACTGAGAACCTACACAGACACATCATATAGTGATATTAATACATGGGTAGTGAATGGATCTCAGTGTCTCTTACTGTGAAGTAACCCTAATATATTTGTTCTTAAATTACAGCTTAAGGGGTTCATTTCTAAAGAAATGAAGCATCACTTAATATATTTGTTAACACACATACAATAAAGTGAATCATTTACAGACAACAATATTTATGAGCTAAACAAATGATAGAGAAAGTTTTACACAAGACTCCAATTAATTCTGAGCAGAAACTCATCGACTCACTCTAGTGTAGTCTGTGTGCCAAAGACACACACTGTGGTACTTATGTGGTTCTTTAAAAGTCTCTCTGGAGCTTAAAAAATTGAACTACTGAAGACCAACAGGTAAATATTCAGGAGAGTCTGCTCACGTCCTCCATGCAGGCTGTTCTTATCTTCATTCCTCAGACCTGTCTTCCTCCAAGTGTCCACCAGGTGTCCTCAGAGTTCCCTTCCCTCCATCCACTTCTTATTCCTCACCTCATGTATTTCTCTGCTTCATACTTTGAATCCTTGTTTCTTCAAGCCTGTGTTTGGATCCCAGTCTGTGAGTCTTTGTTCCCTCTGCTGTCTGCATTTGGTGCTCTGTGTATGTGTTACTCTGCTAACATCAGCTGTGACACTTAAAGCTTCACCATGAGTCCTAATTCATAATGTGGACTCTGAAGAGCATGAACGCACAACTCTGACACCTAATCTGTGTAAATGTACAAATCTATCAAACATGTTTAAGCACACAGCCACAGAGAGCTTTGAAATGCAATCAGCAGTTCAGTGGTTAAACAGTCCCAACAATAAACATTTACAATATCAGATATGATTAGATATAATTGATTGATTGATTGATTGATCGATTGATCGATTGAATTAACAAGAACCAACTAAGGTGACCAAAGCACTTTACAGTCAAAGTTGCATCACAGAGGAAATACACAAGAACAACAATAAAAAGGAATATAATGAAAATGTAATTCCACTACATCAGTGCTTCTCTATTATTTTCTGTTATGCCCCCCCCCCCCCGACTATAAATAGTTGCGGCAGAACCCGCTCTATGCTGTGAGTAGGCAAAAAAAAAAAAAAAGTGCACCATAGCGCTGTTACTGTTACTTACTGTGCACACTCTGACAATGAGAGCGCCACTGCCACCTACTGTTGTGGATTTGCAATTACAATTTATTCTAGTACGGCAACAAAAGCATGTCCCCCGGGGTCAGACGTGCCGCCCCCTGGTAAGCGCACCACGCCCTCCCTAGGGGGCACGCCCCACTATTTGAAAAGCATTGTACTACATGGTATTAAAACACCTTTTTTTCTATCATTTGCTGAGGGACTAAAACAGGAGGAGTCAGGGAAACAGGATGCACAAGTTGGGAAACTAAAAAGGAGATTGGTTTTAGTCTTACTGTCAGGTCAGATGCAGGTCTTTCTGGCCTCACTGGGTCGGTCTGTGATGCTGGGCTCACGGTCAGGTCCAGCATTGAGCTGCAGGTTTTCTTACTGAACAACTTATTGAGTGAGTTACAGTCAAATGTTGTGGACATAAAAACTGTTGACACAAAGTTCTTGTTGTAAATATGGAGTCCTCACTGTGTGTTTGTGAAGTCAACTTTCCACTAGTATTGATAATGTTTGTGCTGTCTGGATAAACGCTGTAGTTTATGGTGATGATGTTCAGGTTAAAGGAGAGTGTGATCAATGAAGGTTTGTTTAAATGACTCAAAATAAAACACACAAACTGTGTTCACATCAAACTTATGAGAAATTAAAGTTAAAAATTTACAGTTACACACAAATTCTACCTGATGGACGTTTCAGGCTGAACTTTTTGTCCTTAGACTTAAAATAAATAATGAAGTCATTTTAAAGGTGAGTTTGAAGGCTGCAGTTTCCCTGCTGTTAACAGGGGAAAGAAAACTTTAACCCTCATTGTTATTACTGTTTTTACAGAGCGTTGGAGTTATAAATAATATAAATATGAATCTCTATGTTCAAACATATTTTGGTCGCAGATTCTTCAAACAGCTCCTGGATCCATGAACACTTCATCAGACTGTGTGGATCTAAAACAAAGTGACTGCAGGAGCCTCTGACAGTCAGATAAATGTGCAGCAGTTAAAGGTCCAGGCTGTGTCTGTCAGCTGATCTGAACCAGCTTCACTGCCCAGCTGTTGACCCGTGACACAAAACAAAAGTGAAAGAAGAATGAACCACAAACAAACAAAGAGAAGGATTATCACCAACCACCAAAGCCTCCTCCTCACTGACAGGAGTGCTGTGTACATTTCATGCTGTTATAACTGAGGCCAAACACTTCAGTCAGAGTGGAGACACTGAAGAGACTAAAGAAGAAGAGACAACAGGAGTATGTATTTGATCTTTTAGTATGATTTTCTGTATTTGTAGTTCATTCTTCCCTCTTAGTGTGCAATATTTATTTTATTTTATTTTATTTTATTTATCTTTGGTCCCTTCAAAATGTCTGTGAGTGTAGGTAGTACAGTAACAGGTCTAGGCTGTAATGTTCGTGTTTAAACACAGACTGTAAAGCAGGGTGTGACTGTGATTAACGGTGAACAGTTTGTGCGCTTTGTGTGCGTCACAAGTCTTGACATATTGAACAATGAGCTGCAGCTTCTTCTTCACCTCAAACAGTCAGACTGCTGTTTGTTCTTCCAGCTGATCAGTAAATTAATCATGAAGAGGGCAGCTCGCTGTTCACTCTCCTGCAGACAAGAAGACTCTAAAACCTCCTGTATGTTTACTTTTTGGTGCATTTAATTGTTTCAAAATATATGTACCGATGACGTAGGCTGATCATGATCAGTTTGGAAGAAAATTATTTTTTTCAATAGAGAAAGTGAATCTGAGCATGTCTTAAAAAAGCACAACAAATGTAATTTTGGTAAAAATTTTAAGAAGGAAACTTTGAACAAAGCTGAACTTTCAAAGCCATTTAATTTAAAGGTGAGCAGCGCCCTCTGTTGGCCAATGTTCAGCTTTGTTATCTGTTAATCTGATGAAAATATACAACGTTTTATTTTATTTTATTTATTTTTACAGGTCACTGTCTCATTGTAATGCACCCAGTAAGGTCAGCAGGAACACCTCCTCACATGTTCGCCCGCCTTCCCAGAGAGGAGCTCATGATTCACAGAAACAGCCGTCAGAGACGCAGCTCCAACACGAGGAGAGGTAGAAAACAGCTTAAAAACAGGAAAATATGTTTGCTGGGTAATACAAAACAAAACACTGCACTCTGATGTCCAGAGAAGCTTTTAAATCTTGTATCTCAAAGTATGTGCAGAATAATGATCATTATATCCTGGCTGCACAGAAACTGGATCTGCTGGTTTTTAAGCAGATGAAAAAGTGAATGTGAGACAAAATGTGAAATATTTCAGTTCTGATATTTTTATCCTGTTCTTTACAAAGATATTAAAAGTGTTTCCTCTGATCAAACTTTATTGTCACAGGGAGAAGATGATTCAGCTCCTTCTGTTTTTCAGCACGATGTCCTCCGTCTGTGAGTTTCCACATTTAAAGAAATCTGTGAACAAATCTTTTGTTGTAAAAATGTAAAATAAAACACACAGTAAAGAGGTGGTGTCTTCTCTACAGGGATGTTTGTTGTTAAAAAGGCTGCGACTGTCTATCAGGCAGAGGAGGACGGCAACATCACCATCAGATGGCGACTCGAGACCTCTGGTAAACTGACTCCTGCAGCACTTTAGGACTGGACTGTAACTATGATGTAACTGAACTGACACTAATTCAGATTTTCACCCTCAGAACATTTTGCTTTGGATGTGAGTCGAACCTCTGATGGAGACAGCAGTGATGTGTCACTCCAACCCCCCAGCTGGAGACCACCAACAGGTACAGGAAGTCAGGAAACTTTAGCTCCACACCTGTGTTCCCTTCCAGACAATATTTGCCTCAAAGGTTTAGTGTCAGAGTTTTACAGTAAATTGTGGCTTTATTTAATTTAAAGGTCTTAACTCTGTAACAGCTGTGATAGACGACACGCTGACAGGAAGGATGTTAACAAGCCTGTAATGAACACTGTGTGACATCTCACAGCTGTGAGCTCAGGAAATAAATGTTGTAAAGATAAACATGTAAAATAACATGATGTACTTCATCAAAATATTAATTTTGGTGCAGGAAATTTCATATTCATAAAGAACATGGTGAGGAACCATGGTCACATTTTCAGCACCTTATTAATAAATTCAAACAGTGCAGTGCCATTTTAATGTAAAACTATTACAGTTAAAACAATAACAATTTACTTTATTCAGTAAATAAATTAACACGTCACACAAACACTGACATTATAAAATGATATAAAGTGGGAGAATATTTTCATCTGGGCTCTGCAAAACAATATTCGTATTCTGGGATGTTTCGTACTCTTTGTACGCTTTGACTGTATTTATCTAAAGTGCAGATTAAACAACATGGAGGATTTCAGGCTGCTAATGCTACAATAATATAGCCTAACAATATTTAGCCTCTTTCTCATGCCTGAATGGCTTAGCCTAATCATGTGATCATATTGTGCTGTGTGATTGGCTATCCCTACTTGACCATTTTTGACTGAAAGGAGAAAGTGTGGAGTCCCCACATCTAGCAGCTGACAGGTCACTGAACAGCTGACAGCAGCTGGATAGTGAGAAACTGGGGAATCCCAAATTTAAAGTAAAGACCCGTCTGTTTATAATAACATCAGTTCTAAGCTGCAGCCTTCTGATTGGCTGAGCATCTAACATGTTGGTCAGGTGTGACTCACAGCCATGAATACAGACTATGACTCATCACTGAGCAATGCTAAACCCATAGCGATTGCTCAGCAATGTTGCTCAAATGTAAACAACATGTTTGCCTTATGATTATAGTGATGCTGTACAGAATACACTGATACCAGCAGATTATATTGTGTGGGTGCATTATACAGTAATATTCCTGTACACACATGTGTATAATGTGATGTGAATATCTTCTAAGTATGCATTATGTCTAGCTTATTGTTATACATTAAATAGATATTATATAGTATACACCCTTGTAAGAGCGCAGTATGTACTTTGTTTATCATGGAAAAGCTTTGTGTGTGTTCTAGGATGTAGTTACCAAAAAGTATTTGTAGAAATGTTAAAGATAATCACAGAATATTGATCTCTTACTGCAGGCTTTAAATAGTTTTGATTTAATGAGTATTGTTAACATTGAAGACATTTCTGTATCTATACTGTTAGATCCAACTTTAATGGATGAAACTGTGTTGTCTGTACTGTTTATAAAACTGTCTGTTTGTTTTCCAGGTCTAAAACTGGCAGAAGGACGGACACACCGGGAGGAAATTGGCTTGTATGTTCTGACTGCATTTTTATTTGCTGCAAATGCAGGAACTATAGTACTCTCAATAAAGTTTCTTTATGACGGCTTAAAAAGGTAAGTGTGCAAACTTTGATTGTCTCTAAATGTTTAACTGTTTTGTGTGCATTTGATTTTGTCTGACTGTCCTGTTGTGTGTTACAGATCAGCAACATACTGAAACGGGAGCGCTGTGACCCAGAAATCAACCAGCTGAGACTAATTCTGCTCTGATTCACTGCTGAGCTTGGAAAAGAAATTATATTAAAATGAAAATAACTAAAAATCTTTTAGTGCCAAAAAATTACACTTTACACTTTAATGTGTTTTAAGTAAGAAAAAAGCACCATAATATTTGCTAAAGCACTGATTCTTGGCTGCATGAAGAGAAACTTTTGGAGCAAAAAGCTTTTGAATTCAGAGCCAACAAACAGGATGTTTCAGAATCATCACAGACCCAATAGTAACACTGTAATTTACCACATACTGCATATCATTTAATTTTTCCTTAATAATTTGCTTGGGCATTTATGTCATATTTGGGTTTACCTGCAAGGGAGGACGGGGAAATTATACTGTACCTTGGTTGAAATCATTATTTACCTGTGAAGACAGATGAAGGAAGATCATTTTGTGATATTGTCCTAGAACTGACTGATGTGTACTTTTGTTATAGTGTTCCATATTAATGTTTTGTATCTATGTGTATACTTCAAAATAATTATATATTCTCAATGAAGCTGCTGAAGGAGAAGCATCGCGTTCGAGTGTATTTATTGATTTCCTTTCCCCTTCTCAGGGTGTAACATTTTGGAGGCACCGCTGGGATGAATGTGATGAGGGTCCGCTGTCCCAGATAGATGCCCTGGTCATCATTCAACCCCTTCCATCTACAAACGGGCTGAGAGATACGGTGTGGTGGTTCCGCGACCGAGCAGAGGGATCCGCATGCAATCTGAGGTCATCTACTGGTACCAGGAGAGCTACACTGTCTATTCTGCAAAGAGAAGGTCCTGCATCACACTAATACATTGCAAAAACTAGAGACTGAAATGGATTCTTCAGAGTTGGAGGACTTGAAATTAGAAGTTTTTGGAGCTTTGTACACATTGAACAAGGACACTTTGATTGAAGTTTGTGATTTTCTGTGTATTGGTGGTTCAAAACTTGAAAATGTATCAGGTAGAAGCCGCTCCTCCCTAATTTCATATGTCATAAGGCACTTAGAAAGAGAGGAGCTGGGCGAGCTTGAGGATCAAGGTATGGCTGAGTTCCTGGTTTTGAAAGATAAAATCGCTGAGTTGCAACAGGCTACTCAGAATAGTGCACTAGAACACATAACCTCAGATGCTAACCTGACAAATGAGACACAAGAGCAGGTCACCCAGCCTTCAGAAGAAGAGCGACTGAAAAGAGAGATAGAGACACTCCAGTTGGCTTTAGCATTATCACGACTGGAAAAAACAAATCCAATTAGTGGAGCCAAACAGTCTGTGAGTGGGAAGGATAACCATGCCAAACAGGTCCCCCAGCCCTGCCTATCATTACCATGGGGCCGAGAATTTAGAATAGCTGGCCAGATTGGTGAGCCAGGCCAAAAGGACAAACTTACCTTCTCCAGTCTAGCACACCAAATTGAACAAGCCATCAGCAAAGGAGTTCCTGAAATAGAAATAGTTGATGCAGTAATCAGGTCAATAGCACCAGGCTTACAATTACGCAGTTATCTGGAGGGCAGAACCAACCTTAACTTGCCTACCTTGAGGAGGATTCTGAGGTCCCACTATCAAGAAAAAGGTGCAACAGAACTGTACAAACAGCTCACATCAGAGATCCAGAGTAGTAAGGAAACCCCACAAACCTTTTTAATTCGAGCTCTGGATTTGAGACAAAAAATCCTATTTGCTTCACAGGAAGAGGAATCTGGTTTAAGATATGATCCTGTCCTTGTGCAAAGCATGTTTCTCCACACAATTCTGACAGGCTTGCAGAATGACAACATCAGAAGTGACCTGCAGCCATACCTCCAACAAGCAACAACTGGTGATGAGCTGCTTCTTGAGAAACTCAATGTTGCCTGTGCAAATGAAGCAGAGAGACAAAAGAAAAAGAAAACACTTTCCCAGGGGCGGCCAACCACTGTGCACTCACTCCAGTCTGACACTCCTGCAGATAAAAAAGGAAAAACCCAAAATCCTGAAACCAACATCAAACCCCAGTCCGACCTGCTGAATGAACTCAAAGAAATACGTTCTGATATGGCATTGTTGAAAAACTTGGGCGCTGAAGTTGCACAAATCAGAGAGGCAATCCAACAGCCCAATTCAGCACAAACACAGTACTTTGCCTTACCCATGGTGCCAGAATGTGCTCCTCCTCCTCCTCCGCTCCAGCACTGGCCACAAAACTGGTCTCCTGCAGGGTCGGGACAAAGAGGTGATACAGCTCAGAATCAGCCGAGAGTTGCACCACAACGCCAGTATCCCACTCTAAATCGTGCACGCCTCAGAAAGTGTGTTGGCTGCCAGCAAAGTGGAACTGAATATTGCACCCACTGCTATAGATGTGGTAGTAGCGAGCACTTCCTCGCAGGTTGCAGGGTGAGAATCCCTAGACAAGACAGGGATGGTCCTTTAAACGGAAGAGGGTTACCCCCGCGGGACAGGGAGTAACTAGTAATAGTGTAATGTCCCAACAGCTTTGCTCCCACTGTGGTGTTCATGGGAAACTCAAAAGACTCAGAAGGTGTGCAGCCTGTAAAAAAAGCATTTATTGTTCTAAGATCTGTCAAGCTGAACATTGGCCAAAACACAGAAAAAACTGTAATAAACAACCAAAACCTCAGGTAAACCAGCACATTCACCCAAAAACAAGTTCTGTACGCCCCATAAAGGTGGATAGCCAATCCCGTCTTGTTGCTCTTGTAGGGAAGCAGTGTATGGTTGAATGTTATATACAAAACTGCAGAACTCAAGCGTTATGGGATACAGGCTCCCAAGTGTGTATTGTTGATGAAAAGTGGAAACAGAGACATTTACCACATGAAAAATTAAAAGACATCTCTGAGTTACTTGATGCACCTGATGACTTGAAAATCACAGCTGCCAATGGACAGAACATGCCTTATAAGGGTTTCATTGAAGTCAATTTTAGTTTGGCTGCTGAGGGAGCCAACTCTAAAGAACTTGTTATTCCCATGTTAGTGATGAAAGGTGGAAACCTTCCACAGCCCATTATAGGCTTTAATGTCATTGAACAAATAGTGAAGACCAGTACTGTAGAGCAAATGGATACCGCAAGAACAGAGCAGCTGCATGAGTCATTGAGAGTGGCTTTCCCATGCCTTGGAGAGAAAAATGTCACTACCTTCGTTGATCTGGTGACTGCTGACCGATCACATGACTATGTGGTGAGAACGTCAAAAGAGAAAATCCTTGTACCCAAACACCACCTCTGTGCAGATTGACTGTAGGGTGCAGACCAAGCCACCGAATAAAGACACTACCCTTCTCTTTGAGCCTGACATAAATCCTCAGTGGGCTGAAGGGCTTGAGTTTTGTGAGACTTTGATAACACTCAGAAAGGGTGTTCCTCCTTACATTGCTCTCGATGTGCAAAATCCCACTGATCATGACATTGAGTTATCAGGAAAAACTGTTGTGGGCACCTTACAGCAAGTCCAAGCTGTGTATCCAGCTACAATTTTAGAGAAACCAAATCAGTGTCCCCCAGTGTTAGTCAATCACGTGGCTGCAGAGAGTGGGCGGGTTCCTGACACTCCATGGGATCCACCAATTGATCTGAGCCATCTGAGTGAACCTGAAAGAGTGGTGGTACAAGGGATGCTTCGTGATGAATGCGCTTCCTTTTCTAAATCAGATGATGACATTGGGCGTATCGAAAAGCTGAAACTGAAAATATCACTCAAGGATTTGGATCCTGTGGCACGCACTTACCTGTCAGTACAGAAGCCACTGTATAAGGAGATGAAAGAATACCTGCACAACCTTATTGCACAAGGATGGGTAGAGAAGTCCAACTCATCTTATGCCTCACCAGTTGTCTGTGTGAGAAAAAAAGATGGTAGCTTACGTCTTTGTATAGACTACCGAGAACTCAACAAAAAGACTCACCCTGACAGACAGCCAATTCCTCGAGTGCAGGACATCCTCGACAGTCTTGGTGGCAACTCGTGGTTCTCCTTGTTAGACCAGGGAAAGGCCTACCATCAGGGCTTTATGGATGAAGAGAGCAGGCCTTTGACTGCATTTGTGACACCATGGGGCCTGTACGAATGGATAAGAATCCCATTCGGACTAATGAATGCACCTGCAGCTTTCCAACGCTGCATGGAAGAGTGTCTGGAAGAGGTGCGAGACAACATCTGTGTACCATACCTGGATGACACTCTAGTGTACAGTCACTCATTTGAGGATCATGTCAGTCATGTTAGGAAAGTGCTCCAACTGCTGAGGAATTATGGAGTCAAGCTAAAACCCAGTAAGTGCGAATTATTTAAACCTGAGGTTCGCTACCTGGGAAGGATTGTTTCAGCAGAAGGTAGCAAAATCGACCCAAGTGACACCATAGTAGTAAGAGCTTTGAAAGATAAGGTGCCAAGCAATGTGGGAGAGCTGCGGACTGTCATGGGTTTGTTAAGCTACTATAGACAGTATATACAGGACTTCTCCCGTATTGCAGGGCCCCTTTATGACTTACTGAAAGGCACAGCAGAAGACAATAATGTGCTGCAAAACAGGACAAACACAAGACAGTCTACAAGAAGGAGCAAAGCTGTGCCATCCCATAAGCCAATTGTGTGGACTGAAAAACACCAGTGCATATTGGAACGTCTAATAGATTGTTTGGTTGAACCACCAATCCTCGGGTTCCCAGACTTCTCTAAACCATTCATCCTCCACACCGATGCCTCAAACCAGGGCCTCGGGGCAGTTCTTTATCAGCAACAGGATGATAAGCTCCGTGTAATAGCTTATGGTTCCCGAACATTGACTGCAGCTGAACGGAATTATCACCTACATTCAGGAAAATTGGAATTCCTTGCACTAAAGTGGGCAGTCACAGAGAAATTCAGAGACTATCTCTATTATGCGCCTACGTTCACAGTGTTCACTGACAACAATCCTCTCACCTACATTCTGTCAAGTGCCAAGCTCAATGCAACAGGATGTAGATGGGTGGCAGAGCTCGCAGATTTCCATTTCACCATCCGATATCGTCCAGGGAGAGAGAATGTGGATGCTGATAGCCTGTCAAGAATAAATGTTAAAATAGAGGAAATGATCAAACACTGCACAGAGGAAGTGGGATCAGATTGTGTGGCAACAATAACCCAAGCTGTTGAGACACAAGAATCTAACTTAGCAAATGTCTGTGCAATGCTTTCCCCTCTCCAGTGTACAGCAGTCAGTGAAGAGACACACAAACCATTCCCAGTGGCAGAGATTAGGCAAGCACAGCAGGATGATGAAAACATTAGCCCAATAATGCAGTGCAAAATAAGGAATGAAAGGCCATCAAGACAACAATTCAATGCATTAAGCACCCACAGTAAGTGCCTACTGCGTGAATGGGAAAAACTTCATATTGATAACAATGGCATTCTTTGTAGGAAGACAACAAACAAGACACAGCTTGTACTACCTGAGAAGTATAAAACCACTGTACTGAGAGAATTGCATGATGAAATGGGTCATCAAGGCACTGATCGAACAACATCGTTGGTCAGGGATAGATTCTTTTGGCCTTACATGCAAAAAGACATTGAACATTATGTGACAAAGACCTGTACTTGCCTGAAACAAAAACCACCATGTAGAGAAACGAGGGCCCCTCTCACAAGTATTGTTACCACACAGCCATTTGAACTGGTGTCAATAGATTTTCTTCACTTGGACAAATGTAAAGGTGGATACGAGTATATCTTGGTAATCGTTGATCACTTTACTCGTTTTGCACAGGCTTATGCCACCACCTCTAAGTCTGCCAAAACAGTGGCTGATCGTATATTTAACGATTATGCCTTGAAGTTTGGACTGCCAGCACGGATACACCATGATCAGGGTGGCGAATTTGAGAACCAACTCTTTTCCCAGTTGAAAAAGAACTGTGGCATAGTAGGATCCCGAACGACACCTTATCACCCACAAGGAAATGGGCAGGTTGAACGCTTCAACCGAACACTATTACAAATGTTAAAGACACTTACTGATCAGCAGAAAACAAGCTGGAAAGAATCCCTGAACAAGTTGATCTATGCATATAACTGCACGCGATGTGAGGTAACTGGTTTTTCCCCTTTCTACCTTCTGTTCGGAAGGTCCCCAAGGTTACCTATTGATCTCCTGTTCGGTCTCACCACTGGGACAGGGAAAACAGACCACCGAGCATACATGGAGAAATGGAAACAAGAAATGCAGGAGGCACATGAAATAGTACGAGAGAACGCAAAGAAGGCAGCAGAGAGAAGTAAAAGACATTATGATGGGAAAGTAAGAAGCTCTGTGCTATGTCCTGGCGATCGAGTCCTTGTTCGAAACCTGACACCTAGGGGAGGAACTGGAAAGCTTCGTAATCACTGGGAACAGGATATTCATGTTGTGATCCGTCAGGTTGCAGAAGGCCTCCCGGTGTATGAAGTCAAGCCTGAGCAAGGAAGAGGAAGGTCAAGAACCATGCATCGCAACTTGTTGCTGCCGTGTGATTACTTACCTCTGGAAACTCAGCCAAAAGCACCACCAAAGCAAGAGAAAAGAAGGGTGAAGGAGACAGAGACAGAAAATGCAGATCAGAAAGAGGAAGATGAAGAAGAGGAATGGGTGTACTGTTACAAACCAGTAATACACTCTCAAATGCCCCATGCAGACGGAGTGATTGAGCGTGCAGACACACAACAGGACAGTGGTCGGGAGAAACAAAATTTGAGTGATGATGAATTGATTGAAGGAAGGCTCATAGCAAACACAGATGAGCCTGAAACACAGCAGGAAAATGTGCCACAGGAAGAGAACTATCAGGACAGGGATGAGAGCTTAGTTGAAAAAGCAGTGGATGAAATTCCAGCATTCCAACATCCAGAGCCACCTGGAGGAGAAAAAGAACAGACAGATGGTGCACCAAGGAGGGAAAGACGAGCCCCTAAAGTCTTCACCTATGATCAACTTGGGACTCCAACATGCTATAGTACAGCATATGGAAATGAAAGGCTCTACCAACATCAGCCCATACAATATCAACACATTCGACCAGTGACACTGTGGACCAATCCATTCCAGACCTACCAACCTATAATTATGCAAGGATACTAGACACAGATTCAGTGCCGAAAGTGATGAATGAAGAGAACAGATCACTAAATTTGGGTGATTAATTGGCGGTACCCTCCCACCGATCACGTGGTTGAGCCAACTAGGATATAATGACTTAAGAACCCTTGGTTTATGAGTGCTGTGATGTCGGGACGAGATCTAACTTTGTAGGGGAGAGTGTGATAGGTTGATTTTATTCTATTGATTATTAATCAAAGTTCATAATTGAGGTAAATATCTCCATGGGAATTGTTAAGAATATAACCTATCATTCTTCCATCGGTGATCTACTTGTTGAGCCTTTTTGTTAATGTGTGGGATATGTGATCGTTTAGTCATACCTTGCACTGCAGGAGGGGGGCACTCCGGCCGCGGTGCTTCATTCTCAATGAAGCTGCTGAAGGAGAAGCATCGCGTTCGAGTGTATTTATTGATTTCCTTTCCCCTTCTCAGGTATGTGATGAGTGTTGTGCTCCTAAGCTGTGGAGATATGTGCCGAGTTTTGTTTGACTCTCTGTAGACTGACTCACTACCTGTTCAAGACGTTTTGAAGTGTTATTTCTTTTGCATTTCTTGTAGCATACTGTTGGCTAGCTAGCTGAGCTAAGTGCTCTACGCTGCCGCTAGCATAGTGCACTGCGCCGCCAGAATGTGTGCATACGGTGATGGCGATGCATGTGCGTGTTAGTTCTGTTTGTACTGAACAACTATTGTAGAGAGAATAGGAATAAGGAAAAATGTCTGTTGATGTGTGTATATAAGTGTTATTTTCAACACTTTGGAGTTTGATGATTTAAATTTGTGTTTAAGAATACTTAAATGTATTTAACAGCAGATCACGGGGGGGGGTAACAACTGTAGCTTCAGTGCTTTAAATAACGACTAACTTTGGATAGCTTCCACATCAGTGTTAGCTATTATTAAGTAGCTTATCCTTCCTGCCTCACATTGTAACCACACTATGATTTAGGTGCATGTATTATATTATTGAACCATATGAACTGCATAAGTATTAGAGTCACATTAAGAAAACAGATTAAAACAACTTTATGGGTTTTTTTTATTGATCATTTTGAGAATGCAGCTGAAATTAGCTGTAGCTGATCTCAGGCTTTGTTGAGTGGGTTTAATCTGAGAGGCGAAAAGAAAGATGGAGAAATTCCACAGGACATGAGTGGGTGAATAATGGACTAATAGGAGCTTTGGAGTACGTCCATGTTACTGACTGAGGGAATTTTCCTGCATCATTACTGTTTGAATTCAGTTGGATTCTTTGTTCTGTTCACTGAGCCTTTTCATATTTAATTGTACTGTTCTGCTTTATGTAATTATATCAATATATACACATATATATATTTCAATTCTACATTGTTTAAGCTACATTATCATGTGCATATTTAATGATTTGGCTGCTGTAACAATAATTTCACAACTTTGGGGTTAAATATAGCTTAAAGTTTCTGTGCATATGTTAGCAGATAAATATGAGCTTCTGTCAGGGATCAGTTACTACTTAAGTAAAATGATTATTTTCAGCCACAGATTCCCAATAAATATTCTGATTAGTGATTATGACTGGTCACAGGCAAGAAGAAAGGTGGAGAAATTCCACTGGACATGAGTGGCATGAATAACAGACTGATAGGAGCTGTGGAGTACGTCCATGTTACTGACTGAGGGAAATTTCCTGCATCATTTTTAATCTTGCCTTATTGTTTATTCTCTGAATGTTCTCAAAGAGGAATCAGTGTTAGCTGTTCATAATAATTACAGGTTAAATAAAACAAAATGCAGTCAAGAGGAAACAAATGAAATTTCCCAGGAAACACTTTACTGTATATTACAAGGAGCATCATATAGTGATAATCAATAGTGATTAATTCTGAGCTGAAAATCATCGACTCACTCCAGTGTACAGTCTGTGTGCCAAAGACACACACTATGGTTCTCATGAGGTTCTTTAAAAGTCTCTCTGGATCTTCAAAAAAGTATCAACAACTGAAGACCAGCTTCATTCCTCACCAGACAGCAATATTCAGGAGAGCCTGCTCACGTCCTCCATGCAGGCTGTTCTCACCTTCATTTCCTCAGACCTGTCTTCCTCCAAGTGTCCACCAGGTGTCCTCAGAATTTACCTTCTGTCTTGTATAAATGCTTTGAGTGCAAAGAGTAGAAAAGCACTATATAAGAACTGGTCCATTTATCATAAGAAGCTCAACATCTGTACTTCTGCTGTAGCGTTTTGTGTCCTCTCTTTAATTCTAAAAACAGCTAACAGTATAACACAGACTGCCAGCAGAGCTGCTAACACTCCCATTAAAATGTAGAAACCGGTCATTCTCCCACTTTCTGCTGGTGGTTTTGTTGTTGGTCTCTGAGGTTGGAGTTGATCATCAGCTGCTGTAAAGGACATAAAATATTTATTCATGATCAGAATTAAACTGAGGACGGTCTGAATGTTTGACATGTCCAGCTCACCATGTTAGAGATACAGATTACAGTCTCAGATAATGATCTTAATGAATAGAATAAAACAGCTTTCAGCAGGTAAACGCCATCGAGGCTACTTCATAAACTGTATATAAAAGATGGAGGTAACCACCAAAACACGATCCATTATTTAATTGAAGTCTATCATCAAGCGTGTTTTTACCATCACCATCTTGTGACAAGTGAGAGGACGGCACACACAACATGACTCGTGAGCCAATGAGCACGGCCTGGCTAATCCTCCTTCCTGACTCTATTAATGACCATAAACATAAACAAGAATTCAACACCATTATGCTCATCTGAGGGGAAAGTTAATAGACTGTCCAGCCAATCATGCATCAGGAACAGCACTTGTGTTTCCAAGTAGCTTTTCTTTACTTTTGGTTGGTTTGTGTGGACTGAGCCCAACCCTGCTCATAGATAGAGTCGCAATTTTTCCAACCCAAAACAATTTTATTTTTTAAAGCACATCAAAAAGTCCAAAAAACACAAAAAGTACTGCATGACAGAAACTACTTGGTCTAAGTATCATGATTCAGGTTCTGCAGTTTGTTTCTCCTGTTCAGGGAGTTTGTGGTGTTTCTGTCAGTGATGTTTGAAGGCAGCAGGAAAATGTTTCTCATCACTTCTTTAGTTATTTATTATCAGGGACCTTTGTTTGTTTGAAGCTGGAAACAGGAAATATGATTCTCTGTAACTCTGCAGCCAACATGAGGTCACATTCATTTATCAGCACACTTAAAATAAAAGCATTTAATCAAATTAATTTTTATCTATATCAGACAAATTAATTCTGAAAGTACAGTGAACCCTCGTTATAACGCACTTCACCTGTCGCGGCCTCGCTGTTTCACAGATTTTTTTAGTGCAGTTTTTTATGCTTTTTTTTTTTTTTTTTTTAAACAGTGTATGAATGCGCATCATGTTCTGCGTCCTGATTGGCTGTCAATCAATCTCCTCCGTCCCTCGTCTCTGTCCAGCACAGAGTGTGTTCGACTTGAAAACAGGTTTTGATCTTTGGTTTCCTTCTATAGTACTGTATAATAATTGTAAAAAATAAAGCTGACTACTTCGCGGATTTCGCCTATCACGGGTTATTTTTGGAACGTAACCCCTGCGATAAACGAGGGTTCACTGTATCAGGATCAATTCTGAATTCAGTCACCACAGACTACATTTGGTAAGAATAGAGAACTAAGTTTGAAGCACAAATTTATAACAGGATAAAGTATTTTTATTAGAGCACAGTGAAATCTGTAGATCAAAGACTTGAATCAGTGTTTCAGGTAAAGATGAAATAAATAAAGAAAAGTTGAATAAAGTCATTTGTAAATGCTGCCAGGTTTGAATCCTTTTATGATCTGTGTGGATAATTTAGACAATTAATATTGATTCATCAAACATTCAAACCTCACTCTGAATCACCTGGATTCAAGATTCATGTGTGAACTATTGAGTAGCTCATTTTTTTTTTCAGTGAGTAAAAGTAAAACTATAAAGATAAATGTGAACAACAAAACTTCATGTTAGGAAGAGACTTTTTATGAGTATAAGTATCAGATAACAGGTAAAAATCTCAAACAGCTCAAAGATTCAAATTTTTGTTCCATTTTCAAAGTTCAAACCTCAAAAACATTAAGTTTACTTTCATATATGATCAAGAAAATCAACAATCTTCACATTTCAGAAACTGGAAGCAGCTTTAAATATGACTAAAATAATTATAAAACAATCAATTTTCTAATCATTGACTAACTGATGAATCACTGCAGCTCCAATGGATTCTTTGCATTTGACAACCCACTACAGCAACTACAGAATAAAACCACTAACCAGACTGATTCAAGACTGAAAACATGCTGAATATGAAGAGTAGCATAATTTAAACTCACATGATTATCATCCATAAGAACAGATCCAGATTTATATTGATGTAAGGTATATAAATGTAAGTACAGTTTGAATCAGTGCAATATTATTTTCAGACATCAATGGACCACTGAACTTCTCAGCTTCTAAAATGTAAAGCCTCATTTAGAAACTACACAAGTACATATAATGGTCAGGATCAACATGAACCTATCTTCTCTGTCTATCTGACTTTAATCAACTCTGCAGTGGCTCCATCATAAAGATAAAGTCCAGCATAGAGCGGCTGAGTGAATGTGGTCTGGACTCTGTGGAGGACAGTCATGGTTTCAGAGATGCTGTAGAAAGACAGAATACCTGCTCTGTGATCCAGGTACACTCCTACTCTGGAGGACCGAGGACCTGAGAGGACAGTGTGGACATTGTTGTGCTGAAATGTATAACTGTTTGTCTCACAATGTAATGCCCAAGATTTGTCATTCCATCCAAAAAAACATTCACTTGCAATCCCTGCTCTACTGATATTCTTGTATGCGACTGCTACATTAACTGCTCTCCCTCTCCACTCCACCTCCCAGTAACAACGTCCAGTCAGACTCTCTCTACTCAGGACCTGATACCATCCAGTGAATCTGTCTGGATGATCAGAATAAGACTGTTGTTGTTTCATTAATGTTACTTTTCTGTTCCCCTCAGATAATAACAGCTGTCTGTTTGCTGTGTTTGGATCCAGTGTGATTTCATGTGAATATTTTAAGAATCCAGCTCTGATCTTTGGCTCTGATGGTGACAGTAAAACATCCTCTTCAGTGACTGTCAGTGAGATGTTTGTCCATTCCTCTCTCAGGATGTCCTGTAGTTTATCTCTGGTCTCTGACACAGCTGCTGTCACATCCTCAAAGTACCTCAGAGGACCAATATTGATGCTGGATGAGTGTGTAGACTCACTGAGTGCTGACAGTGAGGGGTAGTTGTGTAGAAACTGGTTGTGATCCTCTGTGTGTGAGAGCTGCTCCAGCTCGGCGTCTTTCCTCTTCAGCTCAGCGATCTCCTGCTCCAGCTTCTCCTGAAGCTCTTTGACTCGACTCACTTCAGTTTCCTGCTGGGATCTGACCTGCTGCTTCACATCAGAGCTTCTTTTCTGGATCAGACGGATCAGCTCAGTCAACATCTTCTCACTGTCCTCCACTGCTTTATCAGCGGAGCCATTGATGGCCTCCACCTCCTGTTGAAGCAGCTTCACATCTTTCTCTCGGTCCTGGATTCTCTGCTGGATGTTTAGTCGTCTCACCTCGAGCTCCTTCTGCTTCTCAGTCCTTTCTGCTGCAGCTGGGACTGTTTCATGGCCTTTATGTTCATCCATTGTGCAGAGATAACAGATACTCTGCTGATCAGTACGACAGAAAATCTTCATCACCTCATCATGATGAGAGCAGATGTTCTCCTGGAGCTTCTTGGAGGGGGCCACCAGCTTGTGTTTCTTCAATGGAGCTGCATCATAGTGAGGTTGGAGGTGTTTCTCACAGTAAGAGGCTGGACAAGATAAACAGGACTTGATGGCTTTCAGCTTCCTCCCAGTGCAGACATCACAGGCCACATCTTCAGGTCCAGCATAGCAGTGATCAGCTGGAGCAGCTTGGAGTCCAGTCTTCCTCAGCTCCTCCACTAAAACAGCTAACATGGTGTTTTTCTCCAGGACAGGCCTCGGTGTGAAAGTCTTCCTGCACTGAGGGCAGCTGTAGATTCCCTTTTTCTCCTCCTCTTCATCCCAGAATCTTTTAATACAGTTCATGCAGTAGCTGTGTCCACAGCTCGTAGCCACCGGATCCTTCAGTAGATCCAAACAGATGGAACAAGTGAAGGTTTCTCGGTCCAGCTGAACTCCTTTCTGCACCATTTCTCCTCTCAGTGTCAGTGACTGTGTGAGTTTCACTTCCTTATAACTGAAACTAGTCCGAGCTCTGATCTCAGCAGCATGTGTTTCTGCAGTGAATGGAGCCTGTCAGCTCTGACACAGCACCACATGTTGGTTACACCCATCTTCAAACTACAGATCTGAAGGGGAGGGAACGAGGAAACATGGACAGAGAGGAGGTGCTGTGTTTAAGAGCAGGAAGAAGAGGGAGGAGTTATCAGGCTGTGCTTCATTCCAGGAAGAGGAGCTCTCTGAGAGCGATACTGTGTGTTTAACCCTTTTTATTTACTGATCACCTGAACTTCTCAGCTTGTTAACCCTTTCTTCTTTATAAATAAACTTCACTTTAGAAATGTCAGAGTTCTCAAAGTTAACAAACTGTCCTTCAGTTTTAGTCAAAGCAGGAGGATAATGATCCTAAACATAGAGATAAAGCAGCCACTGACATGATGCTCATGTTGCATTTAAGTTCATGTTAGCTTCAATGTTTCGCTCCCTCACACACCATCAAAGGTGAGAGGGTGCAGCAGGTGTGTGAGGCAGTAAATTGGAGGTGGGTATTATCAAAGTACAAACACTTTGTTACTGTACTTAAATAGAATGATCAGGTATTTGTACTTCACTTGAATATTTATTTTTCTCATGATGCTTTACTTTTACGCTCTACGTATTTTAACATATATTTTTCGGACTATAAGCTGCACTTAAAATCCTTAAATTTTCTCAAAAATCTGCAGTGCTCCTTATGATCGGTGCGCCTTATGTATGAATGCTGGTTTTTCTTACTGACCTTGAACCATTTTCATGTGGTACACTGTGCTCAGAAATCTGTTAAATATTTTAATGCGACTTTGGTAAAGGACGTTTAACAAATACTGACAAAGGGTACGACGTGGGGGGAGGGGGTAACACTCAGTGTACACTTTTTATGTAGTTTTCTGACCGCCGATGGCTGCGGCATCCACACCACTGCACCATTGTGAGGTGAAGGAAATGAGTTCCATGAAGTTCATGGTATATGTGTCCTCTTACCTTATGTACATTTACTTGCCTGAGAAATTTGCCTTAGACTGTAAACTAAACATAAATGAACAATGACACAGAAGCACATAATGTTTTAGGACAAAAGGTTTCTGCTATGTCACCATTGTATCAATAACAGAAGCAAGGACTCTCGAGTGGAGTGGTCAACGAGACTAAACATGATAAAGGAACACTTGGAGGGAGAAGCAGCTGTGGAATCCTTTCTCTCTGTCTTGCACATTTCTTGTTTTGTATATGATGTAACCAAGATTGATAAGCTGTCACCATATGAAACTGTAACTTGAACTTCATGCCATCCCACACGGGGATGAGATGCAGTCCTGACCCGGATTAATCTGTAAAACTGTTTGAAATGGCTTAATTCAATTTAATAATTGGACTCCTTATTCAACACGTTTTCAGTCCTTACTCGTCAGTGTTGCTGTGTCCCAGAAATCAACCACGGCCTCCCCGCCTCCTCCAGCTGAGCTTAATCCTGCTCTAATTCCACTGCTAAGCTTGAAAAAAAAAACAAAACCTATATTAAAATGAAAATAAGTAAAACTATCATTTACTGCCAAAAAAATTAATTACCACAATATAACATAATTGATTCTCGGCTGTTTAAAGAGAAACTTTTTGAGCGAAAAGTTCTTAAATTCAGAGCCAACAAACAGGAAGTTTCAGAATCAGAATAGACCCAGTGGCTAAAGGTGTCATTTCCTCACATACTGCATATCATTTAATATTTACTCAAGAATACTTAAATGTATTTCACAGCAGATTATAAGGGGGTAACAACTGTAGCTTCAATCCTTTGAATAGTGAGTAACTTTGTGTAGCTTACACATCAGTTTAAGGTATTATTAAGTAGCTTATCCTTCCTGTCTTACACTGTAATCCCACTATAATTTTAGGTGGATGTATCATATTACTGAGTCATATGAACTCTATAAGTATTAAGAAAAACAATTAAAGACACTTTGCATTTTCAAAATTAAAAGACAAACAGTTGAAATTAGCTGTAGCTGATCCCAGGCTTTTGGGTTTAATCTGAGAGGCAAACAGAAAGGTGGAGAAATTCCACTGGACATGAGTGGGGTGACTGAACTTTGGAGTACGTCCATGTTACTGACTGAGGGAATTTTCCTGCATCATTACTGTTTGAATTCAGATTCTTTGTTCTGTTCACTGAGCATTTTATTTGACCTTTTTCATATTTTACACACACATATATATATATATATATATATATATGTTTCAATTCTACATTGTTTAAGCTACATTATCATGTGCATATTTAATAATTTTGCTGCAGTAACAATAATTACTTCACTTTGGGGTTAAATAAAGTATTTTTCATTCTTGCCTCATTGTTTATTCTCTTAATGTTTTCAAAGAGGAAGAAGCATTAGCCGTTTATAATATTAACAGTTTAAATTAAAAAAAATTCAGTCAAGAGGAAACAAATGAAATATGTTTCCAGGAAACACTTTACTAGATATTACAAGGAGCATCATACAGTGATTTTTCAAGCTCTAGAGACGACTATGACCTGGATGACTGAGAACCTACACAGACACATCATATAGTGATATTAATACATAGGTAGTGAATGGATCTTAGTGTCTCTTACTGTTAAGTAACCCTAATATATTTGTTCTTAAATTACAGCTTAAGGGGTTCATTTCTAAAGAAATGAAGCATCACTTAATATATTTGTTAACACACATACAATAAAGTGAATCATTTACAGACAACAATATTTATGAGCTAAACAAATGCTAGAGAAAGTTTTACACAAGACTCCAATTAATTCTGAGCAGAAACTCATCGACTCACTCTAGTGTAGTCTGTGTGCCAAAGACACACACTGTGGTACTTATGTGGTTCTTTAAAAGTCTCTCTGGAGCTTAAAAATTGAACTACTGAAGACCAACAGGTAAATATTCAGGAGAGTCTGCTCACGTCCTCCATGCAGGCTGTTCTTATCTTCATTCCTCAGACCTGTCTTCCTCCAAGTGTCCACCAGGTGTCCTCAGAGTTCCCTTCCCTCCATCCACTTCTTATTCCTCACCTCATGTATTTCTCTGCTTCATACTTTGAATACTTGTTTCTTCAAGCCTGTGTTTGGATCCCAGTCTGTGAGTCTTTGTTCCCTCTGCTGTCTGCATTTGGTGCTCTGTGTATGTGTTACTCTGCTAACATCAGCTGTGACACTTAAAGCTTCACCATGAGTCCTAATTCATAATGTGGACTCTGAAGAGCATGAACGCACAACTCTGACACCTAATCTGTGTAAATGTACAAATCTATCAAACATGTTTAAGCACACAGCCACAGAGAGCTTTGAAATGCAATCAGCAGTTCAGTGGTTAAACAGTCCCAACAATAAACATTTACAATATCAGATATGATTAGATATAATTGATTGATTGATTGATTGATCGATTGAATTAACAAGAACCAACTAAGGTGACCAAAGCACTTTACAGTCAAAGTTGCATCACAGAGGAAATACACAAGAACAACAATAAAAAGGAATATAATGAAAATGTAATTCCACTACATCAGTGCTTCTCTATTATTTTCTGTTATGCCCCCCCCCCCCCCCGACTATAAATAGTTGCGGCAGAACCCGCTCTATGCTGTGAGTAGGCAAAAAAAAAAAAAAAACGTGCACCATAGCGCTGTTACTGTTACTTACTGTGCACACTCTGACAATGAGAGCGCCACTGCCACCTACTGTTGTGGATTTGCAATTACAATTTATTCTAGTACGGCAACAAAAGCATGTCCCCCGGGGTCAGACGTGCCGCCCCCTGGTAAGCGCACCACGCCCTCCCTAGGGGGCACGCCCCACTATTTGAAAAGCATTGTACTACATGGTATTAAAACACCTTTTTTTCTATCATTTGCTGAGGGACTAAAACAGGAGGAGTCAGGGAAACAGGATGCACAAGCTGGGAAACTAAAAAGGAGATTGGTTTTAGTCTTACTGTCAGGTCAGATGCAGGTCTTTCTGGCCTCACTGGGTCAGTCTGTAATGCTGGGGTCATGGTCAGGTCCAGCATTGAGCTGCAGGTTTTCTTACTGAACAACTTATTGAGTGAGTTACAGTCAAATGTTGTGGACATAAAAACTGTTGACACAAAGTTCTTGTTGTAAATATGGAGTCCTCACTGTGTGTTTGTGAAGTCAACTTTCCACTAGTATTGATAATGTTTGTGCTGTCTGGGTAAACGCTGTAGTTTATGGTGATGATGTTCAGGTTAAAGGAGAGTGTGATCAATGAAGGTTTGTTTAAATGACTCAAAATAAAACACACAAACTGTGTTCACATCAAACTTATGAGAAATTAAAGTTAAAAATTTACAGTTACACACAAATTCTACCTGATGGACGTTTCAGGCTGAACTTTTTGTCCTTAGACTTAAAATAAATAATGAAGTCATTTTAAAGGTGAGTTTGCAGGCTGCAGTTTCCCTGCTGTTAACAGGGGAAAGAAAACTTTAACCCTCATTGTTATTACTGTTTTTACAGAGCGTTGGAGTTATAAATAATATAAATATGAATCTCTATGTTCAAACATATTTTGGTTGCAGATTCTTCAAACAGCTCCTGGATCCATGAACACTTCATCAGACTGTGTGGATCTAAAACAAAGTGACTGCAGGAGCCTCTGACAGTCAGATAAATGTGCAGCAGTTAAAGGTCCAGGCTGTGTCTGTCAGCTGATCTGAACCAGCTTCACTGCCCAGCTGTTGACCCGTGACACAAAACAAAAGTGAAAGAAGAATGAACCACAAACAAACAAAGAGAAGGATTATCACCAACCACCAAAGCCTCCTCCTCACTGACAGGAGTGCTGTGTACATTTCATGCTGTTATAACTGAGGCCAAACACTTCAGTCAGAGTGGAGACACTGAAGAGACTAAAGAAGAAGAGACAACAGGAGTATGCATTTGATCTTTTTAGTATGATTTTCAGTATTTGTATTTCATTCTTCCCTCTTAGTGTGCAATATTTATTTTATTTTATTTTATTTTATTTTATTTATCTTTGGTCCCTTCAAAATGTCTGTGAGTGTAGGTAGTACAGTAACAGGTCTAGGCTGTAATGTTCGTGTTTAAACACAGACTGTAAAGCAGGGTGTGACTGTGATTAACGGTGAACAGTTTGTGCGCTTTGTGTGCGTCACAAGTCTTGACATATTGAACAATGAGCTGCAGCTTCTTCACCTCAAACAGTCAGACTGCTGTTTGTTCTTCCAGCTGATCAGTAAATTAATCATGAAGAGGGCAGCTCGCTGTTCACTCTCCTGCAGACAAGAAGACTCTAAAACCTCCTGTATGTTTACTTTTTGGTGCATTTAATTGTTTCAAAATATATGTACCGATGACGTAGGCTGATCATGATCAGTTTGGAAGAAAATGATTTTTTTCAATAGAGAAAGTGAATCTGAGCATGTCTTAAAAAAGCACAACAAATGTAATTTTGGTAAAAATTTTAAGAAGGAAACTTTGAACAAAGCTGAACTTTCAAAGCCATTTAATTTAAAGGTGAGCAGCGCCCTCTGTTGGCCAGCTTTGTTATCTGTTAATCTGATGAAAATATACAGCATTTTATTTTATTTTATTTATTTTTACAGGTCACTGTCTCATTGTAATGCACCCAGTAAGGTCAGCAGGAACACCTCCTCACATGTTCGCCCGCCTTCCCAGAGAGGAGCTCATGATTCACAGAAACAGCCGTCAGAGACGCAGCTCCAACACGAGGAGAGGTAGAAAACAGCTTAAAAACAGGAAAACATGTTTGCTGGGTAATACAAAACAAAACACTGCACTCTGATGTCCAGAGAAGCTTTTAAATCTTGTATCTCAAAGTATGTGCAGAATAATGATCATTATATCCTGGCTGCACAGAAACTGGATCTGCTGGTTTTTAAGCAGATGAAAAAGTGAATGTGAGACAAAATGTGAAATATTTCAGTTCTGATATTTTTATCCTGTTCTTTACAAAGATATTAAAAGTGTTTCCTCTGATCAAACTTTATTGTCACAGGGAGAAGATGATTCAGCTCCTTCTGTTTTTCAGCACGATGTCCTCCGTCTGTGAGTTTCCACATTTAAAGAAATCGGTGAACAAATCTTTTGTTGTAAAAATGTAAAATAAAACACACACAGTAAAGAGGTGGTGTCTTCTCTACAGGGATGTTTGTTGTTAAAAAGGCTCCGACTGTCTATCAGGCAGAGGAGGAAGGCAACATCACCATCAGATGGGACAGTCGGATCCAAACTGACTTGTCTCGCGCCAACGTGATGTGTTTCCCGCTCAGACGTCACTAAGACTCTATAAAATGATCAGAGGAGTCGAGGACTCAGAGTCTCAGCATGAGCAGTTTGCAGGACGGGTTCAGATTGACGGAGACGCTCTGAGAGGAGGACCAATCAGACTTCATCTGTCCAGAGTCACAGCTGAAGACTCTGGAAACTACAGCTGTTATCTGACTGCTGACTACGATGACAGTCTGAAGAGATGGCGACTCGAGACCTCTGGTAAACTGACTCCTGCAGCACTTTAGGACTGGACTGTAACTATGATGTAACTGAACTGACACTAATTCAGATTTTCACCCTCAGAACATTTTGCTTTGGATGTGAGTCGAACCTCTGATGGAGACAGCAGTGATGTGTCACTCCAACCCAGAGCCGGCCCGAGCCTTGAAGGGGCCCTAAGCGAAATTTGATTTGGGGGCCCCCCTCATACCACTTCATTGTGTCCTGAGCCTAACAGTTATTAATACAGAAAGGTTGAAACTGAATATTCATTTTTTGGGATGCATCGCTGTTTCAGTCTCAGCCCATTGAAAAACAATGTATTTCAATATGATACACATTGTAAAACTATGTCCATGACATAATTGATTGCATTCAATATCCGTTCTAGAGGGCATAGACTTTTTAGGAAGTATGTAATTTAGGGTGTTTGACCTGCTTTTGGGCATGTTGGACATGCTCTTTTCATCCAAAAGATGTATATTTGTCATTAACTGTGCAAATGCATCCAATTACAGACTAGTAAATATGCCATTTGTAATATATAAATAATAACTATGCAGCATACAGAATTGCGGAGCATCAATAGAATAATATCAAACACAAGTGGTCAACGATTGGGCCCAGTACTGTAAATGTTATTACGCTACTATACCACAAAATGGCATGGTGGCACTCCAAGAGCACAAATGGGACATAAAAGTGAGGTCCAATAGTCTATCCATGCAACCTGACCACAGTGTGAAGAAAACAAAATGCTGTCACCACAGGAACAGTGATTGAACCAGGATAAACCACCACAGCTCACAGATGCAGTTCTGTCTGAACATGCATGAATAAAACCAAGATATGCAAAGCTAGCATGTCCCGTCCACTGAACCTTGTAAATACTGAACAGCCCTGAAATATAAGAGTCATGATTCTGCAGTGTGGCAGGCAGGATAAGGACCCAAACACAGGGCTCAGGAGAAAAATGTGTGAACTCAGTAATACACAACTTTGTTTCTGGATGCACATCAGGTAACAGAAAACTAGAAAGCTCACCTGGAGCTAATAGGTCAACAACTAGGAATACTCAGGGAAACTCTGAACCAGGAAACACACTGCCTGAGTGAGACGATGTGACAAAGAACAGGAGGACACAGATGATACACACACGAGGTGATCAGGGAGAGAAGACACACCAGGGAGCACAGCGGAGCAAGACAAGGGGAGTAAAACTGAATATGATACAAAGCAAAACAGGAAGTAGACATGGAAACAAATGCTGCCTTGAGGACACAGGGAAGCAGACACACTGAGGGACTACAACACCTACACTAGAGCAACAAGATCATAACTAGACACAAGAGGAGGACTTAAACTACAGCACAAGGAACAGAGACAGGACTAAAATCCACTCAACAGGAGAACAAACCAGAAACAATCAAACACCAAACAGAACCAGGAACACAGGAAGGCTGGAAACTGAAACAGGATTAAATAGAAAGTGAACAACAGCCAAGAACAGATCTCAGAAAACTAAGAAGCCTGAGGATAGAAACAATGAAACCAACCAGGAATTAGCAGAAAAAGACAAAAATTCAAAACTGCAACAACACAGTAAACTAGGAATCAAACAGTAACATTAACAATATAAACTGAAAAATGAATGCCCTAAAATTATAAATGCTGGGTCATAAACCCACGACCATGATGATAAGATCCAAGCAAAAAGTATCTTAACTACTAACAGAGTAAGGAAGGTGACACAGGCTGACAGGTTGTTTTTGACAGAGACACAGTGACATGATAAGTACCATACTTAGCCGGCTAGCGATAGCTAAGTACATTTGGAGCTGGTTACAAACTAAACTATTGTAACTGCTCGTGGAAACATACCTTTGTCTTTTTCTTCCTCCAATCTTCTCCTTTCCCTCCTCTCTGCCTCACAGAGACAGCTCCTTTCTGTCACATTTCTGTTTCGTATCTTCATCCAAAAATGACCTAAACTGACGGAGCATCAGGTCACCTGGAGCACTGCTGATGCGCATGCGTGCCCAAACTACATGAATTCACGCTGACACACACATAGTCAGTCAGCACGTGGCCTACTCATTAAAGTAGTGTTTTTACAATTGTACAAATATGAGGAGGGGATAGGTTTTTTCTTTCTTTAGGACACTAGCATGTTAAAAAAAACAAAAAAAACAAAACAAATGAAGGCGAGCTTGGGGGCCCCCTGGTGGTCAAGGGGCCCTATGCAGCCGCATATGTCGCCTATGCCTTGGGCCGGCTCTGCTCCAACCCCCCAGCTCGAGACCACCAACAGGTACAGGAAGTCAGGAAACTTTCGCTCCACACCTGTGTTCCCTTCCAGACAATATTTGCCTAAAAGGTTTAGTGTCAGATTTTTCAGTAAATTGTGGCTTTATTTAATTTAAAGGTCTTAACTCTGTAACAGCTGTGATAGACGACACGCTGACAGGAAGGATGTTAACAAGCCTGTAATGAACACTGTGTGACATCTCACAGCTGTGAGCTCAGGAAATAAATGTTGTAAAGATAAACATGTAAAATAAGTGGGAGAATATTTTCATCTGGGCTGTGCAACACAATATTCATATTCTGGGATGTTTAGTACTCTTTGTACACTTTGACTGTATTTATCTAAAGTGCAGAGTAAACAACATGGAGGATTTCAGGCTGCTAATGCTACAATAATATAGCCTAACAATATTCAGCCTCTTTCTCATGCCTGATTGGCTTAGCCTAATGATGTGATCATATTGTGCTGTGTGATTGGCTATCCCTACTTGACCATTATTGACTGAAAGGAGAAAGTGTGGAGTCCCCACATCTAGCAGCTGACAGGTCACTGAACAGCTGACAGCAGCTGGATAGTGAGAAACTGGGGAATCCCAAATTTAAAGTAAAGACCCGTCTGTTTATAATAACATCAGTTCTAAGCTGCAGCCTTCTGATTGGCTGAGCATCTAACATGTTGGCCAGGGGTGCCTCACAACCATGAATACAGACTATGACTCATCACTGAGCAATGCTAAACCCATAGCAATTGCTCAGCAATGATGCTCAAATGTAAACAACATGTTTGCCTTATGATTATAGTGATGCTGTACAGAATACACTGATACCAGCAGATTATATTGTGTGGGTGCATTATACAGTAATATTCCTGTACACACGTGTATAATGTGATGTGAATATCTTCTAAGTATGCATTATGTCTAGCTTATTGTTATACATTAAATAGATATTATATAGTATACACCCCTGTAAGAGTGCAGTATGTACTTTGTTTATCATGGAAAAGCTTTGTGTGTGTTCTAGGATGTAGTTACCAAAAAGTATTTGTAGAAAAGTTAAAGATAATCACAGAATATTGATCTCTTACTGCAGGCTTAAAATAGTTTTGATTTAATGAGTATTGTTAACATTGAAGACATTTCTCTATGTAAAAATAGGGCATGACGGGAACTACTGGCTCTAAGTATCATGATTCAGGTTCTGCAGTTTGTTTCTCCTGTTCAGGCAGTTTGTGGTGTTTCTGTCAGTGATGTTTGAAGGCAGCAGGAAAATGTTTCTCATCACTTCTTTAGTTATTTATTATCAGGAACCTTTGTTTGTTTGAAGCTGGAAACAGGAAATATGATTCTCTGTAACTCTGCAGCCAACATGAGGTCACATTAATTTATCAGCACACTTAAAATAAAAGATTTTAATCAAATTAATTTTTATCTATATCAGACAAATTAATTCTGAAAATATCAGAATTAATTCTGAATTCAGTCACCACAGACTACATTTGGTAAGAACACAGAACTAAGTCTGAATCATAAATTTATAACAGGATAAAGTATTTTTATTAGAGCACAGTGAAATCTGTAGATCAAAGACTGGAATCAGTGTTTCAGGTAAAGATGAAATAAATAAAGAAAAGTTGAATAAAGTCATTTGTAAATGCTGCCAGGTTTGAATCCTTTTATGATCTGTGTAGATAATTTAGACAATTAATATTGATTCATCAAACATTCAAACCTCACACTGAATCACCTGGATTCAAGATTCATGTGTGAACTATTGAGTAGTTCACTTTTTTTTCAGTGAGTAAAAGTAAAACAATGAAGATAAATGTGAACAAGTAAACTTCATGTTAGGAAGAGACTTTTTATGAGTATAAGTATCAGATAACAGGTAAAAATCTCAAACAGCTCAAAGATTCAAATTTTTGTTCCATTTTCAAAGTTCAAACCTCAAAAACATTAAGTTTACTTTCATATATGATCAAGAAAATCAACAATCTTCACATTTCAGAAACTGGAAGCAGTTTTAAATATGACTAAAATAATTATAAAACAATCAATTTTCTAATCATCGACTAACTGATGAATCACTGCAGCTCCAATGGATTCTTTGCATTTGACAACCCACTACAGCAACTACAGAATAAAACCACTAACCAGACTGATTCAAGACTGAAAACATGCTGAATATGAAGAGTAGTATAATTGAAACTCACATGATTATCAGCCATAAGAACAGATCCAGATTTATATTGATGTAAGGTATATAAATGTAAGTACAGTTTGAATCAGTGCAATATTATTTTCAGACATCAATGGACCACTGAACTTCTCAGCTTCTAAAATGTAAAGCCTCATTTAGAAACTACACAAGTACATATAATGGTCAGGATCAACATGAACCTATCTTCTCTGTCTATCTGACTTCAATCAACTCTGCAGTGGTTCCATCATAAAGATAAAGTCCAGCATAGAGCGGCTGAGTGAATGTGGTCTGGACTCTGTGGAGGAGAGTCATGGTTTCAGAGATGCTGTAGAAAGACAGAATACCTGCTCTGTGATCCAGGTACACTCCTACTCTGGAGGACCGAGGACCTGAGAGGACAGTGTGGACATTGTTGTGCCAAAATGTATAACTGTTTGTGTCACAACGTAATCCCCAAGATTTATCATTGTTTCCAAGTACACATTCATATATAAGCCCTGCTCTGCTGATATTCTTGTATGTAACTGCTACATTAACTCCTCTCCCTCTCCACTCCACCTCCCAGTAACAACGTCCAGTCAGACTCTCTCTACTCAGGACCTGACACCATCCAGTGAATCTGTCTGGATGATCAGAATAAGACTGTTGTTGTTTCATTAATGTTACTTTTCTGTTCCCCTCAGATAATAACAGCTTTCTGTTTGCTGTGTTTGGATCCAGTGTGATTTCATGTGAATATTTTAAGAATCCAGCTCTGGTCTTTGGCTCTGATGGTGACAGTAAAACATCCTCTTCAGTGACTGTCAGTGAGATGTTTGTCCATTCCTCTCTCAGGATGTCCTGTAGTTTATCTCTGGTCTCTGACACAGCTGCTGTCACATCCTCAAAGTACCTCAGAGGACCAATATTGATGCTGGATGAGTGTGTAGACTCACTGAGTGCTGACAGTGAGGGGTAGTTGTGTAGAAACTGGTTGTGATCCTGTGTGTGTGAGAGCTGCTCCAGCTCGCCGTCTTTCCTCTTCAGCTCAGCGATCTCCTGCTCCAGCTTCTCCTGAAGCTCTTTGACTCGACTCACTTCAGTTTCCTGCTGGGATCTGACCTGCTGCTTCACATCAGAGCTTCTTTTCTGGATCAGACGGATCAGCTCAGTCAACATCTTCTCACTGTCCTCCACTGCTTTATCAGCGGAGCCATTGATGGCCTCCACCTCCTGTTGAAGCAGCTTCACATCTTTCTCTCGGTCCTGGATTCTCTGCTGGATGTTTAGTCGTCTCACCTCGAGCTCCTTCTGCTTCTCAGTCCTTTCTGCTGCAGCTGGGACTGTTTCATGGCCTTTATGTTCATCCATTGTGCAGAGATAACAGATACTCTGCTGATCAGTACGACAGAAAATCTTCATCACCTCATCATGACGAGAGCAGATGTTCTCCTGGAGCTTCTTGGAGGGGGCCACCAGCTTGTGTTTCTTTAATGGAGCTGCATCATAGTGAGGTTGGAGGTGTTTCTCACAGTAAGAGGCCAGACAGACCAGACAGGACATGATGGCTTTCAGTTTCCTCCCAGTGCAGACACCACAGGCCACATCTTCAGGTCCAGCATAGCAGTGATCAGCTGGAGCAGCTTGGAGTCCAGTCTTCTTCAGCTCCTCCACTAAAACAGCTAATATGGTGTTTTTCTCCAGGACAGGCCTCGGTGTGAAAGTCTTCCTGCACTGAGGGCAGCTGTGGATTCCCTTTTTCTCCTCCTCTTCATCCCAGAATCTTTTAATACAGTTCATGCAGTAGCTGTGTCCACAGCTCGTAGTCACCGGATCCTTCAGTAGATCCAAACAGATGGAACAAATGAAGGTTTCTCGGTCCAGCTGAACTCCTTTCTGCGCCATTTCTCCTCTCAGTGTCAGTGACTGTGTGAGTTTCACTTCCTTATAACTGAAACTAGTCTGAGCTCTGATCTCAGCAGCATGGGTTTCTGCAGTGAATGGAGCCTGTCAGCTCTGACACGTCACCACATGTTGGTTACACCCATCTTCAAACTACAGATCTGAAGGGGAGGGAACGAGGAAACATGGACAGAGAGGAGGTGCTGTGTTTAAGAGCAGGAAGAAGAGGGAGGAGTTATCAGGCTGTGCTTCATTCCAGGAAGAGGAGCTCTCTGAGAGCGATACTGTGTGTTTAACCCTTTTTATTCACTGATCACCTGAACTTCTCAGCTTGTTAACCCTTTCTTCTTTATAAATAAACTTCACTTTAGAAATGTCAGAGTTCTCAAAGTTAACAAACTGTCCTTCAGTTTTAGTCAAAGCAGGAGGATAATGATCCTAAACATAGAGATAAAGCAGCCACTGACATGATGCTCATGTTGCATTTAAGTTCATGTTAGCTTCAATGTTTCGCTCCCTCACACACCATCAAAGGTGAGAGGGTGCAGCAGGTGTTTGAGCCAGTAAATTGGAGGTGGGTATTATCAAAGTACAAACACTTTGTTACTGTACTTAAATAGAATGATCAGGTATTTGTACTTCACTTGAATATTTATTTTTCTCATGATGCTTTACTTTTACGCTCTACGTATTTTAACATATATTTTTCGGACTATAAGCTGCACTTAAAATCCTTAAATTTTCTCAAAAATCTGCAGTGCTCCTTATGATCGGTGCGCCTTATGTATGAATGCTTGTTTTGCTTACTGACCTTGAACCATTTTCATGTGGTACACTGTGCTCAGAAATCTGTTAAATATTTTAATGCGACTTTGGTAAAGGACGTTTAACAAATATTGACAAAGCGTACGACGTGGGGGGAGGGGGTAACACTCAGTGTACACTTTTCATGTAGTTTTCTGACCGCCGATGGCTGCGGCATCCACACCACTGCACCATTGTGAGGTGAAGGAAATGAGTTCCATGAAGTTCATGGTATATGTGTCCTCTTACCTTATGTACATTTACTTGCCTGAGAAATTTGCCTTAGACTGTAAACTAAATATAACTGAACAATGACACAGAAGCACATAATGTTTTAGGACAAAAGGTTTCTGCTATGTCACCATTGTATCAATAACAGAAGCAAGGACTCTCGAGTGGAGTGGTCAACGAGACTAAACATGATAAAGGAACACTTGGAGGGAGAAGCAGCTGTGGAATCCTTTCTCTCTGTCTTGCACATTTCTTGTTTTGTATATGATGTAACCAAGATTGATAAGCTGTCACCATATGAAACTGTAACTTGAACTTCATGCCATCCCACACGGGGATGAGATGCAGTCCTGACCCGGATTAATCTGTAAAACTGTTTGAAATGGCTTAATTCAATTTAATAATTGGACTCCTTATTCAACACGTTTTCAGTCCTTACTCGTCAGTGTTGCTGTGTCCCAGAAATCCACCACGGCCTCCCCGCCTCCTCCAGCTGAGCTTAATTCTGCTCTAATTCCACTGCTAAGCTTGAAAAAAAAAACAAAACCTATATTAAAATGAAAATAAGTAAAACTATCATTTACTGCCAAAAAATTAATTACCACAATATAACATAATTGATTCTCGGCTGTTTAAAGAGAAACTTTTTGAGCGAAAAGTTCTTAAATTCAGAGCCAACAAACAGGAAGTTTCAGAATCAGAATAGACCCAGTGGCTAAAGGTGTCATTTCCTCACATACTGCATATCATTTAATTTTTACTCAAGAATGCTTAAATGTATTTCACAGCAGATTATAAGGGGGTAACAACTGTAGCTTCAATCCTTTGAATAGTGAGTAACTTTGTGTAGCTTACACATCAGTTTAAGGTATTATTAAGTAGCTTATCCTTCCTGTCTTACACTGTAATCCCACTATAATTTTAGGCCCATGCATTATATTACTGAGTCATATGAACTCTATAAGTATTAAGAAAAACAATTAAAGAAACTTTGTTTTTTTTTCTTTTTATTTTGAGAATGCAGTTGAAATTAGCTGTAGCTGATCCCAGGCTTTTGGGTTTAATCTGAGAGGCAAGAAGAAAGGTGGAGAAATTCCACTGGACATGAGTGGGGTGACTGAACTTTGGAGTACGTCCATGTTACTGACTGAGGGAATTTTCCTGCATCATTACTGTTTGAATTCAGATTCTTTGTTCTGTTCACTGAGCATTTTATTTGACCTTTTTCATATTTTACACACACATATATATATATATATATATATATATATATATATATATATATATATATATATATATATTTCAATTCTACATTGTTTAAGCTACATTATCATGTGCATATTCAATGATTTTGCTGCAGTAATAATAATTACTTCACTTTGGGGTTAAATAAAGTATTTTTCATTCTTGCCTCATTGTTTATTCTCTGAATGTTTTCAGAGAGGAAGAAGCATTAGCCGTTTATAATATTAACAGTTTAAATAAAACAAAATTCAGTCAAGAGGAAACAAATGAAATATGTTTCCAGGAAACACTTTACTAGATATTACAAGGAGCATCATACAGTGATTTTTCAAGCTCTAGACTCTACTATGACCTGAATGACTGAGAACCTACACAGACACATCATATAGTGATATTAATACATGGGTAGTGTCTCTTACTGTTAAGTAACCCTAATATATTTGTTCTTAAATTACAGCTTAAGGGGTTCATTTCTAAAGAAATGAAGCATCACTTAATATATTTGTTAACACACATACAATAAAGTGAATCATTTACAGACAACAATATTTATGAGCTAAACAAATGCTAGAGAAAGTTTTACACAAGACTCCAATTAATTCTGAGCAGAAACTCATCGACTCACTCTAGTGTAGTCTGTGTGCCAAAGACACACACTGTGGTACTTATGTGGTTCTTTAAAAGTCTCTCTGGAGCTTAAAAAATTGAACTGCTGAAGACCAACAGGTAAATATTCAGGAGAGTCTGCTCACGTCCTCCATGCAGGCTGTTCTTATCTTCATTCCTCAGACCTGTCTTCCTCCAAGTGTCCACCAGGTGTCCTCAGAGTTCCCTTCCCTCCATCCACTTCTTATTCCTCACCTCATGTATTTCTCTGCTTCATACTTTGAATCCTTGTTTCTTCAAGCCTGTGTTTGGATCCCAGTCTGTGAGTCTTAGATTTGTACATTTACACAGTATAGGTGTCAGAGTTGTGCACTCATGCATTTCAGAGTCCACATTATGGATTATGACTCATGGCTGAAGCTTTAAGTGTCACAGCTGAGGCTAGCAGAGTAACACATACACAGAGCACCAAATGCAGACAGCAGAGGGAACAATCAAACATGTATAAGCACACAGCCACAGAGAGCTCTGAAATGCAATCAGCAGTTCAGTGGTTAAACAGTCCCAACAATAAACAATGTTTACAATATCAGATATTATTAGATATCATGTAGGTGGCTACAACAATCTACTTAAACTATTTCACTTATTTCTGTGTTGAATGTAACCAACTCCTAACTCTCCTGTTACAGCACCACATGAACAACCCAACAGTGTGAACAGTAAATGTGTGGCTGTGTTTCTGCAGATTCCTGTCAGGTTATTCCTGATAGGTTGTTTCTATAAGACACTCAACATCTGTACTTCTGCTATAGCATTTTGTATCCTCTCTTTATTTCTAAAAACAGCTAACAGTATAACACAGACTGCCAGCAGAGCTGCTAACACTCCCATTAAAATGTAGAAACCAGTCATTCCTCCACTTTCTGCTGGAGGTTTTGTTGTTGGTCTCTGAGGTTGGAGTTGATCATCAGCTGCTGTAAAGGACATAAAATATTTATTCATGATCAGAATTAAACTGAGGACGGTCTGAATGTTTGACATGTCCAGCTCACCATGTTAGAGATACAGATTACAGTCTCAGATAATGATCTTAATGAATAGAATAAAACAGCTCTCAGCAGGTAAACGCCATCGAGGCTACTTCATAGACTGTATATAAAAGATGGAGGTAACCACCAAAACATGATCCATTATTTAATTGAAGTCTATCATCAAGCGTGTTTTTACCATCACCGTCTTGTGACAAGCGAGAGCTGGATCTAACTGAGAAAGAGGACAGCACACACAACACGAGTCGTGAGCCAATGAGCACGGCCTGGATAATCTCCTCCTTCCTGACTCTATTAATGACCATAAACATAAACAAGAATTCAACACCATTCTGCTCATCTGAGGGGAAAGTTAATTAACACATTTTAGCACACATTACCCCAAACCCTGAATTCATAGTTGTATGCATTTGCACTCTCTGGGAGACACAGAGGTCTATTTCTTCCTTTGTGTGAGGGTACCTCTGATCACACTAACACTGTGGGCAGTGGGGGACTTTGGGGACAGCCTGTAGGCTGTCCAACCAATCACACATTAGCAACAGCACTTGTGTTTTCTGTGCTGCTCTTTGTGCTGTAGCTTTTCTTTAGTCTAAGTTGGTTTGGCATGGAGGCCAGAAAAAAGTAAGATATGATCCATCTTACAGGTTCTAAGAAGGTGAGCAGCTGCAATTTAGATGAATCGAAGATGTGACAGGAAGACCTGATTCACACCAACATAAAGGGCATTACAAAACTTAACTTGACTTTAGGAAGAAACCTAAGTTAATGAAACTTTGATTTTATAACACAATTAATTGGTTTATCAAATTTTAAGTCACAATCAATTTTAATGTTATGTTATTTACAGTCAGCTTAAGATAAGGAACCAAGGTCCACATATATGGTGTATACACACACACACACACACACACACACACACACACACACACACAAGGTAATCAGGAAGATAGGACACACCAGGGAGCACAGGCAAAGTGAATCTAAATGAATGAAGGAAGCAAAACTGAATACAAAGCACAAAAGACAAGAACTAACAAAGTAAAACAGGAAATAGGGCTGCAACGATTCATCGATTAACTCGATTAAATCGATTCTAAAAATTTATCGACACAAATTTACTGTGTCGATGCTTCGTTTAAACTCTGCAGCGCTCAGCTGTCTCGGTGTAAGCAGCGCTCCTCACTAGCATTAGCAGCATTAGTGCTGACGTTTTTTTGTGGGTTTATTGGGGGCTGGCAAACCAACATAGAACTGCATTACCGCCACCTACTGGACTGGAGTGTGAATCACTCACGTATACACAAGCACACATTCTAAAAAGCTCTCCGTCGCTGCGATGGATTTCATTTAACACAGAGTGGATCATCTAGAGTTGCCACCTGTCTCGTAAAATACAGAACCCCGTATGTTACGGGACTCCGTGGAATACGGCTCCGTAACATGCCGTGTTCCGTACTTTACGGGACGGGTGGCAACTGTCGCTGACATGCATTTCCACGCCTCCACTGCTCTCTGTGTGTCTGTGTGTGTTGTGCTCGCTGAGAATTTCAGCTGCTATTTTTGTCTTTACTTCAGCTGTAGCTACCAGAACTGGTTTGCTAGCGAGCGCGGGCCATTAGCACTAACGATGGTTCGGTACCCGAAGGCCCGCCCCCCAGGACCGAGGGGCTCCTTCAAAATATTTTTTATACTTTAATCCCTTATTAGTGACTAAATATAGACCTGCAGTAGAAACGTATTTTCGAGAATGCTTGTGAATACAAAGCATTACACCATTACTCACACATGCGCCATGGCTCCCGCAGCCACTAGTTTTTCAAAACACTCATAGCAGGCAGCGGTTTTAACTGCGCAAGCGCAAAGAGGCGAAGCTGTGACGGTGAGCTCAAGTAGTGAAAAAGGAAACGTTTTTCCAGCGTCCAAAACAGCAGCTTTTTCTTTTAGTAACCATCATTAAATCTGTGAAACAGCTGGAGGTCCTTCATCAAGCACCTGATCAGCAAGTGTTAAGGTGAAGAAAAGAGAACTTTGTAGCTGCTCCATTCACCGCTGTTTGTTCACATGGTGAGAAACTGCAGTACGGAAGTTAAAATATGCAGATAAACTGTTGATAAAAAAAAGTATTTCTTATCCGATTACTCGATAAATCGCTGGAATAATCGATAGAATACTAAAATAATCGTTTTATGCAGCCCTAACAGGAAATGACCAAATAGAGATGAAGACTTGACAAAATATGGGAAACACTGAAGAAAAAGTGCAAAACCTTTAATAAACTAAGAATCTAGACCAGAAGCAAACTGTGGAAATTTAACAACAGAACTTCAAAGATCAAGAAAAAACCAAAACATTGGACCATGACAGGAGCTACTGGGCCTAAGTGTCACGATTCAGGTTTGACTCATTAAAGCTTAAAAAGTGACATGAAACAAGCAAATGAGTCCATAAAGTCAGCAGGTAGGTGGTTACTGAGGTCACAGATAAGGAAATAGAGGTCTTTTTGCAAGCACTGCACCCTGCTGGCACTACACAAGAATGCAGGTTTAAGGCACCTCTGCATTAGCTTCATTGGTCACACCCGGAAGCTACATCCATCTTTTGGTCTGATTTAACAGCTCAGTCAGTGTAACAGTGAAAACCATCTTAATAAAAGAAACTATATAAACATTGACTAAATCAAGTTACCAGTGATGCTGGCTGTGCATCTTCCAACACTGAAGCCATCATCAGTGTTGACCTCACACAGGTACAGACCCGAGTCATCAGTCCTGAGTCTGGACACTTGAAGTCTGATTCGTCCTTCTCTGAGGGCGTCTTTGTCACTCTGGACTCGTCCTGAAAACTTTGCATCCTGAGACTCTGACACCTCAACACCTTCATGAACACGATACAGGACTGAGGTATTCTGACCAGTGTTATGACCACAGAGGATGTTGAGAGTTTTGATGGATCTGTCAGGGTTGGTGGTGAACGTCCACTCCAGTGTGATGTTGTGGTTCTCCTCTGCCTGATAGGAGGTCTGTGTCACATTGACTACAAATGATCCTGTTGAGGAGACAGAGAGGGAAAGAGAGGAGCAGACACACTGAGAACTGGAACAAATCTGTTGTTGAGCTTTATTTGGAGTTCATAAAGTGAAGCTGTAAACTAACCAGAGACACATGAGGTGAGGATGAGGAGCAGCAGGATCCTGCAGATCATCTTCTCCCTGTGAGAGGAGACAGAGGTGAAGAGTCATCGACACATGAGGTCAAAGGTCAGTCAGTACAGCTAGAAGAAGGAAAATCTACAGTCTGATTTCATTACAACATCTGATCCTGTTCATGATCCTGATTATTACACTGACTGACCAAAACTAGATGAACTACAACCAGAAGAAGAACCTGCACTTTGATTTGATCTGAAAATGTTTCAAATTTAAAATCTTCAGAGCTGCAGAAATGTTTTTCTGCCACAGGGTGGTGACATTTAATCAGATGGAAAATACTGGAGAGCTTTTATCTGAACTTGTCATCACCGATGATCAGAGAAGACGTCTTCATCCTCTTTGTACAGATTAGAAAATGAGAGGTGGTACAGGGTCCGTCTGCTTTTTGGTCATTTGGTCGTTTTTTCATTTTGAAAAAGGATGTTAAAAAAACGACAAACAGAATTTTTTTTTTTCATTTCATACTCCAAGTCCATGTAATGTAAAACTAACTATATATTTTTTCCTTTGAAATCAAGACATAAATCGCAAAAAAAAAAAAAAAAAACAGAAAAACGCAGCATCAGAGAAACTTTCCCATCGACCACCATAAAGTTTTCGGTAGATGGAGCAGTGCGTCGTTTATCGGCACAGCACACGCTCGTCTCTTGGGCTTTTTACACCTCCACCTGCAGATATACACCAGAGAGTTCACTCAAGTCGTTTTACATGCAAAATCTCGTGATGCTCCTCGGGAAGAAGTCCCTTTCTTCTCCGTAACTGCGAAATAACCGCAGTGATTGCTGAAGCAGACAGACGCCTTCATGCCAAGTCTACACTTTCTTCAGGATGTGGTTTTAAAGCCGCTCCAGCGGACAGCTCTGAAAACCGTAAACTAACAACAGCAAGCGACTAATAAACACTTTGAATTTACGTGCCTCGAGTTGCCTTGACGACATGTTAAACTTCTTGTTTAAGAAAAATAAAAAGACGGACCGTTTTCGGTTTCCTATTTTTTTCCGAATTGATGTCTTGATTTCACAGGGGGAAAAAAGAAAAGCAAAAGTAATTTGTTTTACATTATAGGTATGGCTTTGGAGTATCAAATCAATATTATAAAAAAGATCAGTTTATGTTTCTTTGTTTGTTAGTTTTTAATATCCGTAGTAATAGCTATTTCATGTCGGTGAGTCTTTATCACCCTCTGCAGCAGCTGTCTGAAGCAGACACATTTAGCGCAGGACCTGGGGATCCTAATGAAAGTGAATTTTTCGGTAGCAATAAAAAACTACAACAACAAAAAAGAAAACAGCAAATATCACTGCCTCTACACTCTCAGCATAACAGGCCTACATTTTAATTACTGGTACTCTGCGCTGTATCAAGGATAAAACAAAATGAAGCACAAAACAGCTGAAGACAAAGAAATACAGCAAAGGTTGATAAATACACACTGCTGCTGTGTCCTCTTCTTTCAGATGCTGTTTGCTTTCATCCACCAGTTTCAGCTCTGCTGCAGCTGCACACAATCCCAGGAATCTGAGTTTTTACTTTCACTTTCACCTGTTCAGTGTTTCTCACAAAACTCGCAAAAGCAATTGGCTTCATTTGTTGTGAACATTAAAGGGATGTTATACTGTATAAATGCATGTTGTTGTGATAAATCAGTGAAATGAAATGAAACCTGCAAACATGTAAAATTAAATGTTTGAATCTTGTTTGAGATTTTGACACTTATTTGTATAAACAGTTAGGCTTTGTCAGTTTGTGAGTTTTATTCTGAGTGATTGCTGTAAATCTTCATTAGTCACATGCTTCTTCAACCTGAACACTGTCACCGGTGTAGTGTAAACAACTACATGTGGGAAAAAAATGTAGACTTCGGAAACACACATTTATAACAGAGAGGATTAATTATGGAGGCAAAACTAAAACTGTTTTCCTTGTAGATCAACAGGAAATTGTCATTTTCGTTTGTTTATACTTTTGATGTAAATGAAGAGGAGCTTTTGATGTTTCCTTGAACTGATGAAAAAATCAGGTACTTCCTCTTTGTTCCAGACATTCTGACTGCACCTGCTTTTCTTCCTCTGCAGTGAGTTTTTACATTCATGGTGACAGAAATATGTCTACTACTGAACAAAGCAGCCACACAGTGGATTTGTTAAATGGAGCTCTACATTAGTCCAGACTGATTATTGAACTGACCCTTCAATCTCTCCAACAGATTTTCTATTGTTCAGATAAATATAGTTTCAGGATGTCCTTAATGCTCCTTAACTCTAGCCCATGAGAACCCACAGTGACGCCAGTGTCACAGGTTTGCATGTCAAGGAATTTTCCTTGAATAAGTTTGTAGTTTAAAAGATTTTTGAAATTCTTTATAAATTTTTCTTGAAAGAAAAACGTGTGTGAGCTCTTCTTTAAATGATGTCACTCTCACCAAACAAATCCGTCAGACTTTTGAAAACTATTATAAAACATTATATGCCTGCCCCACATTAGCGGATGAAAAGGACATTTCTCAATACCTGGCATCATTGGATTTGCCATCCTTAGGCTCAAATCAAACTGAAGCTCTAACTACCCCTATTACAAAAAAAAGAACTGGACGTTGCAATTGGTAATTTGAAATCGAATAAGTGCCCAGGTGGCGACGGGTACCCTAGTGAATGGTATAAAATCTTTAAGGAAGAACTCGCTCCTGTTTTGCTTGACTCGATGAATTGGACTTTAGATAGAGCAGAGATACCACCCTCCTGGAGAGAAGCAGTGATTTCGGTCCTCCCTAAAGAAGGGAAAAACATAGAATACTGCGAATCATACCGCCCAATCTCAATTCTCAATGTGGACTATAAGTTGTTTACCTCCATAATCTCTAAGAGATTGGAGAATCTCCTCCCAGTTTTAATCCACGAGGACCAAACAGGATTCATAAAAGGCAGGCAAACACATGATAATATCTGACGAACACTGCATGATATAGATCAGGCCAAAAAGGAAAAGCTTAGTGTGGCACTGCTCAGCCTTGATGCTGAGAAAGCTTTTGATCGGGTCAGCTGGCCCTTCCTATACAGAGTACTGGAGCATTTAGGCTTCAAGGACAAATTCATCAGATGCATACAATCCCTCTATAGCAGCCCGACAGCCAGAATAAAAATTAATGGTCATCTTACTAATAGATTTCAGTTGATCAGAGGGACCCGACAGGGATGTTGCCTGAGCCCCTCACTCTTTGTTTTATTCATAGAACCTCTGGCTCAGGCTGTCAGACAAAATAAGGAGCTTAAAGGCATCAATATGGGAGGTTCTGACCATGTCATTGGCCTCTTTGCAGATGACATTATCACTTTCCTCCAAAATCCAGACGCTACACTTCCTAAACTTATGTCAACCTTAAGAGAGTTTGGATCGTTGTCCGGATACCATTTGAATATCACTAAAACCCAGATCCTGACCATCAATTATGTCCCAACTGATCCTATAAGACAGGAATATAACCTTAAGTGGGAATCCAAAAAGTTAAAATACTTGGGAGTAACTATTTCCGATGATCTGGATAATCTGTTTAACCTAAATTTCCTCAGGATGGTTAACTCGATACAAAAAGATATGTTGCGTTGGACAATGTTTACATTGGACTTTTATGCAAGGATGGAGACAGTGAAGATGAACTTGTTGCCTAGGTTTTTGTATCTTTTTATGGCTCTCCCAATCAAGATTCCAGACTCACAGTTCAATGCTTGGGACAAACTAATATCACGGTTCATCTCGTCAGGTGCTCGACCAAGGATAAAATTTAAGACACTTCAAATTGATAAAGAACATGGTGGCTTTGCCCTCCCTAACTTAAGAGAATATTATTATGCTTCCCAACTGAGATATGCAGTATGTTGGTGCTCTCCAGAATTTGAATCTCGGTGGAAACAAACTGAGCTGAATCAAGGACAGTGCCAATCCCAGATACGCCTAGGAGGACGGATTACTCTAAACAGTTCTGGAAATCCAATCGTAGAAGACACATTGCTAATTTGGAAGGAGGTTGTGAATAAATATAAACTGACTAATGATATTAAACTTCTAATTTGGCCGTCTCGGTATCCCAAATTTTATCCTTCCGGAGTAGACCATACCTTTTCTAAATGGAATGACCAGGGCCTGACAGCTTTGTGCCAGTACATAGAAGGTAACACCTTTAAATCGTTTGAGAAATTGAAAAGTGAATTTAAGTTGGAAAACAGCGATCTGTTCAGGTATTTCCAAGTCAGGCACTTTTATAACACAGAAATTAGACAATGCATTCCATCTGAAAGTATTGACTTTTTAAGAGTATTTACAGATGCCTATAAACATCATCCTGTTAAATCTGTGTCGAAATTGTATAGAGGGCTGCAGAGACAAAACGGAAGCAATACATTGTGTGTTAAATCAAAATGGGAAAAGGAACTGAATATTGAGGTGTCTGAGGATGATTGGCTTTCAATGTGCAAGACTCAGCAGACTACAACTAGTTCTAAAAGGTGGAGGGAATTTGGGTGGAAGTTCCTAATTAGATTCTTCATTACACCTCACATTATAAATAGACAAAGGGGGACACAACAACAATGTTGGAGGCAGTGTGGGCATTTGAACGCCAATCATGCTCACATATTTTGGTCTTGCATAAAATTACAGCCTTTTTGGGGTAATATCTCTCAAAGGATCAAGCATATTATGGGGTATGGGATCCCTTTGGACCCTAAGATTTTCCTGTTGGGCCATTTATCTGGTGTGGCAATCCCTAAAGATGACCTTTATCTTTTTAAAATTTTGACTGTGGCATGCAAAAAGGCCATCACAAAGTCTTGGCTAAAGCCTGAACCACCTCGGACAGAACAGTGGTGAGAATTTGTGGAAGGGATTCATGATATGGAAAAGTTGACAAGAGTTAAAAAAAAAAAAAAAAAAAATGATGTCACTCTCTCCTCGCTCTCTGCTCTGCAGGACGTTTCATGTGAAAACGACTCAGCGCAGAAAAAAACATCACATCAGATAAGAAAGTCAGAGCAAAACTGAATTAGTCTGAGAAGAGAGCCTTAAACATGTGAAAAGACAATGCATTCTGGGAAATGGCTCATGGTCCTGGAGAATCAGAATCACCTGAAATGCAGACATCAGATGCAAGTTATGACCAGTTAGACCAGGACTGTTTATTGACAGGTGATTAGGGGACATCGTGGTGGTTAGTGCTCTCCACAAAATGCAGCAAGTTCCCAAGATTTAACTTCCTGGCAGCTCATTGGCACAGGAACATTCACACTTCCTCACTTGCAGCAATCAGTCCAAGAGGCACTCTACACAATTCAGTTCCATTCAGTTTTATTTATATGGCACCAAATCACAACAAACAGTCGCCTCAAGGCAAAACAGGAAGGGTGGGTGTGTCACTCTTTGTTTATTCCCTGGTGAACTGTACAGGATGTTCCAGGACTCATAGATGGCTCAGGATTTTTATTATGTCCACCATATTGCCAAAACTGTTCACTCAGCCATCCTGATCATTGATTTCAGGTGTTCCAGTCACTTTCATGGCCACAGGTATTAAACCAAGCACCCAGACATGCAGACTGCTTCTACAAACCATTGTGAAAGAATGGATCGCTGTCAGGAGCTCAGTGAATTCCAGTGTGATATCATGATAGGATCCAACATGTGAAACATGTCCAATCATAAAATTTCCTCACTACTAAATATTCCATAGTCAGCTTTTAGTGGTATTATAACAAAGTGGAAGTGATTGGAAACACAGTTTGGTGGAGGGGGGGATAATGGTGTGGGGGTGTTTTTCAGGAGTTGGGCTCAGGCCCTTAGTTCCAGTGAAAGGAATTCTTAATGCTTCAGCATACCAAGACATTTTGGAGAATTTCATGCTTCCAGCTTTGTGGGAGCAGTTTGGGGATGCTCCTTCCTGTTCCAACATGACTGCACACCAGTGCACAAAGCAGGTCCAAACAGACATGGTTGGATGATTGAGTGAGTTTGGTGTAGAAAAACTTGACTGGCCTGCACAGAGTCCTGACAGAACATCTTTGGGATGAGGAATAATGTGGGTGTGGGAACTGTGAGCCAGGCCATCTCATCCAGCATCAGTGTCTGACTTCACAAATGCGCTTCTGGAAGAATGGCCAAAAATTCCATAAATGTGCTAAGTTTTCCCAGAAGAACTGAAGCTGTTATACCTGCACTGTTAAAAAAGTGACTGTAGAATTTACAGTAATCTACTGGCAGCAGGGTTGCCAGCCCGTTACTGTAATTTTTACAGTAACCTTACTGTAATTTAATTAGTTTTACTGTAATTTTTTACAATTTGGCTGTAATTTATTTACAATTTTACTGTAATTCTCTTACAGTTTTACTGTAATTTTTTTTTACAATTTTACTGTGATTTTATTACAATTTTACAGTAATTATATTACATGGTTACTGTTCATTTTTTTCCTGTGATAGAATTACAGTAGAAGTTATTTCATTTTGCAGTAGTTTAAAAGGCACCCTAAATTGTAATTTCAACAGGAATTGAACTCTGCATACTTTGGCTGCTGCTAGCTGTTAAAAGTTAAAATGTCAACTTGCAACTTAATTTACCAAACTCTCAATAAATGTTAGCAATTTTTCTAATTTCAAGCAAATTAAAAAAATATATTTTAAAATTACTTTATTTCATTGTCAATTTAAATCCGACAACCTGAAACATAACAAAACATGACATGCTTTGCAAAGGCAACATTTGCTTTTTACATACAAGTCAAAAAGTATAGAAACCAAAGTGTAAAAATACACTGACATGAATTGACCAAAAAACATTATGAACTGATACATTTTTTAAATGCATAACCCCCATGGTAATATTACATTATATACAAGTTAAATGACCTTTAAAATAAAAGTTCCAAAGGGTCAACATTTCTAAAGAAAACAAACAAACAAAAAAAAAACTGTCAAACAAAAGCATAACAATGTAAGTTTTTTATGTAAAACCTCCAATATCAAAACTCTAAATGTCTTTGTCCTTTTCCCCTTTTGAAGGAAGGAATCCAGCACTGTCAAATATTGAATTTACATATTTTTGAGCACTTTATAGGAGCCCTAACAGTAACATCTTTAACATTTGAGCTAGTTTAAAACTTAGTGAACAGCCAAACCAAACCAACATGAATGAGTGCTGAGTGGGGCTTAGTCCTGAACACCTCCTGAAATCATCAAAGGGTGGCTGGAAGATAAGGAAAGGGAAAATGTTTCATTTAACACATGAAATATACACATTTCACATTAAACTACATTTATGTCAGTTAAAGACAGACAGGAAGAGGAGGACAGATTTGGTGGACAGACACTCTTTCTCTGACTTTACCTCATTGTAGCTGTCCTCCTGTCTGTTAGAAATGGATAGGACAGATACAGAGACACAGAGGCAGAGAAAGCGAAAGAGGGAGAGACAGCCAGAAAGAGACAGAGACAGCCAGAGAGACAGGGAGAGGGAGACAGAGAAAGAGAGGGAGAGACAGACACGTCCATGGACAGGAGGACAGATAAAGAAAAAAAGCAAAGAGCACATACAGAGAACAGTAAATGTGTAATCTTACCATTTTAGAAGTTCCTCTGGTAGTCCATGAACTTGCAGAGGAGAGTGGAGACATGTTTGTTCACTGCTGTCTTTTTCTTTTGCACGAGTCGTCCTGTCATTTTTGACGTTACTCTTCCTTTTGCAGCTTTTGCTCCCCTTTCAGGGTTGAGGCCTGTGAATCACCTAAAACAGATGGGAGACATATAGCTCAGTGTTCAAAACTAACCTTTTCTTTACTTTAAGTTACATATAACCCTATTACTGAATTAGATCTCACCTTTGAAAAACCTCCAGTGTGCATGCTGCCTCCTCTGGATACTCAAGGTTAAAAAGGTAGAAGGTGGCAAAAAGTGCTGAGACCAGCCTGGAACGTAGGTTGAATGCCCTCACAAACAATTTCACCCTCGATGCTTATCATCCACTAATGAAGGGTAATGTTGTCTCCTGAAAAAAAAACAATATTAACTGATATTAGAGGGGAGGCAGATACATCCCTGTCTCAGTGACAGAGGGATGTATCTGCCTCCCCTCTGTCTATAGACCTAGGGATGCAGATACAGTAAGATGGCAATATCCCACTGTATCTTCCACCCATTTGTCTATAGACAGGGGGATGGGAGATACAGTGAGACACCCTGAAGACTACATTGTGCATATGTTGCACTTACTGAGGGCAATAAGTTATGGACGTGGCAGCAGGTTGTGTGTCCCTTTAAGATCTGCAGCTGTAGCACACCTCTGTAGCACATCACAACATAAGATTACCTAAGAAAAAACGTACAACAGTTGGATTTTATTTTTCATTCTTCCTCATTTGGTTGATGAAGGACCTCCAGATGTTTTCCAGTAAAGGTTTTAAGCTGGTTACAGGTAAAAGCGCTGCTGCTTTGGACACTAGAATAACGTCTCCTTTCTCTCCAGCTGAGCTCAGGTCTCAGTAACGGCTCCGTCTTTTTATGCTTGCTGCGCAGTGTGCAGACAGACTGCACGTAAAACAGTTTCTGTTGTGTTTTAGTTGAAAAACTGGGGGCTGCATGAGTTTAACGCTGTAATGCTTTTTATTCACAAGCATCCTCTAAATTACGTTTCTACTGCAGCTCTATTTTTAGTCGCTAATCAGGGTTTAAGGCATAAAAACCTTTTGAGGAGCCCCTCGGTACTGAAGGGCGGAGGTGTTCGGCACCAAACGATCGCTAGTGCTAATAGCAAACTGTGGATATACTGTAGCAGCCGTCCTGGTGGCTACAGCTGAAGTAAAGACTGACATTCTCTGCACAGCACGCACGCGTGCACACACACAGCACAGAGCAGTGGGGGCGTGGAAAAACTTGTCAGCGATGATCCACTCGTGTAAAGGGTCGTTTTTTCCAAATGATGGAAATCCGCCACAGCGACAGAGTACTTTAATGTCGCTAATGTGGATGAAATGCTCCGCATGGAGACACCTGAGCTGCAGAGTTAAAAACATCGAAGCAACAAATTTGTGTCGAGGATTTTTAATAAAAGAACTATTTGAGTTATTTGTTACAGCCCTAAAATTTGTATTCAATTTTCAATTTGTGTATCAAAACACATTGAAGGTTGTTATCTACCTTTCATGTTGGGACTTTTTTTGTTAAATTAGAAGCCTGAAATTTTCATTTGATCTTCATTTTTCCTCTTACTTCTCCTCCGTTCGTGCCGGCTGTCATTTTCATTTCTGTAGCCGCAAAATCAAGAGCAGCACGACCATAGTGAGAACAAATGTGCACATTGTTAATGAAACTGCCCGTTCTCTGTGGTAGATTGTAAATTGCAGTGAAATGATAAAGGTGCAAGCGGCGATAATAGCAGCTTCAGCAAGGCGCAGCGCCCGGCAATCAACCGCTAGCTAGAAGACTGTGACAGAAGCGACAGTAGCTCACCACATAAGATATTTTTTTTGCCCACTAACAGACACAAAACTGCAAAAAAAGTGTTAAATCCTAAGGAGTTCTCTAGCCCAGAGGTCCCCAACCCCCGGGCCGTGGACCGGTACCGGGCCGTGGGACATTTGGTATCGGGCCGCACATACAGAATAAATAACTTAAATTATTTCCGTTTTACTTATTATCTGCGCCTAAACTATATTTTATTTTTGAAAAATGGGCGGATTCGCTCCGTTACTTCCCTCCATGACTTCCTCTTGACGTGTCAAGACGTTTCTGCTCACATGATACGTCACCGCTAAAATTAAACCCAGAAGCTTCAGGCCTGTCTAACGAAATCGGTTGGTTGACCTACATAACGCTTCTTTAAATTTTTGAGTGCTCAACAAGAGTAGAAAAGCGCTATGTAAGGACTGGTCCATTTACTATTTTTGTTTATCAACACCGGGGATAGCAGTGAGGTAGACCCAGCCATCAAACTGACTCTCCATCGCTTGACACCGCGGCTCTGCAGCCACGCTCCATGTGAAATCGGCCGAACCCAGTCAAACCAGAAGCCAGCAAAAATGAGTATCAGAGAAACAAGCTCAGGGGGCTTACACTGATTCAGTGTTATGGTGAGTTGTATTTTTCATGCGCTTTATACAGTAAAAATCACCTAAGTCGAAGTCGCACAAATCGGGTTTTCGCTCTAGTTGGATGGCATCTGCAGGTCCTGATTTTTCCTAACATTAATTCCAATAAAATCATCACATAAATCCGTCGGATATTCACCTACCTCGGATGAAAAATCTGGTCCCATTGTAATAAATTTCCAGTTAGATGTGATCGCATAAACTGGATGAGTTTAGCGCTAAAACCCTCCTCAGCTCCTGTCCGCCCACTTCCATGCATCGGCTCGTTCATGCACAACTACACACACTAACAACGCCTGGAAATTGTTTTAGTGTTTATATCAGTTCATTTCACCGGGGACAATCGTGGCAAGTGTAAGCTACAAACTTGCACTTACGAGTAAAATTTCAGATTATAAAATTTGCAGAAGCAAATTCATAGATGAAGCAGAAGCCATTGCAGCGAAATTCGATAATAGACCCCAAACTGGGCCATTTGAATCCGACTGAGGTGATTTCTACTGTATTTGTTTTTGCGGTGTATCTTATTTTGAAGGCATGTTTTACCATGGCTCTAACAGCTGACCAGGGAGCGCTGTGGGCAGAGAGCCTGTTATTCATGTTGAGGCGGGATGTTACGAGAACGCTGCTGATAGAGTTGCATACGAATACAAAGTGGATTCCCGTTTTTTATTATTATACGTAGAAAATATCACACTTGGTTATGGTCGTATCATTTATTTTGACGTATTTATTCGCCACACCTTAAAAGCCGGTCCGTGGAAATATTTTCTAACACTAAACCGGTCCGCGGCTCAAAAAAGGGTGGGGACCACTGCTCTAGCCCACGAACATTCGCCTCCAGCCAGTAAATATCCCACAATGCAACTGTACATTTAAAATTTACAGCACAGCTATGCACGTGATCCAGTGGTCCAATTAAATTCGATATTCTTTTCAGAGGCATTTCAGTTTACAGCAAAGAGCTGTATTTTCAAAATACAGCCGCCTTACTGTATTATCATGCTGTAGTTTTTACAGCCATTCGTTACAGTGTGCAACGAGTGGGTCAAAAATCATACTAAACCCTGTAGATTAAGAATGAGATGCCACTCAACTGAGCAGTGTGAAAACATCACAACTTAACTGAGTATTTTTGTCAACTATGTCCACCACAGTGTACCCATCTTCTGATGGCTGCTTCCTGCTGGCTAACACAGCTTGTAATTCATTTTAGTAATTCGAAAAAAAAAATGCATGTTTGATCTTATAAGTCAATACAAGAATTGGCACACCCAACTTTCATGGTCCAAGAGCTGCTCCTTACTGCTGTCTTTGTTTCAGCTGCAACATTATGCTCAATGCTGTCCATCATTCTCTAACTCATGTCTTCAATACATCGACCCCACACGAAGCTGCATCCTGCTGTTTGGGGTGAGGCAGAGTGTCACATGCCCATCTTGAAGGATCAAGTCCTCTGTGTCTAATGAACAGCCTGAAAGCCACAAGTTGTGAGTGGAAATCACTTTTTGGAAGCCCAGAAAGGTGATATTTCCATTTGTGACATTCCTTAACAGTAATTCCAGCTGTTTTATGGGAGTGTTTGAATATGGGGCTTATGTGCTGCAATCATTTTTTGGCAGCTGTTAAAAACCTTGTTCTCAAACGTTTTTCTCAAAAACGATACAAAGTCATAACTATAGTTGAGCAATAGGACTTTATTTATTTACCAATAACAGTGACAGTCTTTGAGACAAGGCAAACAAAGCTAGTAAACATAATAAACCTATAGACATAAATTATATTGCGCTGCCTGCAGTCATTCGTGACTGTATAAACAGTCTACAAATAATCTTTTGACGACGTGTCATCATTCAGTTTCAAGTAAGATATCATACATACATACATACCTTATAAAAAAGCATAATATTGCAGTTATTATGTCGGTTTAAACCTGGAATGAGCCGCTGCTTCAGTATGGATGGTAGGCACAGTAGCTTCAGGAAATGCGCGCTCCCGCAGACCGCACTAAATTTCTGGCAGCCGATCACTTTTTGACACAACACCGACTCTAGCCATTTTTGTGCCCTATAGGCGATTAGAAGGAAGCATGATTAACGATGTAACACACAAATGCAAAACTCACCTTCTTCAAGCAACGCCACCCCGCAAATAACCCACAGGTGCGCCTCCACTCAAAACAACAGCAAGGAGTGAAAGAGAAAGAAGGTGGAGCCAAGAGAGACAGACAGCCACCTGTCCGGCCTCACTATGACAGAATTGATGTCAGGTCATTTTCAGGAAAAGTCACCAGGTTTGGTTTTTCTACCTCGAGCGGTTCAGGAGTTAAACAACGTGAAAATTGGCTCATTCAGTGGCGCAAAAAGTGGGTATGCACTATATGCAATGCACAGGGTCGCCGCACGGCAGAAAGGGGGGTCGTCAACAGTGATGCGGGGAAATTAAAATGTGTACACCTCAGAAAGTATATAGCTGCGCTCCTGGGCTCAGCTGTGCCCCCCCCCCCCCCCCCCCCCCCAACAGGTCTGTACAGGGCTAGTTAAGGTAGGCGGCGCTCAGTAGTCAGCTGAGAGCCGCCTATAGAAGAAGGCTTATATGTCCGGCCAAGCACCTCCTTTTAAATAAGTGCGCAGAGAGCCTGCAGGAACAGTTAAGCGAGAGAGCTGATATATACCGTCGATATACCCCTCATCACTTAATATTAAAAAAAATAAAATAAATAATTACAGCTCGCTACAGTCTTGCTACAAACGAGTAAGTAAAACGTCCTGTATCAAATGTATTATTGCTTACATCTGCTATGGCATATTTATGTGTTGAATGTTTAGACATATCATCATTAGCAGCAGAGCAGAAATACTACATTTAATATTCTTTTATTAAATATTTTCATGTTAGCCTTTAAGCTCTCTTTTTCAAAAAAAAAAAAAAAAAAAAAAACCAAAACATTTTGAAAAATTTAGTCTTGTTATATCCTCCAACGACTCTCTAGGGTTAAAATTTTGAATTTCAAAGTATCTCCCGGACTGTAAAGCATCTCTGTGTCCTACGAGGGCAAATCTTTTTTTTTTTCTTTACCTTTTCTCTCAGATCAAACTTCATGGATGATCTTGAAATGTCTGTCAAAATTAGACGCAGGTCGAGCGCATTTTTAAATTAATGTCAAACTCTTACAGTATGTAATAAATTAAATGCCTGCAGCATTTGGCTCTGGCCTCCGTTGCTCTAAGGCCAACCCACAGCAGCAGCAGGTGGGAAGGGTCGGTCGGCGCTCCACAGATGGCATAATCACATCCCTAAAACCTCAAACATTTAACTTCAAAAAGCTCAAACCATTTTTATCATTTTAGAAATGATAAAAATGCTCCGTTCTCAGCAGCTTAGAAGTCATCCTCAGAGTCCGATGTAAACTCAACACTGCGGTCACATCATCTAGGAAACAAGTGACAATTCAATCGTGTGTGGTTTCAGCTGAATGTACAGAATAATGAGGTTCTGTGAATCTGCATTATGAAATATGTTGTGACATTAAAATAGAAACATCTTCTGTGTTGCTCCTTTAATGAAGCTCGTCATCCTCACAGGGAGAAGATGATCTGGATCCTGTTTATCTTCAGCCTGACCTTCTCTGAAGTGTCTCCCAAAACATCAGATGGTGATGGTGAACACGGTGAGCCATTATGATGCCTATTTTTTTAATAACATATAATGCATCAATTGTTAGCTTATCAGTTAGATTAAATCCACCCACAAAGTCATTTTGCTCTCTGATTACAACACTGTGACTGCTGACATGTTTTCAACATCTGTGTATTTGTTGTTGCTGATGTTCCTCCTCTATAACACATAGAAAAAAATATGGATATCATATTTTCATGCAGGAACAAGATCTCCACCAGATGTTCTGAAAATTGTACTCCAGCTATCACTGGCACCTCTTTTAGTATTTCTAATTTATAAAGCATGGAGACATCAGCAAGCATTACGTCATCGAGAACAGCAGCGCCAGCGTTAGTTTCCATGATGAGCTGAGAGGAGCGTCAGTGACACTGAAACAAGTTCATCAAGTCTCTGAGTGTTGGTCTGATGGAGAAAGCAGCAGCTCTGAGTCATGGTTTTAGCTGCTGTCTAAACATCAGTTTGACAACAATTTGTAGAAATCCACATTTATATTTGAGGAGCAGAAACCTGCAAGAGCCAGAATCAGTAAATTCCTCATTTGTAGCTCTTATTATTTTAGCATTTATTTAGATTTTCCATAATGTTTTCATTTATTTACCCTTTTTCTTATTGTTCTTTTATTTCTGATTCTGAATTTATTTCTAATATTATATAAGAATATTATTCCAGGGTGCTGCAGCTCTCAGCACTGTTGCTTCACAGGAGGAAAATTGGGGCCTTTGTCTGTGGGGTCTGCATGTTCTCATGTTTCCACCAAAGTTTAGAGCTTGTTGGAGTTATTGGTGATGATGAGGAGGTCATAGGTGTGATTGTCTGCATCTGTGTTGGCCCCGTCAGCTGTGATAGACTCCAGTCTTTAAGTGGCTTTTCTTTCTGTGATGCTGTTTTTATTTTTCCGTCATAAAGTGTGACACAATTAAAGAGATGATCATGAAGAAAAACAATGTTTTGGACAATGTAAAGGATTGTTTTCAAATGCTGTGAAACACCTGCATTTATAAAGTTTAGTGTTGCTGTCATTTATGCTTTAGCAAACACTGTCACATTTTCCTCTTCTCTAATAATAAAACAATTACAAAAGAAAGGACATGCTGTCTTTTATCTGAACATCAATTTATTGACAACATTATGAGGTCAAAGAAATGAAAAGAATCAGACACTGATGTGTGGAGGACTGTTTGACTTCAGGTTTTCTGACTCAGGTCTTGTTCTAATGTTTCATTGGTTGATCCTACGGAACACCGCAAGGGACATTGGAGAAAAAAAAAGATGCACTTTTGCCAGATCCTTGGTTACTTTTGCAGGATCTGGCAAAAGTGCATTGTGTTTTCTTTTTTTCCAGTGCTCCTTGCAGGGCTCCATACAGATGAATGACAAATTAAATCTCATAATAATTCTTCTAAAAACAGTAAAGGAGCAAATATGTGTCCCAAAAAAGAGACACTGCTTCTGAAACATTTCAGACATGTTAAACTCCCGCAGACACTCCTGCATTAGTTTTATTTTGGCACATACTTCATTGTTGGCTAACACTAGAAGGAGAAAAGTCATCAGCTTATTTATTTGAATCGAAAGGCTGAAAAAATAAAACACTTTGAATGTGATGAACTTGTTCCCAGACAAAAAGGAAAAGTTATTCTTCTCTAACACAGCCACCTATAGTCAATATAAAATAAAAAATATTCTGTCTGCTTCATTTTATCATTCTCATGAAATATGGGCTGCACAGGCTTTCAGCAAGGCTGGCTCTGTGAGAGCAGCAAGATTTTTATTTTATTACAAACAAATGTACCACAGAAAACTGACACAAAACGAATGGGTTTCATTTCACTATGGGGCATTAATCAGCATTAATCTACAGCCCATCATTTAAATCAGAAGGAAACAAGCATGACCATTTTTATATTAAGACAGGATTTCAAATATGTTTTATAATGCAAACATTTAAGTTCTGGGTAAATGTTTAATTTAGCTTATTTTATTTGCTATAACATGTTCATGCTAGAAAATATAACAGACATTACAATTAGTGAGAGAGTAAATCAAATCTGACTAAAAGGTTTAAAATAAATACCAACAGACTGGGCAGCAATAAATTGCACATTAATAATAAATACGTATAGAAACGCTGACCTTCAAGATCTTTTGTGTGTGTTTTAACTATCATGGGATCGTTTAGGACGTTGGACTCTATCAGGTTGGTTCAGTTCTGTTTTTTGAGGTCTTACACTGAATTCCTTACAGTAGCGTGCATAGCATCCTGCCTTTCTATAAGCACACAGAGATATTTCCAGCAGGGATGATATGATCATGCTTTCTGGATAGAAAAGGTTGCATTGTACCTTGGCTGGCGGCTTCACTGAGGCTGTAGGGGACTGGAGATAAATCCTGGTTGATAAGGGTCGATTCAGACTGTATCTGTATGTGAGCATGTCTTTACATTCTGAGTTTATCAGTACACCTGAGGTGGTCATAACATTTTTAGAGTTCACGTGAAATCTGTGATTACAGCACTGAATATGTTTTTGCTCTTTGGGTGTTTTAAAATGTAAGATAGTTACACAGGTAGAAATTGAAAAAAAAAAAAATTTATAAAAACAACCAAAAGAATAATATATGGTGACATCGACTGAGGCCTGCATATTAATACTGCTCTGTAGCTCAGAATGAGACAGCAGGTCAGTGTCGGTCAGAGTGTGCTCTCAGTCGAACAGGAATTTGTTTTTTTTTTGTACAGTCTGTGATTCTCAACTCTTCTCAACCACAGTCACATTGAAAGAAATTTTAACCCATGAAGAAAGGGTATTTGTGAAGTTTTGAGGACATTTGAAATAAGCTGCTGTTGGGCTGAAATTTGGCAGAGAAATTGTGTTTCCACTCTGATTAATTTAACAGTTATTGCCTGCAGAATGCTCTGATGTGAAGTCTAGTAGGTGTGTACTCATAAAACCTAAAACCTATTAAGAGTTTTTTTTTGTACCTGATGTTTTTTGTAGCATCAGGTACCTCATGTAATAGAGTGTAGTATTATTAGTGAACTTTAGGTCACTCAGTGCTTGTGTGCAACCTTTATGGTTCTCTCTGTCTCCAGCTTCTTTACTGCAAAGATTTCTAAGTTGGGATGGACACAGAAAAACAACAACAAACACAGTAAATGGTTCTTATATTTGACTCTTCTTTTCTATTTGAGTGGATGATCTGCTCTGCCTCCTGAGCTGCAGCCACCCTGTTATCTACCAGCTGACAGTAGAAATGCATAGAAAGAAGTGGGAGCATGTTCCCAAAGTACTTTGGGTCTGATGTTTCTTTTATATGCCTTTAACTCATGTTTTAGAAGAGGAAGCACTGACTGGTTCACAGCAGTTTCCTTTACAAATTTTCACAAATTTTGGATGTTGGTCTCTATCTGACTGGATTGATTCTGTTAAGGTTTCTCATTGTGAGGTCTTACAGTGAAATCACTGCAAAAGCATGGCCAGCATCATGCCTTTCTATAAGCACGCGGGTATGAAAAGCTTTCTGGATCCCAACTGCTTGATGCAGAAGGCTGTATTTGATCCTGATTGGTGGCTTCACTGAGGCTGTAGAAGAATAGTGATATGGAGCAAAAATGCTGGGGGATAAGAGAACTCCATCTGTGTATATGATTATAGGGACATCTCAGATGGTTTAGATGTTGGTCAAGTGTCTCTGGTTGCAGCACTGAATGCATTTTTATTCCTTGGTATTTTAAAGGTTCAGTATGTAAGATAGCTAAAAATAATTTATATATTTAAAAAAACAACTAAAATTATCAAGAGAATGTGGAAATATTCAGTTATAGTGTACAGTTGCCAACCGTCAGTCCTACAAACTATGAATGCAAGTGTATTGATGGAGTTGTGTGAGCAGGGCTGCGCCCTCAGCTCATTGCAGAAGGAAAAAAAGTATTTTGTTTAATTTTTTGTTTAACCAGATAGCAGACTGAATGAAGAAGACTTTGCAGCCTCGAAGTAAACAAGCAAGCAGGAATAACATGTAATAATATCATGACTATAGCAGGGAGCTAGACTACCTAACAGAGAGCTCCCCTTGTTCAGAAATCTGTCAGACACTGTCGCACTGATGCTTTGTTCTTAAATACACAAACCACACAATGACATGTCTCCAAAACATTACGGTGTCTAAACACATGTGATCGAACTCTATGGATCTGGATCATCGGAGGCGCCATCTTATTTTCCAAATCTACGACAAAATGAAACAAACAAACACAACAACCAAAAATAAATAAACATGTTGCACTGATGCTTTGTTCTAAAGTATGTTCTGTCAAAGGAGTGCATGTGTTGTGTTGATGAGACATTTACCAAAGCTGCCATGTTAAACAGTTTAATACCACTCTATGGCTCAGAATGAGATAGTGGATCAGTAGTGTTCAGTCTGCTCTCAGTGTGTGTGTGTGTGTGTGTGTGTGTGTGTGTATTTCCCAGCAGATCATCACTGAGCTTGTTTGATTTCTTTGCTGCAGGACTGTCTGCTGATGATAGACACAAACAGAAGTTCCTCTGATATCCATCTGAGGTAGACGTTCAAGACAGTTCATATGGAACGACAGCAGCACGGCTTTAGATCAGCTGAGGGCTTCAGTGAAACAACCTCCACATGAGTTAGATCAGCAGAGAGATTCATCCTTTTCCTCCTGGGCCTGATCCAGCTGTGGCTGTCCTTCATCTTGGGTCATGATGGGTTCCTCCTCACTGGGTACAGCTTCTTCTACTTTTCCGCCTGTTAAGAAAAGTTAAAGTAACAGTGTTTGACACATTGTCTGCATGCACTACTACTATTACCACTACTAGACTTTCTTAATACATTTGACATATTTTTTTTTTAAAGTTTGGTTTCATAAAACAATGTAGATTTATATTAAACATTTCCAAAATGCTACTTTATGTTTTTACCAGCACTGACCCATTTTAACTGGTGTGACACATTTGTGGCTGAAACTTTACAAACACTGAATAATTTCTGTGAAGTTTTGTTTTTGAAGGTCTGAGTGATTTTATTTTTAACAAGTAAAGAAGAATTAACTGCATAGAACAAAAGAGATAAAGAAATAACCAGCCCCAACATACACAAAATATTTATTTCCATAGTTCATTTATACTTTCAACTGCAGTTGTAAATGTTTCAAAGAGTTTCATCTATTCATTAAACCCAGTCTGTTTCCATAAAAAGAAAACATCCATCGTCTTCCATTTATTTTTCCAGGGTCGCAGGAGGGCTGGAGTCTATCCCAGCTGTCACAGGGCGAGAAGCAGAAGCAATGTACACCCTGTACAGGTCCCCAGCCTGTCACAGGCCTAACACAGACAGACAGACAAACAACGCCTGTGGGCAATTTAGAATCACCAATTAACCTAACCCCACTAACTGCATGTGTTTGGACTGTGGGAGGACACTGGCGTATCCAGAGAAAACCCACACAAACGTGGAGAACATGCAAACTCCACACGGAAAGGCCTGAGCCAGTGTGGAATCGAACCCAGGACCTTCTTGCTGTGAGGCAACACTGCTAACCGCCATGCTGCAAAATAAAGCAAAATGTACAAAGTCAAATAGAAGATGGATGTGCCCATCAGCTCATTTTAATAAGTTCAGACTGTCAGGAACACACAAACTGATCCTGTCAATGTGCAAAAGTAGAAAGCAGGTTTTGAAATGTTGGGAAGTAAAACAGGGACACCTGCTGGGATAAAAACTGGAGTGTCTGTTAAAGAGTTTAATCCCTTTCAGGACATTTTGGTAACCTAAGATGTTGATGGTTACCAATGGTGGTTAGGATGTCCTCTCGACTCAGTGCAGGTGGTGGGAGACAGAAGGACTCTGACCAAAATAACATCACTGATGGACAAGGTCTCCCATCCCATGCATGAAACTGTTGCTGAGCTGGAGAGCTCCTTCAGTGACAGACTGCTGCATCCTAAATGCACAAAGGAGCGTTACCGCAGATCCTTCCTCCCAGCAGCTGTAAGACTTTATAACCATCACTGCTCCCAACAAAAACCACAATAGCCTACACAATGTAGGATAATATATAATATACTGTAAATAGTCCGGCACATCATGCACATTGTATATAGTGTTATTATTATTAGTAGTATTAAGGTTAATATTGTTTGTTGATTTTATATATGTTCTTTTCTTAACAGTGTGAATTATTATATCTTTATTTATATTTATAATAACTGCGGCTGCTGTTACACCCAAATTTCCCCTCTGTGGGACAATAAAGGCTGTTTCTTCTTCTTCTTCTTCTTCTTCTTCTTCCTCCACCAAGCAGAGCTGCTTTAGAAATCTCTCAGCCAGACAGTGATGTCAGTAACGCGCTACTTAGTAACGCGTTACTCTAATCTGACTACTTTTTCTCGGTAACGAGTAATCTAACGCGTTACTATTTGCAGTCCAGTAATCAGATTAAAGTTGCGTATCCAAGTCACTGTGCGTTACTTTTTTGCATTTTCCTCAGTACAAAGATATATTTTTGCTTTCTTCTTGCATCTCGGGTAATGACGTCTGGCAGATGCAACAGTTAACCCTGTTTTCAGCATGAGGACAATAACAGCACAGCGACACAAACGTAAACAATGGAGGGAGGAGAGAGATGCGCGTTTTCCAGCTGAAATACAGACACTATAGTGAGTCTGTGTCAGCTAAAGATGACAACATCAAGGTTAGCTGTGCACTTTGTGCTGGCGACAAAGTGCTATCTAGCTTCAAAAAGACTACGTCAGACATGAAGTAACATCTGGAGTCACGGCGCAGTCAAACTTACAGAGCGAGTCGCAACAGTGGCGAAGCAGAGCTGCGGCTAATGCAGGAGCCCCCCAGCACCCAAGTGGGGGAGAGCTGAAGAAGTTGAAAAGCCCTCTACTATAGTATGTAGTAGAGGCTGGTATTGTGCCAAAAAGTGATCGTCTGCCAAACAGCAATTTTCGGTATTTGCCAAAAAAAAATAAATAAAAAAAAATAATTGCCTGTATTTAAACGGCTGTAAATGACTTGTTGACCTATAATCTGTGAAGTATATATCAAACACATCTCTCATGAATGATATCAGGTGATTCATGACCACTCAAACTGAGTGGTAGATGCTCCACTCAGTTTTTGGCAAAGTGATTTCTATATATTCGTTTTTTTTTTTTTTCCAAGGTAAAAACTGTCTGACGTTAAAAATATCTTTTTAAACAGAAATCTGGCTCAGAGGCTGCAGAAATCACAACAAATATAACATCACAGTTATATAAAGATATTTGAAGTGGCCAAGCCACTCATAAATCATGTTGACTGCACTCAGTTTAGCAATATAAGCAAAGACATTACACATAAAAGCACATAGAAACATCTGAATCACTTTATGACAGACGATCACTTTTGGCACAAGACCGGCAGCTGTTGAAAGTAACTAATAAAGTAACTAGTAATCTAACTTAGTTACTTCTAAAATTAAGTAATCAGTAAAGTAACTAAGATACTTTTTAAAGGAGTAATCAGTAATCAGTAGTCGGACTCCTTTTTCAAGGTAACTATACCATCACTGCAGCCAGATTATGTAAAAACTGCTCAGCTGAATTTCATGATTAGAGGAAAGATGCAGCATTATCATTAGAATTTCATGTGGCTCTGGATCACAAAATAGATCCACAAATTTTCCTCCACTTTCTGAAATTTTATATGAGATGTGTTTTTTGTTTTAGTTTTGTCTGAATTGTAGGAATTTTGTTAAAACTATCAGGTCAACATTCATAAAACTGTCAAGTGGGCAAGGTGGGACCCAAGTGCAGGATGAGAGAGACAGGGCTGAGTTTTAATTCAGAGTCTTCTTTCAATTACATCCAAAATACCACATCCAAAATCCAGGGCAGGACAGGAGTCCATAATACGAAATCCTTGGGAAACAAAAGGAAAACTAAGAGCAAGGAAACTTACACAGCTAGCAGGGAACACAGACAACAATGTGACAAAGGACAACAACACTTGCCATGATTGTCTCTGGGGAAATGAACTGATTCGCCCAGTGCGCATAGACACTCGCGATCTCCAGGTGCTGTTACTGTGTGTAGTTGTACATGAAGAAGCCGATGCATGGAGTTTGCGTAGATCATAAATTTTGGAATTGGGCATGACTGGAGCTGAGGAGGGCGTTAGCGCTAAACTCATCCGACTTATGCGATCAGATTTAATTGGAAATGCATTACAATGGGACCAGATTTTACATCCAAAGTAGGTGAAAATCCAACTTGTATGACTTAGGAGATGATTTTTACTGGAATTAACATTAGCGGCAATCGGGACCTGCAGAAGCCGTCTGACTAGAGTGGGACACAAGGCACGTGGAACATGAAACTGGAAACGTAAAACAGGAAGTGAGAAGAGAGGGAACGCAAACTTGACACCACAGAGGGACACAGACACAGTGAGAAAAACAGACACAAAACACAGAGAGAACTAAACTCTAAAGACACAGGGGAAAAGGAGAACACACAAAATATAATTACATAAACCCAGGATGAACCAACTGCACTAAGAAATACATGAAACAACACAACATAACATTAATCAGTGATCATGAAAACTACAAAAGTTCATAAAACTAAGAAACACAAGTCAAGAAATTAAACAATAACAGAACACTTCAACAGCCATAAACCAATAAAAAAAGGCCCAGGACCCTGACACAAAAACAAAAACAAAAAACAGCAAACAAACAAATAAAAAAAACTCTTTTTACACTCTGTTTATTTTCAGTCTGAAGAGCTGATGTCTTTTTACCTGTCAGACTTTATTGTTTAGTTAATCTTCAAAATAAATTCAGACTTTATACTGAAATACACATTTGACAAGTACTAAAATCTGATTAAAACATTCAGAGCTCATACATGAAATTAGTTTATTGGATGCAATTTCAACAAAATATGATTAAAAACATTAAAACATACAATAGAAAATATTTTACAAAATTTTAATGCACAATTATTCAAGATTATAAATGAGTAAGCTGTCCTTAAACAGTGTATAAAATGTCACATTTATGTTTTTAACAAAGTTTGAAATATCTTCAGAGTCAAAGAGCTTTGCAGAGACATGAAAATGTGATGTTTTAGAAATTGTGTTATCCTCTGTTTTGTTCAGAGTTTCAGAGCAGCATGAAAATAAACGTGCAGACACTGAATCTGGAGTTGAGATTTATTAAACAGAGTAAACAATAAGTGCTCTTTATTTTGGTTGGATTATTTTTGTGTGCTCACAGTGAAACTGTTGTTGTGAGCTGGAATAAATCCATGAGTAGGTAGGTACACAGAGGAGAACATCAGTGGAAGATGTGCAGTGAATATTGTATTACACATTTATAACAGCCTGTGTTAAACTTGTCTTAAAGCAATGATGCTTTTACTTTGAAAGTACCATAAAGAAAATCACCTGGTATTAGTTGACTCTTTAGTAAGTTTTAGGTGGCTGCAAGTTTTAATCAGTAGAATCAGTGCGAGGTAAGAACTCACATTCAGACTCTGCTTGAAAAGAAGATCTGCTGTTTTGTCTGCAAGGGATGTGGTCTTTTCTCTTCATCTGCACAATCGAGATGAGAAAGAGCAAACGTAAACAAGGCAATGACATAAATCAGGGCAGAGAAAATAGTTCAGTTTAAAATGGGAAACACAAACTTACCCTCGGTGAAGGACGAGCCACAGTGTTAACTGCATAACCTATTAAGATCATCGAAGCACAGAGAATCATAACTGATCACCAAAACTATCAGAACACATGTGAACGTCCCCAAGTGTTTCAGATTTGGACTTTCAGCTCCTGCAAGAAGACAAAGGCAGGTGAACTTAACTACTTTCAGGATATTTTATTTTGTTTAAACTGATAAAAAGGTAATGAAAACTATTTTTGAACACAATCTTTCTCTTGCTAGAAAGTCTAACACTGATGCCTGCATAATTTTCTGTCATGAACTGTGGTGTTGAAGAGAAGGCAGACTGAATGAATAAAAAGCAAATCATTTATAAAAGCTGAAGTCCAAAACATAAAGGTCCTCTAAAGAAAAAGCAAAACCTGAGGGGAAGGACTGGACTACTTATACACATGAGGCAATCAGGGAACGCACACTGGAGGATAACAAAGCACAGCTGAACCCAATCTAGACACTGAGACAGGAGAGGAAGTAAAGCTAAAACAAAAGACAAATAACTACCAAAGTAAAATGGGAAATGACTAAAAACAAGAACTTACACAGAAAAATGCACAAACTTAACAGAAATCAAAATTAAAATCTAAACAATAAAAAAACACTAACCAAACAGAGAACAGCTAACCATGGAACCACCCAGAGATCACAGCACTTTAATTTTGCAGCTATTTTTTAAGCCATGACCTCCAGATGATCAGCTGATGGTTAAAAAACAATGAAAACAAATTTTGTTAGTATGTTAAAAGTTGGAGCACAGCCATAAAAGCCAGTCAGGCAAATAATGGGAGTCTCCACAGCTGAGCTCAGTCAAATTAGGTTTAATAGTCTGGTCAGTCTGACACTGATAATTATCATTTTAAATAGAATAGAATAGAATAGAATGCCTTTATTGTCATTATACAGGATGTACAATGAGATTGGAGGGCCACTCCTGTTCAGTGCCATGTAACAGAAAATCAAACGCTCTAAATGAAAATAAAAATATTATAAAAATATTATAATCTAGTATAATCAATATGATCAAGAGATAAAAAAAAGGGGATTCTTATAACTTACCAGTGATGTTGAGTCGACGTCGACGTCTTCCAACACTGAAGCCATCATCAGTGTTGACCTCACACAGGTACAGACCCGAGTCATCAGTCCTGAGTCTGGACAGCTGAAGTCTGATTCGTCCTTCTCTGAGGGCGTCTTTGTCACTCTGGACTCGTCCTGAAAACTTTGCATCCTGAGACTCTGACACCTCAACACCTTCATGAACATGATACAGGACTTTGTCAGTGAAAATTTCATGTACTTTGCCACTTCTTATCTGCTGACAGTATATAAAAATATATTTAGAGACTCTGTCAGGTTTGGTGGTGAACGTCCACTCCAGTGTGATGTTGTGGTTCTCCTCTGCCTGATAGGAGGTCTGTGTCACATTGACTACAAATGATCCTGTTGAGGAGACAGAGAGGGAAAGAGAGGAGCAGACACACTGAGAACTGGAACAAATCTGTTGTTGAGCTTTATTTGGAGTTCATAAAGTGAAGCTGTAAACTAACCAGAGACACATGAGGTGAGGATGAGGAGCAGCAGGATCCTGCAGATCATTTTCTCCCTGTGAGAGGAGACAGAGGTGAAGAGTCATCAACACATGAGGTCAAAGGTCAGTCAGTACAGCTAGAAGAAGGAAAATCTACAGTCTGACTTCATTCACTCATTACAACAGATACAAAACAGACACAAAGAGAAACTGCAGAAACATCAAAGCAGGTTTGAAGTCATTTAGAAACAGTGTTGTAGTTACAGAGTTTGACCACCAGAGGGACAAAGAGACATTTATTATGTGTGAATGTTATAAAAATATCAGTTTATAATAAATGTGTGTGATGATTGAACAAAAGAAAGTGAATGAAAACAAAAACATTGATCTTTATTTGGTTTGAACTCATTTCTATAATTATGAGTCAGGTTGGAGCCTGAACAGAGTCTGGATACAAAATGTGTAGAAACAGAAGCCTGTAAATAAAAGATTACAGTAGAATTTTCTGTGATTTCTGCCTCATTTAGATGGTTCATTCCAGGATACAACAACACAACTATTTTATATGAAACTGCTTTGATTCATAGAAATGATCACAATGAACAGAACATAAAACCAAAGTTGGACGTGGACTTGTCTTTGGTTTGAGGTTTAGCTCCTGGCTCTGACTGTCTGCAATATTCATGATGACTAACTGCTCCTACTGCACCTGAATGCCTCTTGTAGTCCTCAGTCGGTTTCTTCATGCTGCAGAAAAGCAGCGTGTTGTGTTGTGTTGTGAATGAAGTCTGTAGGAATCTAGAGTTATAATAACCTCATAAATCTTTTTTTTTCATGTTGTTTTGTCTGGTGAAGAAGCTTCTTATCAGGGATGCAGAGACTGATGAAGGAAACATGAGGTTTCTCCAAACTGACAGAACAATATAAACTGGAACCCATAAAGTTCTCACTGTGTAGTAAAATCAGAAAAGACATTACTATGAAACCTGGCAAGGGACAAGGAAGAAAAAAATAAGATGCACTTTTGAGAGATCCCGCAAAAGATTTTCATTTTAGGCCATTCGCTTCCACGTTAATCTTGATAGGCTGGAGCCAATCCTGCTGTCACAGGGCAAGAGGCAGGGTACACCCTGTACAGGTCACAGCCTGTCGCAGGGCTAACACAGAGAGAAAGACAACCACTCACACTCACATTCACACCTATGAATAATTTAGAATCACCAGTTAATCTAACCACAGGAACTGCATGTCTTTGGACTGTGGGAGGAAACCATAGTGCCTGGAGAAAACCCACACAGACACGAGGACAACATGCAAACTCCACCCAGAAAGACCCTGCAGTCACCTGATGAGAAACCTGAGAATCAAACACAGATTATAATTTGGTTTTCTTTCAGGTAAAGATGAAGTAAATAAAGAAAAGTTGAATAAAGTCATTTAGCCAGGTTTGAATCCTTTTATGATCTGTGTGGATAATTTAGACAATTAATATTGATTCATCAAACATTCAAACCTCACACTGAATCACCTGGATTCAAGATTCATGTGTGAACTATTGAGTAGTTGACTTTTTTTCAGTGAGTAAAAGTAAAACTATGTAGATAAATGTGAACAAGTAAACTTCATGTTAGGAAGAGACTTTTTATGAGTATAAGTATCAGATAACAGGTAAAAATCTCAAACAGCTCAAAGATTCAAATTTTTGTTCCATTTTCAAAGTTCAAACATCAAAAACATTAAGTTTACTTTCATATATGATCAAGAAAATCAACAATCTTCACATTTCAGAAACTGGAAGCAGTTTTAAATATGACTAAAATAATTATAAAACAATCAGTTCTCTAATCATTGACTAACTGATGAATCACTGCAGCTCCAATGGATTCTTTGCATTTGACAACCCACTACAGCAACTACAGAATAAAACCACTAACCAGACTGATTCAAGACTGAAAACATGCTGAATATGAAGAGTAGTATAATGGAAACTCACATGATTATCATCCATAAGAACAGATCCAGATTTATATTGATGTAAGGTATATAAATGTAAGTACAGTTTGAATCAGTGCAATATTATTTTCAGACATCAATGGACCACTGAACTTCTCAGCTTCTAAAATGTAAAGCCTCATTTAGAAACTACACAAGTACATATAATGGTCAGGATCAACATGAACCTATCTTCTCTGTCTATCTGACTTTAATCAACTCTGCAGTGGTTCCATCATAAAGATAAAGTCCAGCATAGAGCGGCTGAGTGAATGTGGTCTGGACTCTGTGGAGGAGAGTCATGGTTTCAGAGATGCTGTAGAAAGACAGAATACCTGCTCTGTGATCCAGGTACACTCCTACTCTGGAGGACCGAGGACCTGAGAGGACAGTGTGGACATAGTTGTGCCAAAATATATAACTGTTTGTGTCACAACGTAATGCCCAAGATTTATCGTTGTTTCCAAATAAACATTCATATATAAGCCCTGCTCTGCTGATATTCTTGTATGTAACTGCTACATTAACTCCTCTCCCTCTCCACTCCACCTCCCAGTAACAACGTCCAGTCAGACTCTCTCTACTCAGGACCTGACACCATCCAGTGAATCTGTCTGGATGATCAGAATAAGACTGTTGTTGTTTCATTAATGTTACTTTTCTGTTCCCCTCAGATAATAACAGCTGTCTGTTTGCTGTGTTTGGATCCAGTGTGATATCATGTGAATATTTTAAGAATCCAGCTCTGGTCTTTGGCTCTGATGGTGACAGTAAAACATCCTCTTCAGTGACTCTCAGTGAGATGTTTGTCCATTCCTCTCTCAGGATGTCCTGTAGTTTCTCTCTGGTCTCTGACACAGCTGCTGTCACATCCTCAAAGTACCTCAGAGGACCAATATTGATGTTGGATGAGTGTGTAGACTCACTGAGTGCTGACAGTGAGGGGTAGTTGTGTAGAAACTGGTTGTGATCCTGTGTGTGTGAGAGCTGCTCCAGCTCGCCGTCTTTCCTCTTCAGCTCAGCGATCTCCTGCTCCAGCTTCTCCTGAAGCTCTTTGACTCGACTCACTTCAGTTTCCTGCTGGGATCTGACCTGCTGCTTCACATCAGAGCTTCTTTTCTGGATCAGACGGATCAGCTCAGTCAACATCTTCTCACTGTCCTCCACTGCTTTATCAGCAGAGCCATTGATGGCCTCCACCTCCTGTTGAAGCAGCTTCACATCTTTCTCTCGGTCCTGGATTCTCTGCTGGATGTTTAGTCGTCTCACCTCGAGCTCCTTCTGCTTCTCAGTCCTTTCTGCTGCAGCTGGGACTGTTTCATGGCCTTTATGTTCATCCATTGTGCAGAGATAACAGATACTCTGCTGATCAGTACGACAGAAAATCTTCATCACCTCATCATGACGAGAGCAGATGTTCTCCTGGAGCTTCTTGGAGGGGGCCACCAGCTTGTGTTTCTTTAATGGAGCTGCATCATAGTGAGGTTGGAGGTGTTTCTCACAGTAAGAGGCCAGACAGACCAGACAGGACATGATGGCTTTCAGTTTCCTCCCAGTGCAGACATCACAGGCCACATCTTCAGGTCCAGCATAGCAGTGATCAGCTGGAGCAGCTTGGAGTCCAGTCTTCTTCAGCTCCTCCACTAAAACAGCTAACATGGTGTTTTTCTCCAGGACAGGCCTCGGTGTGAAAGTCTTCCTGCACTGAGGGCAGCTGTAGATTCCCTTTTTCTCCTCCTCTTCATCCCAGAAGCTTTTAATACAGTTCATGCAGTAGCTGTGTCCACAGGGAAGAGCCACCGGATCCTTCAGTAGATCCAAACAGATGGAACAAGTGAAGGTTTCTCGGTCCAGCTGAACTCCTTTCTGCGCCATTTCTCCTCTCAGTGTCAGTGACTGTGTGAGTTTCACTTCCTTATAACTGAAACTAGTCTGAGCTCTGATCTCAGCAGCATGTGTTTCTGCAGTGAATGGAGCCTGTCAGCTCTGACACGTCACCACATGTTGGTTACACCCATCTTCAAACTACAGATCTGAAGGGGAGGGAACGAGGAAACATGGACAGAGAGGAGGTGCTGTGTTTAAGAGCAGGAAGAAGAGGGAGGAGTTATCAGGCTGTGCTTCATTCCAGGAAGAGGAGCTCTCTGAGAGCGATACTGTGTGTTTAACCCTTTTTATTCACTGATCACCTGAACTTCTCAGCTTGTTAACCCTTTCTTCTTTGTAAATAAACTTCACTTTAGAAATGTCAGAGTTCTCAAAGTTAACAAACTGTCCTTCAGTTTTAGTCAAAGCAGGAGGATAATGATCCTAAACATAGAGATAAAGCAGCCACTGACATGATGCTCATGTTGCATTTAAGTTCATGTTAGCTTCAATGTTTCGCTCCCTCACACACCATCAAAGGTGAGAGGGTGCAGCAGGTGTTTGAGGCAGTAAATTGGAGGTGGGTATTATCAAAGTACAAACACTTTGTTACTGTACTTAAATAGAATGATCAGGTATTTGTACTTTACTCGAATATTTATTTTTCTCATGACGCTTTACTTTTACGCTCTACGTATTTTAACATATATTTTTCGGACTATAAGCTGCACTTAAAATCCTTAAATTTTCTCAAAAATCTGCAGTGCTCCTTATGATCGGTGCGCCTTATGTATGAATGCTTGTTTTGCTTACTGACCTTGAACCATTTTCATGTGGTACACTGTGCTCAGAAATCTGTTAAATATTTTAATGTGACTTTGGTAAAGGACGCTTAACAAATACTGACAAAGCGTACGACGTGGGGGGAGGGGGTAACACTCAGTGTACACTTTTCATGTAGTTTTCTGACCGCCGATGGCTGCGGCATCCACACCACTGCACCATTGTGAGGTGAAGGAAATGAGTTCCATGAAGTTCATGGTATATGTGTCCTCTTACCTTATGTACATTTACTTGCCTGAGAAATTTGCCTTAGACTGTAAACTAAACATAACTGAACAATGACACAGAAGCACATAATGTTTTAGGACAAAAGGTTTCTGCTATGTCACCATTGTATCAATAACAGAAGCAAGGACTCTCGAGTGGAGTGGTCAACGAGACTAAACATGATAAACAAACACTTGGAGGGAGAAGCAGCTGTGGAATCCTTTCTCTCTGTCTTGCACATTTCTTGTTTTGTATATGATGTAACCAAGATTGATAAGCTGTCACCATATGAAACTGTAACTTGAACTTCATGCCATCCCACACGGGGATGAGATGCAGTCCTGACCCGGATTAATCTGTAAAACTGTTTGAAATGGCTTAATTCAATTTAATAATTGGACTCCTTATTCAACACGTTTTCAGTCCTTACTCGTCAGTGTTGCTGTGTCCCAGAAATCCACCACGGCCTCCCCGCCTCCTCCAGCTGAGCTTAATCCTGCTCTAATTCCACTGCTAAGCTTGAAAAAAAAAAAATACCTATATTAAAATGAAAATAAGTAAAACTATCATTTACTGCCAAAAAAATTAATTACCACAATATAACATAATTGATTCTCGGCTGTTTAAAGAGAAACTTTTTGAGCGAAAAGTTCTTAAATTCAAAGCCAACAAACAGGAAGTTTCAGAATCAGAATAGACCCAGTGGCTAAAGGTGTCATTTCCTCACATACTGCATATCATTTAATTTTTACTCAAGAATGCTTAAATGTATTTCACAGCAGATTATAAGGGGGTAACAACTGTAGCTTCAATCCTTTGAATAGTGAGTAACTTTGTGTAGCTTACACATCAGTTTTAGGTATTATTAAGTAGCTTATCCTTCCTGTCTTACACTGTAATCCCACTATAATTTTAGGTGGATGTATCATATTACTGAGTCATATGAACTCTATAAGTATTAAGAAAAACAATTAAAGACACTTTGCATTTTCAAAATTAAAAGACAAACAGTTGAAATTAGCTGTAGCTGATCCCAGGCTTTTGGGTTTAATCTGAGAGGCAAACAGAAAGGTGGAGAAATTCCACTGGACATGAGTGGGGTGACTGAACTTTGGAGTACGTCCATGTTACTGACTGAGGGAATTTTCCTGCATCATTACTGTTTGAATTCAGATTCTTTGTTCTGTTCACTGAGCATTTTATTTGACCTTTTTCATATTTTACACATATATATATATATATATTTCAATTCTACATTGTTTAAGCTACATTATCATGTGCATATTTAATGATTTTGCTGCAGTAACAATAATTACTTCACTTTGGGGTTAAATAAAGTATTTTTCATTCTTGCCTCATTGTTTATTCTCTGAATGTTTTCAGAGAGGAAGAAGCATTAGCCGTTTATAATATTAACAGTTTAAATAAAACAAAATTCAGTCAAGAGGAAACAAATGAAATATGTTTCCAGGAAACACTTTACTAGATATTACAAGGAGCATCATACAGTGATTTTTCAAGCTCTAGACTCTACTATGACCTGAATGACTGAGAACCTACACAGACACATCATATAGTGATATTAATACATGGGTAGTGAATGGATCTCAGTGTCTCTTACTGTGAAGTAACCCTAATATATTTGTTCTTAAATTACAGCTTAAGGGGTTCATTTCTAAAGAAATGAAGCATCACTTAATATATTTGTTAACACACATACAATAAAGTGAATCATTTACAGACAACAATATTTATGAGCTAAACAAATGATAGAGAAAGTTTTACACAAGACTCCAATTAATTCTGAGCAGAAACTCATCGACTCACTCTAGTGTAGTCTGTGTGCCAAAGACACACACTGTGGTACTTATGTGGTTCTTTAAAAGTCTCTCTGGAGCTTAAAAAATTGAACTGCTGAAGACCAACAGGTAAATATTCAGGAGAGTCTGCTCACGTCCTCCATGCAGGCTGTTCTTATCTTCGTTCCTCAGACCTGTCTTCCTCCAAGTGTCCACCAGGTGTCCTCAGAGTTCCCTTCCCTCCATCCACTTCTTATTCCTCACCTCATGTATTTCTCTGCTTCATACTTTGAATCCTTGTTTCTTCAAGCCTGTGTTTGGATCCCAGTCTGTGAGTCTTTGTTCCCTCTGCTGTCTGCATTTGGTGCTCTGTGTATGTGTTACTCTGCTAACATCAGCGGTGACACTTAAAGCTTCACCATGAGTCCTAATTCATAATGTGGACTCTGAAGAGCATGAACGCACAACTCTGACACCTAATCTGTGTAAATGTACAAATCTATCAAACATGTTTAAGCACACAGCCACAGAGAGCTTTGAAATGCAATCAGCAGTTCAGTGGTTAAACAGTCCCAACAATAAACATTTACAATATCAGATATTATTAGATATCATTGATTGATTGATTGATTGATCGATTGAATTATTGATTGATTCATTGATTTATATAGCGCTTAACAAGAACCAACTAAGGTGACCAAAGCACTTCACAGTAAAAGTTACATCACAGAGGAAATACACAAGAACAACAATAAAAAGGAATATAATGAAAATGTTATTCCACTACATCAGTGCTTCTCTATTATTTTCTGTTATGCCCCCCCCCGACTATAAATAGTCGCGGCAGAACCCGCTCTATGCTGTGAGTAGGCAAAAAAAAAAAAACGTGCACCATAGAGCTGTTACTGTTACTTACTGTGCACACTCTGACAATGAGAGCGCCACTGCCACCTACTGTTGTGGATGTGCAATTACAATTTATTCTAGTATGGCAGCAAAAGCATGTCCCCCGGGGTCAGACGTGCCGCCCCCTGGTAGCGCACCACGCCCTCCCTAGGGGGCGCGCCCCACTATTTGAGAAGCATTGTACTACATGGTATTAAAAGCCTGTCTAAAAAGAAGTCTTAAGCTTACACTTAAAGATTCTCTGGTTAGAAGTTAATCGAAGATCTAAAGGGAGGTTGTTCCAGAGTCGGGGTGCTGCCACTGAAAAGGCCCAGTCACACCGGTGCTTTAACCTAGTTCTTGAAACATCTAATAAAAGGTAACTGGATGACCTCAGAGATCTCCCATGTACAGGAAGTCTTTAAAATTCAGATAAATATGGTGGGGCTAGTCCATTTAAAGCTTTAAAAACAAACATTATGATTTTGAACTCAATTCTAAATTGAACAGGAAGCCAGTGCAAAGAGAATAGAACAGAGGAAATGTGCTCAGATCTCGAGGTGTTGGTTAAGAGGCGGGCAGCTGCATTCTGGGAAGCTGAAGTCGTCTAAGGGAAGACTGATGGACACCAATATAAAGACCATTACAATAATCAAGTCTAGAACTGACAAATGCATGAATGGCCTTCTCTAAGTCAATGCAGTTTACAAAAGATTTAACTTTAGTCATCAAATGCAGATGATAAAAGCTAGATTTGACTACACAGTTGATCTTGATAAAAAAAAAAAATCAACTAAACTCCTGGTCAAAGATTAGCCTGAGATTTCTAACTGTTTTATTTAACTTAAAAGGCATAGTTACACTAATCACTCTGTGTCCAACTGTAAACAACTACAGTATATACTGCATTACATAAAAGTACTGCAATAACAGTTTGCTTATGTTTTAGGTGGAATGGTATCTTTGTGTTTTAAATTATGTATCAGTCCTTTGCATCCACCTAATCCTGTCTCATGTCAATCCTACAGCTCCAAACTAGGATGAACCTCCATCAGTTCAGCTGATGTTTATAAAACTGCTCAAGCAGAATATCCCAACCTGCTCCAGCTGTGATTGGAGACGATAATAATCAGCAGAGGACGGGACTCATCGGCCTTTTGCATCCCTCACAGTGCTCATGAGGAGAGTGTTTCTGAAGCAGAGGGTCAACACATGAAAAATGGATGTTTATTGAAAATCAAGTATGATATAAAATGTGTCAAGTTACTGAATGATGACCAAAAATCAGAGCTGTGCTAACAGTGTTTCAGCAACTGAGTCCAGAAAGAGAGAGAGAGATAATACACACATACGTGTGTGTGTGTGTTTGTGTGTGTGTGTGTATGTAACTCACATTAGGAAGCTGACAAAAGCTTTAAGAAGTCTCATTTAAAGTTGATTTCTATAAATATATATGTGTAATATATGTGATCTATATGTAATAATCATAATCACTGATTATAGTCTTCAGTCTGCAGGTTGTTCTGAGTTGTCCACATGTATGCAGGTAGTCTGACTCCAGACACTGTTCTTCCAAAATCTTTGTACATTTTAAAGAAGAAGATATCAAATACCTGCAATACATTTTTCTTAAGAAAGAAATTTTTAAAATAATGAAACATGTACATTCATTCATTCATTCATTCATTTATTCATTTATATAGCGCTTAACACAACCGACAAGGTGACCAAAGCACTTTACAAATATACAATAAAATAAATCAATTACATTAAATATAAATAAGGTGGCCCCACTCGGATCCTCGTCACTGTCTGTCTCCAAATTTTATTTGCACTTTAGACATGGAGGGTTTTGGGGGGGCAGTGTGGGCAAGCGCTGACGACCAACAGTTGGCGCTTGTGGCATAACTGTCCCCTCAATTTTAACTGCACCCTATACACCTCATTCACTCACAAACATTAACACATAGACCTACAAGTTGGGGAGGAGGAGGGGTGGATGGGTCATCTTACACCCCGATTTCTTGCGTCTCGCCCGGGGTAGGGGTCGGGTGGTTCCTTGGGGACCGGGCTGGTGGCGTCCTGGGGTCGCTGTTGGCCCTGGGGTGGTTTCCACTTGCCCCGCCTTCAGAGGGTGGGTAGCTATGGATGAATGTGTGTCTTTGTGTATTTGTCACCGTCTCCGTGAGTATGGGTGGGTGAGTGAATGTGTATGTATGGCATATCTGTGTGTGGGTAAGTATGTATGGGCATGTATGAGTATCTGTGTATAAATGTGTACACGGGTGTCTGGGTGTGTTTGTATGTATGGCTGGACCTGGGTCTGGGCCTTGTGCCTTGCCTCCTGGCCACTCCTTGCTGGTTGCCTCCTCCCCCCTACCCCCCTGGGATGGGGGTGCCTCGGGGTTCCTGGGTGGGGCTGGGTGTTCTGGCGTGGGTACTGGCCTGCCCCCCTTGGGGGTGCGGTGCGGGGCTGCGTTGGCTTCTTCGGCGTGGGGGGGGGCTCTGTGGAGGGTCGGGCGGTCCTTGGGTGCCGTGGGCCCGGGAGCCCTGCCGCCGGCCAGTGCAGGGGGCTGGCCGCTGGGGGGGGCTGGCTTCTCATCGCCTTGGGTTCCCTGGAGCCCTCGCTCCTCGACTGGGGGGGCTCCGTCTGAGACCACCCTCTCCCGTCTGCTGGGGTAGGTGTGCGGTTGTCTTTGGACTGAGTGGCCGGGGGTCTTCCTGGCTCTTGGTGGGCTGCTGGTGGCCTGGGGTTCCGGGGGCTTTCCGTACCTGCCTCTGGCTTCTGATGGGTGGAGCTGCAGCGTTTTGCCCTCATTGGTAAGTACGTTCCATGACACAGACACAAACATGACACAGACACAAACGCCCACTCAATCACAACTCAACAAAATTGTTGGTGTGCGTAACATGCTTTGTTAGTTTTGTTTTTCACACACAAATTTATTTTTGCAAGTATTGATAGTATTTTTTTATATGTTAAAGTGATGAAGTATCTGATTAATAGACTTGTGCTCTTTCCCCTTTTTTTTTTTGCTCCCTTTCTCTCTCCCTTTTTCTTCTCTTTATTTTCCTCTTCTTCAGCCTGTCAGCTCTGGCTGTTACATAGTATGTGGAAAAATAACTCAGATAAATAAAATAAAGGGTTAAAACATCAACAAGAAGAGCCTATTGAGAACCTATAGAGCTCATCTTGAAATAGCAAATATGTTTGGCACAACAACGCATTCAGATCACAGTTCTGCTTGCAAGATCTACCAGACATGACAGGCTTTAAAAAAAAAAAAAAAAAAATATAAATAATATTACATCACAGAAGACAAAAATAAGATCGTTCCATTACATGGTATTAAAAGCCTGTTTAAACAAATAAGTCTTAAGTTTAGATTTAAAAATTTTCAGATCAGAAATAAGTCGGAAATCTAAAGGAAGGCTGTTCCACAGTCGGGGTGCGGCCACTGAAAAGGCCCGATCACCCCAGTGCTTTAACCTGGTTCTTGGGACATCTAGTAAAAGACGATTAGAAGACCTCAAAGATCTCTCGTATACAGCAAAACTTAAAAGATCTGATAAGTACGGTGGGGCCAATCCATTCAATACTTTAAAAACAAACAATAAGATTTTAAAATGAATTCTATAATGAACAGGAAGCCAATGGAGATTGAACAAAATAGGCGTAATATGATTACGTCTAGGGGTGTTAGTTAAGAGATGAGCAGCAGCATTTTGGACGAGTTGAAGTCGTCTCAGAGAAGACTGACGAACACCAATATAAAGGCTGTTGCAATAGTCAAGTCTGGAACTAATAAGAGCGTGAATTGCCCTCTCTAAATCAGTGCGATCTACAAAAGATTTGACTTTAGTCAGTAGACGCAAGTAATAAAAACTAGTTTGGACTACAGAGTTAATCTGTTTGTCAAAATTGAATTTCTGATCAAACAAGACTCCAAGATTTTTAAGTGTAGTGTTTAACTTAAAGGGCAGAACACTGGTGTCTATGGCAGCGGCATCACCAAATAAAATACTCTCAGTTTTTTGATGATTTAAAACCAAAAAGTTATCACTTCCATTTTTTAACAGCAGTTATACAATCAATAAAAGATAAGATCGGATTAGCCATATGTGGTTTAAGAGCCATATAAAGTTGTTAATCATCCACATAACAGTGAAAAGACACATTATGCGCTGATATGACTTCCCCCAATGGCAGCATATATATGGAAAATAAAAGAGGACCAAGGATAGAACCCTGAGGAACTCCACATAAAAGAGGTGCATAAGAAGAGGATACATTATTAATCATAACAGAAAATGTTCTGTCTTTCAAATAAGAAGTGAACCACTTCCGGGGGGAACCACGAATACCGACGAAGTGCTCCAGTCGAGACAGAAGAATGGAATGATCCACTGTATCAAAAGCTGCTGTAAGATCCAGCAGAACTAAAATAACCAGGTGTCTATTATCAACAGACATAGCAATATCATTATGAATCTTCAACAAGTCAGTCTCAGTACTGTGCCTAGATCTAAAACCTGATTGAAATTTTTCAACAATATCATTTGATTCTAAGAAGACCTGTAGTTGCTGAGAGACAATTTTCTCTAAGATTTTTGAAAGATAGGATAAATGAGAAATTGGTCTAAAATTAGATAAAACTGAAGAATCTAAATAAGGCTTTTTAAGAAGGGGCCTCACAATAGCGTGTTTAAAGATCCTTGGCACAGTCCCTGAGCTAAGACAAGAGTTGATAAAAGTCACAAGTACAGGACCAACAGTATCAAACACTTCCTTCAATAACTTAAAAGGAAGGCAGTCAAGAGGACAATTTGTAGGCCTCATTTGAAAAATAAATTTCTTTAAAAAAGAGCAGGACACTGGCTCAAACTGCTCAAAGACAGCCAAAGCAGGACTAACAGCTAAATTATAGCTATCAGGCATAACAGAAGAGTGTCTCACAGAAGCCACCTTTTCAGTGAAATGTGAGAGGAAGTTATTGCACACTGAGACTGATGCCTCAAGTGAAACTGAGGTTGGAGGATTAAGAACAGAGTCAATTGTATGAAATAATACCCTAGATGAATGATTACTAGTGGAAATAAGATCAGACAGGAATTGACACTTTGCTTCCTTAACGGACCTCTGATACTGAGCAAAACCGTCTCTAAGAATTTCCAGTGATACTTGTGATTTGTCTTTCCTCCATTTGCGTTCAGCTTTACGGTATTGTCTCCTGAGTGCGTGAGTATTATCATTTAGCCAAGGTTCAGCTCTGTGTCTAACAGGTTTAAAAGTACAGGGAGCAACAGAGTCCAAAATCGTGTTACATGTATCATAAAAAGATTCAATAAAGCTGTTAGGACAGAATGAAATACTTGGTATATCCAAGATAGGTAGCTGAGAGCATGAAAGCAGTAGCAAACTGCCCAGCTGTAGAAGGAGACAGAAAACGACGATAACACTCTGCCATCAAAGGTCGTTCTCTCAGGAGAGGGACATCAAGAATAAAAATAACAGGGAAATGGTCTGAGATAGCAGTCTCAGATATTTCACAATGAGAAATGGACAACCCACGAGAAATAACAAGGTCCAGGGTGTGTCCAAGATAATGTGTAGGTCCATTAACTAACTGAGTTAAATTGAAAGAAGTCAGAAGACTTAAAAATTCAGATGCCAAACAATCGGAGGGACATGTACACAGGACTCCTGCTATCAGTGAAGCCTTGCTGGTCACTGATCAGTCACCTCATTTTCCATTGCTTTACAGCGCATCCTTCAACAACGGCGCTCTCTGCAGGCAGACAGGCCATCCTCGGACTGCCTGCACACACTTACCCGTTCATATGAATGGGTGAGTGTGTGCAAGCTTTACACTGGTACTGTATATATAACCAAAAAAAAATCTTTGCACATGTGCTTTAACACACACATGAACTTGAATGATATCCCAGTCTTAATGCATAGGGCTCCATATGATGGAGATCCACCCTTTGGAGCTTCAACTCTTCTGGGAAGGCTTTCCACAAGGTTTAGGAGCATGCTTATGGGGATTTTTTTACCTTTCTTCCAGGAGCACATTTGTGGAGACTCTTATACTCTAATAAATCTGCAACAGTTGAAATTATAGCTACTGTATCTGATCACAGCCAGTTTTACTGCTGTGTCCACAGGTACACCATAAACTATCAACAAACACAGAGAGGAATGCTCACTGACCAGCAAAGCCTCACCTTCACTGATAAGAGGAAACCTGTGTACATTTTGTAACCTGTGTGTATGTTCTGTATTATGAAAGTGAAACCAAACACAGCCTTCCTGTACAGTATGTCACAGTCGCCTTGTTGAAGAGAATAAACAGCTACCAACTGAGAGAAAAGAAGACAGCAAAAGTTTGAATTTGATCTTTTAATCTGTTGATCTTTTATAAACCGCCTTCAGGCTTCTGTTTGTTGTGATTTGGTGCTATAGAAATAAAACTGAAGTGAACTGAAGTGAACTGTGGCCATGGAAGTGAACACTGTCTAATTTTAGGAGGTAGCACACAGACACCGAGCACACAGTGCAAACATCAGTCTTCATTCTAATTTTGTTTGCATGGAGATGTCAATAAAAATGTTGTTATGTCAGGATCTGGTGCTCCACAGCAAACAGCTGACAGCAGCCTCCTCAGGAACCATTATGACAGACGAGGACTCCTCAGCCATCGAGGCCTCTGCTGTTTGTTTAGGATGATCACCTGTGGGAACAAACTGTTCTTCACTGTTAGTGTGAGTACGAATGAAAGGAAATACTTCTGTCACATTGCTCTATGCTGAGAATTTAATTGACCTAAATTTGTCATGAACTTGAAGCTGAGATATAAAGAAACAATATCTGAACATCTGTTTAATGACAACACTTTTACATGATGATGACGCCTCATTTTGTTAAAACACCTTTTTTTCTATCATTTGCTGAGGGACTAAAACAGGAGGAGTCAGGGAAACAGGATGCACAAGTTGGGAAACTAAAAAGGAGATTGGTTTTAGTCTTACTGTCAGGTCAGATGCAGGTCTTTCTGGCCTCACTGGGTCGGTCTGTGATGCTGGGCTCACGGTCAGGTCCAGCATTGAGCTGCAGGTTTTCTTACTGAACAACTTGTTGAGTGAGTTACAGTCAAATGTTGTGGACATAAAAACTGTTGACACAAAGTTTTTTTCTTGTTGTAAATATGGAGTCCTCACTGTTATACGTGTGTTTGTGAAGTCAACTTTCCACTAGTATTGATAATGTTTGTGCTGTCTGGGTAAACGCTGTAGTTTATGGTGATGGTGTTCAGGTTAAAGGAGAGTGTGATCAATGAAGGTTTGTTTAAATGACTCAAAATAAAACACACAAACTGTGTTCACATCAAACTTATGAGAAATTAAAGCTAAAAATTTACAGTTACACACAAATTCTACCTGATGGACGTTTCAGGCTGAACTTTTTGTCCTTAGACTTAAAATAAATAATGAAGTCATTTTAAAAGTGAGTTTGCAGGCTGCAGTTTCCCTGCTGTTAACAGGGGAAAGAAAACTTTAACCCTCATTGTTATTACGGTTTTTACAGAGCGTTGGAGTTATAAATAATATAAATATGAATCTCTATGTTCAAACATATTTTGGTTGCAGATTCTTCAAACAGCTCCTGGATCCATGAACACTTCATCAGACTGTGTGGATCTAAAACAAAGTGACTGCAGGAGCCTCTGACAGTCAGATAAATGTGCAGCAGTTAAAGGTCCAGGCTGTGTCTGTCAGCTGATCTGAACCAGCTTCACTGCCCAGCTGTTGACCCGTGACACAAAACAAAAGTGAAAGAAGAATGAACCACAAACAAACAAAGAGAAGGATTATCACCAACCACCAAAGCCTCCTCCTCACTGACAGGAGTGCTGTGTACATTTCATGCTGTTATAACTGAGGCCAAACACTTCAGTCAGAGTGGAGACACTGAAGAGACTAAAGAAGAAGAGACAACAGGAGTATGTATTTGATCTTTTTAGTATGATTTTCTGTATTTGTATTTCATTCTTCCCTCTTAGTGTGCAATATTTATTTTATTTTATTTTATTTTATTTTATTTATCTTTGGTCCCTTCAAAATGTCTGTGAGTGTAGGTAGTACAGTAACAGGTCTAGGCTGTAATGTTCGTGTTTAAACACAGACTGTAAAGCAGGGTGTGACTGTGATTAACGGTGAACAGTTTGTGCGCTTTGTGTGCGTCACAAGTCTTGACATATTGAACAATGAGCTGCAGCTTCTTCTTCACCTCAAACAGTCAGACTGCTGTTTGTTCTTCCAGCTGATCAGTAAATTAATCATGAAGAGGGCAGCTCGCTGTTCACTCTCCTGCAGACAAGTAGACTCTAAAACCTCCTGTATGTTGACTTTTTGGTGCATTTAATTGTTTCAAAATATATGTACCGATGACGTAGGCTGATCATGATCAGTTTGGAAGAAAATGATTTTTTTCAATAGAGAAAGTGAATCTGAGCATGTCTTAAAAAAGCACAACAAATGTAATTTTGGTAAAAATTTTAAGAAGGAAACTTTGAACAACGCTGAACTTTCAAAGCCATTTAATTTAAAGGTGAGCAGCGCCCTCTGTTGGCTAATGTTCAGCTTTGTTATCTGTTAATCTGATGAAAATATACAGCATTTTATTTTATTTTATTTATTTTCACAGGTCACTGTCTCATTGTAATTCACCCAGTAAGGTCAGCAGGAACACCTCCTCACATGTTCGCCCGCCTTCCCAAAGAGGAGCTCATGATTCACAGAAACAGCCGTCAGAGACGCAGCTCCAACACGAGGAGAGGTAGAAAACAGCTTAGATATTTAGGCATAAATTTTTCCGCCAGGCTCTCAGACTTGGTACGATTAAATCATATCCCCTTATTAAAAACAATAGAGGATGATCTCACACGTTGGAACAGTTTACCTATATCACTCATGGGGAGAGTTGCTGCCATTAAAATGATGGTTTTACCAAAAATTAATTATCTATTTTCATTGATCCCTAATAAACCTACTCTTCCTTGGTTTAAGTCACTAGATTCAAACATCTCAAAATTTTTATGGAAAAACAAACCGTCAAGAATAAGCTTAAAAACTTTACAAAAGCCAAAACACAGTGGAGGTCTAGAATTACCAAACTTTTATTACTATTTCTTAAGCAGTAGATTGCAGTATATTTCAAAGTGGATCAAATCCAATTCATTAGACAACCCATGGCTGGATCTAGAACAGGCGTTTTGTGGAAAAATAAAAATCTCAGATTTACCTTTCATTAGTTCCAGTATTAAACATCATAACTGCTATAAAGTCCTTAGTATAAATACCTCTCTGACAGCCTGGTGGGAATTTTTAAAAATAACTAAGTCTTCACTCATCCCCTGTAAACTAACACCCATTTGGAACAATCCAGATATTTGTCAGAAAAAGAAAATGCTGAATTTTCCGTTATGGCGTGATAAGGGTATAAATAACTTAGAACATATTATCCAAGATGGAAATCTTATCACGTTCCAAGAACTTATATCAAAATATAGAATTGGCAACGGTAGATTTCTGGAATATCAACAAGTTAAGTCCGTCCTACAGGGAAGATTTAACCTTAATCAATTGAATCTAGAAATGCCTACTTGGGTAACAGAATTTCTTAACCTCTGTACCCCAAAATTGTTATCAAAATTATATAAATTATTAATAAAAACTGATGATTCAGTTTCCCTCCCAATTACAAAATGGGAGCGTGATCTTTCTGTCAACCTGGATCAAAATTTATGGACAGAAATATGTTTAAATATCTTCAAAATGACTAAAAGACCCCAAATACAACTTGTACAATATAAGATTCTCCATAGAACATACTACACTGGACAAAGGATGTTCCAAATGGGCCTTACACACTCAAACATATGCACCCACTGTACAAGCAATTCAGAGGATAATCATCTACACGCTCTGTGGTCTTGTGTACCAGTTCAGAGATTTTGGCAGAGGATTTGTGAAGATCTATCCACATGGTTTAGCTGTCATATCCCAACTTCCCCCAGACTATGCATCTTAGGTGATGTCAGTGAATTAATTATGGAGTTAAATATATCACACATAGTTCTTACTGCCTTGTGCATCGCTAAGAAGATGATCCTCATGAACTGGAAGACAAAAAATAAACTATGTATTACTCAGTACAGAAATTTATTAGTAGATCATGTTAGTTTAGAGAAAATGTCTGCTTCTTCTAAAAACAAATTGGAGGAATTTGACTCTCTTTGGTTCCCACTGCTCAGCTCCATTACTTAGTGGGGGTGGTGGGCTGCGGGCTCTGCTCCTGATGTGCTTTGTGAGGGGGTGGGGGGGGACTCCGGGGGCCTGGGTAGCTGGTAGCCTCCTGAGGCTGGGGTCCTGGGGCGACCTTCTGGTGATGTCTGTGTGCCTGTCCTGGTTGATGGTGGTGGGGGCTTGGATGGTGCTGCCTTCGGTCCTGGGGTGTGGGCGGGGTGCTTGGGGGGGTGGTGCCGGCCCTCGGTCGGTTGGCTGGTCTTCCCTGTGTGGCTTGGGGGCTGGGGTCTGGGGCCCCGGCACTGGGGCCACGCCGGCTCCCGGTGGGCCCCCCCTGGCGCGGGGGGGGCCTCTGCTGTCCCGGCCGCGCCGCCGGGTGGGGTGGGTTGGCCTGACGTCGGGATGTCCGGTCTACGCTTTTGGGGCCCTGGGGTGCCTGCATTGCGGGGGGGTGGGGTGGGGGATGGGGCCGCGGTGGGGTGGTTGGGGGGGACTGGGCACTGCATTTCCATGCCCAGGCCAGTATGTCCTGTCGCCTGTTTGTGTCTATTGTTGAGTGAATGGGCATCTAGGAGGAGCGGGCCGCCCTCTGCGGTGGGGGCGAGGGCGCCAACCTCGGGTGCTGCAGTGCTCCGGGATGCTGTCACCGCGGCCCCGGGCTCACCTCCCCCTGCCCTGTGCTGGGGTGTGGGAGGTCGGGGTGCCTATTGAGCCAGCGGACAGCTGGCTCTCTTCTTCCAGGATTTTTCCTGGTCATATGCCCCCCCCCCCCCCCCCCCCCCCCCCCTCCCCCTCCCCATACACAAACACACACACACACACACACAGAATACACATCACTCACAGATGTAGGATGGAGAGGCCACGTGGAGAGCTGCACCACCACTTGCCTCTCCGTTTTAATTGCACTTTAGTCATTATAACTCACAACACATACACACTTACACCCTGATACACATAGGACCTTTGGGGCAGGCATGTTACTCAGAGGTTGATGAGATGGGCCGCTGAGGCGGCCCCACTCGGATCCTCGTCACTGTCTGTCTCCAAATTTTATTTGCACTTTAGACATGGAGGGTTTTGGGGGGGCAGTGTGGGCAAGCGCTGACGACCAACAGTTGGCGCTTGTGGCATAACTGTCCCCTCAATTTTAACTGCACCCTATACACCTCATTCACTCACAAACATTAACACATAGACCTACAAGTTGGGGAGGAGGAGGGGTGGATGGGTCATCTTACACCCCGATTTCTTGCGTCTCGCCCGGGGTAGGGGTCGGGTGGTTCCTTGGGGACCGGGCTGGTGGCGTCCTGGGGTCGCTGTTGGCCCTGGGGTGGTTTCCACTTGCCCCGCCTTCAGAGGGTGGGTAGCTATGGATGAATGTGTGTCTTTGTGTATTTGTCACCGTCTCCGTGAGTATGGGTGGGTGAGTGAATGTGTATGTATGGCATATCTGTGTGTGGGTAAGTATGTATGGGCATGTATGAGTATCTGTGTATAAATGTGTACACGGGTGTCTGGGTGTGTTTGTATGTATGGCTGGACCTGGGTCTGGGCCTTGTGCCTTGCCTCCTGGCCACTCCTTGCTGGTTGCCTCCTCCCCCCTACCCCCCTGGGATGGGGGTGCCTCGGGGTTCCTGGGTGGGGCTGGGTGTTCTGGCGTGGGTACTGGCCTGCCCCCCTTGGGGGTGCGGTGCGGGGCTGCGTTGGCTTCTTCGGCGTGGGGGGGGGCTCTGTGGAGGGTCGGGCGGTCCTTGGGTGCCGTGGGCCCGGGAGCCCTGCCGCCGGCCGGTGCAGGGGGCTGGCCGCTGGGGGGGGCTGGCTTCTCATCGCCTTGGGTTCCCTGGAGCCCTCGCTCCTCGACTGGGGGGGCTCCGTCTGAGACCACCCTCTCCCGTCTGCTGGGGTAGGTGTGCGGTTGTCTTTGGACTGAGTGGCCGGGGGTCTTCCTGGCTCTTGGTGGGCTGCTGGTGGCCTGGGGTTCCGGGGGCTTTCCGTACCTGCCTCTGGCTTCTGATGGGTGGAGCTGCAGCGTTTTGCCCTCATTGGTAAGTACGTTCCATGACACAGACACAAACATGACACAGACACAAACGCCCACTCAATCACAACTCAACAAAATTGTTGGTGTGCGTAACATGCTTTGTTAGTTTTGTTTTTCACACACAAATTTATTTTTGCAAGTATTGATAGTATTTTTTTATATGTTAAAGTGATGAAGTATCTGATTAATAGACTTGTGCTCTTTCCCCTTTTTTTTTTTTGCTCCCTTTCTCTCTCCCTTTTTCTTCTCTTTATTTTCCTCTTCTTCAGCCTGTCAGCTCTGGCTGTTACATAGTATGTGGAAAAATAACTGAGATAAATAAAATAAAGGGTTAAAACATCAACAAGAAGAGCCTATTGAGAACCTATAGAGCTCATCTTGAAATAGCAAATATGTTTGGCACAACAACGCATTCAGATCACAGTTCTGCTTGCAAGATCTACCAGACATGACAGGCTAAAAAAAAAAAAAAAAAAAAAAAAAAAAAAAAAAAAGTGGTCCAAGGAAGGAACAGTGGTGAACCAGCAATGGGGTCCTGGGTGGTCACTGATGCATATGGGGAGGCTGGCCTGTGTGGTCCGATCCAAGAGACAAGCTATTGCAGCTTAAATTGTTGAAAAATTCAGTGCTGGTTATGATAGAAAGGTGTCTAGAATACAAACTGCATTACAGTTTATTGTGCATGTGGCTACACAGCCACAGAACTGCCAGAGTGTCCATGCTGACCCCTGTCGCCAAAATCACCAACAATGGGTGTGTGAGCATCAGAACTACAACTGGACGAATCAGGTCGAATCCACGGAGGTCACACCTGGCCTTTGACCCAGGGTTTTGAGTTTTTGGCCATTCATGATTTGTTTTTAGAAGGACTTCAGGTCCAGTGTTGTAGTCAAGACCACCTAACCCGAGACCGAGACAAGACCAAGACTTTTAGGGTCCAAGCCCGAGTCGAGACCAAGACCAGTGCCCTACGCTACATGACACAATAAAATGTGGAGCATGATCAAAATCCCTTCTCAGATTGATCTGAAAGATCCCCATTCCCATAACAACACCTAGATATTAAACACTCAGAGCTGAAATAAATGTAAACATCTTTATATAATACTCCTGGGTGACTTCCATCATTTATCATAGGATGTAAAACCGTTATTCATAGTTCATCACAATAGTCTTTACTTTTCTCTGCCTTTCAGAAACAATAAAGTTGTGTTGATTTTAAACAACAATAATTTTTAAATTTTATACAACAATCTTGGTGGCCTCAGAATCTCATCTCTGCTTTTTGCGGATGATGCAGTCCTGTTGGCTTTATCAGCTGATGACCTCCAACTTGCACTGAAATGTTTCATAGCCAATTGTGAAGCAGCCAGTATGAGAAATAGCACCTCTAAATCTGAGGCCAAGGTCCTCAGCCAGAAAAGGTTGGAGAGCCCACTATGGCTCTGGGACAAGTCGCTGCCCCAAGTTAAGGTGTTTAAGTATCTCGGGATCTTGTTCACAAGTGAAGGGCAAAGGGAGCAGGAGATTGACAGAAGGATTGCGCTGCATGTGCATGTTTATGTGGATGCTGCACTGTTCCATCGTGGTAAAGAGAGAAGAGCTTCTTCCGAAGGGTGGCTGGTCTCTCTATTAGAGGTAGGGTGAGGAGTGCAGTCATTTGGGAGGGGCTCAGAATAGAGCTTCTACTCAACCACATCTGAAGGAGTTTGTTGAGGTTGTTTAGCCATCTGATTTGGATGATTCCTGAGCACCTCTTGGGTGAGGTGTTCTGGTCATGTCTCACCGGGAGAAGGCCCCAGGGCAGACCCAGGACACGCTGGATAGATTATATCTCTCGGATGGCCTGGGGACACCTCGGTGTAAGGCTTCTCTGCTTAGGCTGCTGCCCCTGAGACCCGGTTGCGGACAAGTGGAAGAAAATGGATGGATGGATGCAGACTTGGAACAAATTTTTCTGTTTAAAGTTTTAAGTGTGTAATGCTCTGATGGGAGTAGCAGACTTACTTCATTTAAGAAGGCATCCATATCAGTTTGAGACAGGTCCACTGAAGAGGAAAGCTTCATTTTCAAGCTACAACATCTAGAAACACAAAGCTAACATTAGAAAGAAGGTCAGAAACCAACTTTTTTTGCAGAATTGACATACTATATCAGGTTCTGGGCAGAGTGCGATTTGTTTCCCTTTGTTTTTCTGCTGCAGCTGGATTGGTGGATAGCTTCTGCCTGGGTTTGCTCAGTGTTGTCTGCTCTCTGGGTTCAGAAACTTGTTAACCATGACACTTTAGGCTCACTAGTGTCAAATCCGTAATGGTTTTTTCACATAAATTTTTTTTTCAAATTTGCAATGAGATACACAATTCAAGTTTGGTTGATTGTTACAAATTTGTTTTTACCATCAAAACATAGTTCTGCAGTGGCAGAAAGGCATCATACTTTTCATACAAGGGATGATCGTCTGCCAAACAGCAATGGAGCTTTTTTAAAATTCTCTCTTTTTTTCTGCTCATGTTCTACATAACAGTGTTTAAGCTGAGTGCATTCATTAGAGTTAGAATTTAGATTGAAATAAAGTTTGTATTCTCATGTAATAAAATTATTTTATTATTATATTAATTTAGCACAAGATTCAGTTAGCTTTGCACAGAAATGTCCTCCAAAGACCTACTATTACTTTCTTACTGGGTAGATTTCAGCGCCTGTACCTTTTCACTTTTACTTTAGTAAAGAAGTTGAATCAGCACTTCAACTTTTACTGGAGTATTTTTCAACACAAACATCTTTACGTCTACTTAAGTATAGAATGTCTGTACTTTTGCCACCTCTGCCTATTTTAAAAGGATTCACTAACATTTGCATGGTGGTGTGAAGAAAATAGGCCAATGTGTATATTTCATTATCTGACAATAATTTTGCATGCACATTTGTTTTTTGGAAGGGTGAGAACAGTTTCATGTAAATATGAGTGAACCATCTGTGACATCATCGTCCCCATAGATTCACTAACCTTACCTCATCTGCCAACATATCCGTCACCACTGCAAACAAGAAGGGGCTCAGAGCCGATCACTGATGTAACCCCACTCCCATCTGGAACCCATCCACTGATCCTACTGCACATGTCACCTTTGTCCCCTGTCCTCATACCATATCTCCACTCTTGGCACCTTATCAGTTTGGCACCTGTGTTCCTCCCTTTTCTTCAAAAAGCATGTTTACTGAAGTAATTTCGATCGTCTCAAAATCCACCACAAACTGCCTTTCCAAATTCATCTCCTTAACACCTACCCAGCACTTCCTCTTCATCTCTTTCTCCTCTCCTACATTTCTACTGAAGTCCACTCCAATCAACACTCTCTCCCTTCTGGCAACACTCTCCATCACCTCATCCAATTTGCGCCACTTCTTCTAATTCACACCCAACTTGTGGTGCATATATACATTGACAATATTCAATATCACACCTTAGATTTCCTGGTTTTCAACAATTATTAATTTTAGGATATTCGACAGTTTTTCTAAATATTTTTGTATAACATAACACTTTGGAAGAAGAGACCGACCTGTAACGTGCCTGTACAACAAAACAGATAGGGTGGCTTTGTCCAGCTTCTTTCCAAGACGGCGTCCATGTGTCCTGGTCCTGTTTTATTTTCAGATACATTGTGTGGCCCACTGAACAGCAGCTCAGAGATCCTTCAAACAGAAAAGCAAAAAGCTTTTTAAGTTAGATTTACAAAACTTCCCAAAAAAAGTTAGAAAAGTGGTTTTCTGCAACATGTAGTTGCCTTGACTACTAGAGCAACACTTTCATCTGTCATCTGACTAAATTTTCTGTATTTTATGGTTAAAATGATCTTTTGGCTGTTAATATTGTTGTTGTTTTAATTTAATTAACTTTTATTTTTGCATTTTTTATTTCTAATTACTATACAGGACATATTACCCTTGTTACTTTAACATAGAGATTCCCAAATGGCAGTATAGGAGCAGGAGGTCAAAATAAGTGAGAACTTCTCTATCAGCCTGTAGATACAGTGGTATAAAATTATCAGGAGTGCCCAAACTTTTTCATTAAAAAAAAAAGTCTAAATCACAGTGCCAGCTATCCTCCTGTCCCATGTGATGTTTGATTAACATTTTTCACTTACTGGTGAGAGGCTGAGAACAGATGGTGGTGTGCAGGTGTCACACTCAGACAGTGATTTGTTTCCATATCTGCATTTAACCGTGTCTCCATCAGGGTCAAACTTTAGCAGACTGAAATTTCTCTGACAGTTTGAAAGAACTCTGTGAGGGAGAGTAAGAAAAAAAAAAAACATTTGCATTACTCTTTATTTTAATGTTACGCATTAGTACAGGGGCCTCGAAGCTGTCCACAGGCTGACCACTGTTCCCTGAGCACATCCTCTGTAATAGTTAAGGTGAACAGCTTTACTCATAAGCAACTCAGGCTTTTTCCACTTTTAGTCCTTTTCTAATATTTGATCAGTCTCACCTCTTTCATACAGTGAAGTCAAACTCATAGGTAAACTCTTACAATTCAGATGGAAAAGCTGCTGTTTTTCAGTTCAGTTCAGTTTTACTCATATAAAGTCATTTCGCAATAACAATCACCAATGACAACTTTGGTGTTTAGCATGTAGAGTGAATTGACTAAATGTCACAGTTTTTGGTAAAATAGTGCATGAAAATTGATGTAAGTACCAAATTCAGTGCATAAAAATATTTGCATATATTTATTAACAAGAAAACAGAGACACAAACAGTGTGTGGGCTTACCTGACAGCTGGTATGATGGTGGTCTGAGGTGATGTGTTGGCTTTGCCGATGTCAGACCGGATCCTCAGCTCCACTGCAGTCACAGCTTTGAATGTTGTTATGCCATTTTTGTTGCCAGATGTCCAGCTACCACCAGGAGAAGTCAGTTTTCACTATGTTTCACAAAGTGCACTGGAAGTGTTTACTGTATGTACAAATATGAAATCCACAACAGGATCTCTGTTTACATGCAGCAAACAACATCACTAGGGATATATTTATTTTTTCCAATAAGATTTTTTTGTCGATTTTATGACATTTCAGAGGAGGTGTTTTGGATTTCATCAGTATATATTTTGCAGTTTTGCAGTGCACTCACACAATTGAAAAATAGGCATTGGAGGAAAAATGGTCAGTGATGAATCCCTCAGTTTGACACCACTCTCTGCTGCTCTCCTCATCGACCTTGTTTAGCTGAATCAATCCATCAGTGAAGGTAGTATTTATACTGTTTGTGCAGGTCTGTGAGTTCCACTCAACATACAGGGCTCCCTGTAAAATTACAATGAAAAGTTGTTTATTTAAATACTATCAAATTGTAAAAGGTAAAGGAACTTGATTTCAGCCAAACTGCACGTACCTTAAAAGATCCATTTGTGTCAATGCCTCTTGGGTAGTAGTTCATCACAATGCCAAATGGTGATGCCTGGGTGCTGCACACCATCAGCAGCAAAAACAGCAGCACGGAGAGCAACATCCTGAATGCATTTGGCTCTCTGCATGATGCAAATATATAAAGGCTGTGTGCAACGTCCAGGAGTGGACCTTCCATATTAATCAGATACTGCTGGAATCACTTGTGAGTTATTAGTCACAATAGGTTCACACATGATCTGGGCAACAAGTGAGGAGATGTTTCATCATTATAAGATTGAGATTAGAGATGGAAAATGAGACACATGTTGAAGCATACAGTCATGGCCGAAAATGTTGGCATTTTCGCCCATGACTGTATGTATTTCTCCCAGAAAATTATTGCAATCACTCATCTTTTGTTGTGCATGTTTATTTCGTTTGTGTGTATTGGAACAACACAAAAACATTTTTTAAAAAACGTCAAAATTCATATAATTCTAAGCAAAACTCTGGCCAGACTCATTGCTGGCCCCTTCAGAACTCTCCAGCGCTTTGTTGTCATCCATTTCTTTGTGCTTTTTGAAGTATGTTTGGGGTCATTGTCCTGCTGGGAGACCCAGGACCTTGGACGCAAACCCAGCTTTCTGACACTGGGCACTACATTGCAACCCAAAATCCTTTGGTAATCTTCAGATTTCATGATGCTTTGCACAAAGTCAAGGAATCCAGTGCCAGAGGCAGCAAAACAACCCCAAAAAAAAGGTTAGCTCCAGTGGCCTGGGCTGTAAACTTCTTGATTACGGACAAAGGAACATCAAGATCTCTGGAGATGGACTTGTAGCCTTGACATTGTTGATGTTTTTCCACAATTTTGGTTCTCAAGTCTTCAGATAGTTCTCTTCTTCTATTTCTGTTCTCCATGTTCAGTGTGGCACACACAGACACACAATGCAAAGATTGAGTCAACTTCTCTCCTTTTTATCTGGTTTCAGGTGTGATTTTTATATTGCCCGCACCTGTCACAGGTGAGTTTAAATGAGTATCAAATGCTTGGAACAAAGTTTTTTCCCACAATTTTGAAAAGGTGCCAACAATTCTGTCCGGCCCACTTTTGGAGTTTACCATGAAATTATATGGACTTTGGCTTTTTCTTTCCCTCTTTTTTTTTTGTGTTTTTCCAATAAACTCAAAGGAAGTGAACATGTGCATTATAAAACTGCAATCATTTTCCAAAATTCCTGGCCATGACTGTAGCTATTTTAACTTTTTAAAACCTTTTTCTTTTTTTTTCTTTTTTTTTCCCCTTCTTTTTTTTTTTTTTAAAGCCTGTCATGTCTGGTAGATCTTGCAAGCAGAACTGTGATCTGAATGCGTTGTTGTGCCAAACATATTTGCTATTTCAAGATGAGCTCTATAGGTTCTCAATAGGCTCTTCTTGTTGATGTTTTAACCCTTTATTTTATTTATCTGAGTTATTTTTTCACATACAATGTAACAGCCAGAGCTGACAGGCTGAAGAAAAGGAAAATAAAGAAAAGAAAAAGGGAGAGAGAAAGGGAGCAAAAAAAGGAGAGAAAAAAAAAAAAGGGGAAAGAGCACAAGTCTATTAATCAGATAGTTCATCACTTTAACATATAAAAAAATACTATCAATACTTGCAAAAATAAATTTGTGTGTGAAAAACAAAACTAACAAAGCATGTTACGCACACCAACAATTTTGTTGAGTTGTGATTGAGTGGGTGTTTGTGTCTGTGTCATGGAACGTACTTACCAATGAGGGCAAAACGCTGCAGCTCCACCCATCAGAAGCTAGAGGCAGGTAGGGAAAGCCCCCGGAAACCCAGGCCACCAGCAGCCCACCAAGGGCCAGGAAGACCCATGGCTACTCAGTCCAAAGACAACCGCACACCCACCCCAGCAGACGGGAGAGGGTGGTCTCAGACGGAGCCCCCCCAGTCGAGGAGCAAGGGCTCCAGGGAACCCAAGGCGATGAGAAGCCAGTCCCCCCCCAGCGGCCAGCCCCCTGCACTGGCCGGCGGCAGGGCCCCCGGGCCCACGGCACCCAAGGACCGCCCGACCCTCCACAGAGCCCCCCCCCACGCCGAAGAAGCCAACGCAGCCCCGCACCGCACCCCCAAGGGGGGCAGGCCAGCACCCACGCCAGAACATCCAGCCCCACCCAGGAACCCTGAGGCACCCCCATCCCAGGGGGGTAGGGGGGAGGAGGCAACCAGCAAGGAGCGGCCAGGAGGCAAGGCACAAGGCCCAGACCCAGGTCCAGCCATACATACAAACACACCCACACACCCGTGTACACATTTATGCACAGATACTCATACATGCCCATACATACTTACCCACACACAGATATGCCATACATACACATTCACTCACCCACCCATACTCACGGAGACGGTGACAAATACACAAAGACACACATTCATCCATAGCTACCCACCCTCTGAAGACGGGGCAAGTGGAAACCACCCCAGGGCCAACAGCGACCCCAGGATACCACCATCCCGGTCCCCAAGGAACCACCCGACCCCTACCCTGGGCGAGGTGTAAGAAATCGGGGTGTAAGATGACCCATCCACCCCTCCTCCTCCCCAACTTGTAGGTCTATGTGTTAATGTTTGTGAGTGAATGAGGTGTATAGGGTGCAGTTAAAATTGAGGGGACAGTTATGCCACAAGCACCAACTGTTGGTCGTCAGTGCTTGCCCACACTGCCCCCCCAAAACCCTCCATGTCTAAAGTGCAAATAAAATTTGGGGACAGACAGTGACGAGGATCCGAGTGCACTGCAAAAACTGACAGTCTATCTAAGTCTAATAATCTTACATTGAGCCAAAAAGTATTTTTGATCTTGTTTTGAGAGTGATATACTAAGCAGGAGCTGAATGTGTAAGATTATAAAACTTGTTTTTAGAATATATTACTTTTATTTCTTACTTAGTTACTAAATCCTTAAACTAGTTACTTTACATGCATTTTAGGCTAAATTATATCACTGAGACACTGTTTGAGGTCACATTGTATATTTCACAACCATTTTTAGATGCGAAAGCTTATTTTAAGGCCTCTCAGTAATAAGTCGCTTAGGCTTTTGTTGGCCCATCATTAACACATTTATTTACAATATTTACAAAGCTGCAGTGTAACATTTTATGTAGTACGAATCCACAGCCACAACATAGGCAATAAATCACAGCACATCTTCCCCTGTTTCATTTCAACTTTTAAGTGCAATGACATCATCAAGGTTATATTTTGTCAGAACATACATACTGCATTTGAAACTGACTGGATAATATGATGTAGGATCAACTAGCTTTTCAGCATCTATAAACTCTGTTGCTTGGGCGAGATTAGGAACTACAATTTTATATGCTAAAAAATCTGTATTAAAGCCCACAGTCTCATAAAGCTGGTATTCAAAACAGTATAATGAACTGTCTACCACAAAAATGTTTTTAATAAGTCCAAAAACAGGAACTGTGTCACTCACACTGGTGATTATTAGAGACTTTTCACTTATGTACTTGTTCCCATTGAGAATAAGCCATTTTACTTTGACTCCATGTTGTATGCCACCTATCCCCAAAAAATCTCTTATCTTTGCTGCAATATACTCAGGATTTTTCACTTCAGAGACAGGACCCAATTCCTTCTCATGTACAAATATTGGATGCTCAGTGCCCAATTCATTTTGACAGCATTCAGAAAGCTGATTATGGTTCACAAGTGACTTACAGACATTTCTGAAGTTCAATTTAGATGCCCATTGTTTAAAAAAACAGTGCTTTGATTCGAATCTCATACACATGTGCCTTATCACAGGCCCCAGATGAAGAATCTGAGCAGGGAGATGCAACAGGTAATGTTGCTTAGGTATTATATTATTCTCAGGAAAAAGTTTCTTAAACTGTTTCAAATGCTGTTCAATCATATTCTTCAGTCTGAACACACTTTGTACAGATAAAATAGGGGCAAAGAGTATCTGAACAATCTTAATTAAGTCCAAAACAAACTGAACATATTCATTTTTCTCTATACTGTTGAGCAGAAAAGGCATGATCTTCAACAGTATCAGCATTTGCCCCGAGGACTGTTTCAGTTTATTGTCATTAGATGCCAAGGTAGTGACACTGATAGGGCAGGGTTTGTCACGTATGTCTACTGGTGACAAAGGAAAACTCTGCATGGCAGAATTGAACACATCCAACTCCATCTGTCCAGAGAGAACAAGGTGTTTTAGCACACACTTAATTTCCATGGGTGCAACACCCTCAAGAATGATGTGCATTATATCCTGTGGTGTTTGTTGAATGAGGTCAAAGGCTGGGAAATCAATCAGCTTGCTTCTTCTGTTTATACCATAGGTGGTTTTGAGAGATGATTTCAAGAAGTCTGTGCAAGCCTTTTCTATTTCACAGCACTGCTTAATATGTTTTTTCATTGTCCTTTTAGTAAAACTTAGTTCATTAAAATTAATTTGCATTTCATCAAAGGTACATTCACAATGCCTACACTTACTATATGCAAAACCAACTCCTTCCTTGAAACCAGCAAGCTCATGTTGGGCAAGTGTGTCACCACAGACCGAAACTACAGCACCAAATAAATCCATGCTACCACTCTGTGTTTGGATTTTGACACCATTATAGAGCAACTTTAAGTCTTCATTAATCCTTTGTAATACAAAATCAACACCACATTTGTCAATATCATCAGCTTTTGCTATAGCAAGGAGTCTGATTGCAGCAAGCTTTGACCTAAACTTGGGGTCTATGTTTCCTAAAGTATAATAAAACATGAATAATTTATTTACTGAAGCATGTGACCCAAGAGGATTGCATATCTCTATTTCATCAGCATACAAAATTATCTGTAAAGCAGAAGGTTCTTTTGAAAACAGTGGATGGGATTTATAAATGCTCCCATCAATAATGTCATACAAAAACCCATCTTTGTGGCAACTCTGAGGTGCGGTGTTGATCATGGCAAAAATCCTGGAATTGGACAACAACTGTTCAAGGCTCCTAATAAGGGGTATATAGTAAAAACTTCTGTTTTTGATGGCAATTACTCTTGACTGTCCTTTGTTAACTCTGCAAACCTTTTGAGACATAACTACCTCCTCTGGTATGACTGGGTTAAAAAGCCTCTGGATTGTGCTGTCCTGAATGTATGTGGAAGCCATCATGGAGAAAGGATCTTGAAAATTTTCCAGTTCTGCCAATACTGCCTCTTGTAGCTGCTCCATATTGTCTGAATGTCTTTGAAAGAGCGACTTCATGGTGTCCTTCATGGTACTGAGAAAAGCAGTTTGATACTGCTGGACTCCAGAGACAATACTGTTGACACCCCTCTGAAACAAAAACAACAAAGAAATATGAGCTATATACAGTTTGTTCAATATGAGACTAGCATTACACTTCTTAAGAACATTCTGAATAGGATTTCATACCAAAATGATCTCTGTCCAGTTCTTGCTCAGAATTCAAAAGTCAGAATTACACTTCTCTGGTGTGCAGACTTTCTTTTTGCTCTTGTTCCTGCACCCTTTTGACCTCTTTTCACACGTGCGTGTTCTCATTACTTAAAAACAACACTGTTCCCACTAAATGCAAATCTAAGTATTAACACTGTAATGCTTTTTTATATGTTTATGTTAAATATGTATCCATCTGGTGCTGGCCCGGCCCGTCTGTCAAATTTCAAAAAGTCAATGTGGCCCCAGAGCCAAAAAGTTTGTGTGTATCCTTGTCACAAAATATGACACTGTTGTAGCTCTGACAGTGGAATTATAAAATGGTCCATAGAATTAGAATTGTAAGTTTACATGCTTTCAAGACCTTTTCCCAGTCTTATTCAAGCACTTTTCAAACTCTATCAAGGACCAATTTTCAAGTCTTTATAAGCAAATTATGACTGTGGTAAAACGCATACTTAAATGCAGACACACATACATATATTCAATATATATTTTATTTCCCTAACACTTAGGTTTGTGCAATACCTGGGATAGGTGACATCTTTCCCGGACACTGATGGTAAATGCAGCTGCACATCTGACGAGATTTTCACTTGCTGTAGCAGCTCCTTCCTGTAGATATGTTGTGTTAATATACATTAAAAAAATAATATAAACACCTGAATGTTAACTGTTAAACATTTTCATTAGCAAACATTGCATCTTACCTGATTATCAGTATTTGGAGTCTGGAAATCCTCAAGCTCCGGACTTGACATTTCATTTGGAATGACAGGTATGTTGACCTCACTGTCGGTCCTTTGCATTCCTTGTGTTTTAGTGGCACAGTCAGAAAAAACTGGTATGTCAAAATGTTCACCTGCAGCATGTGATAAGTCAGATGATGCTGCTGTCATCCACTGGGTAGGAGGGTTCCCAGTCGCAAGATACAGAGCATGAATGCGTCTGATATGGTAGTAAAAAGAGTTAAAGACTCTGTATTCCTCTGTACAACCATCTATTCCGCATATGACTCGGAAGTTTGGACTGCGGCTATGTGTTTTGTTAATATGGCTTAAGAGAGACTTCAATGTTAAGGCAACAAAAACAAAGCAAATCATACACCTCCAACAGGCCATGTTAAACCGCCAAAAAGAAAAAACAGGGCAGCTAGCTGAATGCAGACAGTCTATTCTTAGCCTAATGAAAATCTTCACTCACGGCAAAATCAAGTCATGCTAGCACTACAACACACGTTCGTAAACCTCTATTAGAAATTTAAATGTAGCAGAAGAAAGTAGACAAAACGTTCAGTCTAAGAAGCAAGAGCAGAAACAAATACCTTACTGCTTCACATCACTTTTGAGCTGTTGTTGGCGGGCTCATACAGGCGCTGCAGGTCATTACCAAATATGGAGGGGGGTCGGTTACATCAAAACTCTCATTAAATCTAGTTTAAACTCTAGTTATTGTGATTCAGTAAGGGACCACAACAGGAGTAATAATTAAAATGTAATTTATAGTTATAATATCCCCCTATTATGACTGTTATTACTTTACAAGTTTTAGAAACATTATTATGGTCTGCACCTACTCCCCCCTGACTGCCCTCATGTGGTCACGTCTGTCCTGTAACCGTTTGAAGGGGAGCGAAGAAGCAGGCTTGGACTGGATTCTGCTGAGGTAAGGAGAACTTTTACAGCATTTGATTTAAAAATTTTGTACTACTGGGAAAACAGCAGCCTGGTCCAGCAATCAGTTTACCCATGGATGGACTATCAGTTCTCATAATACGTCCACAAGTTTTTTGCCACTGTAGCCTAAAAGCCAGCTAGCTAAGCTTGCTTAGCTAATATTAGCTAACAGGTTTGGTCCTGCAATTTACGTTACAATGCGATTTTTTTTTTTGTTTACCATGACTAACCAATGGTGTTAAAAGTTTGAATATAATTTTCCACATAAAATATGTACATGTTTGATGTAATTAGCAGGACATGCAGACAGACTTGGTACTAATGAACGTAGGAACAGCAGATGCAGATCAGAGGCAGGTGTGCATGTCTTAGCTGAGGGACCTATGCAGGCTGTGGAGGAAAATGCTGAGAGTTTAGTTTCTGCACTAGTTGAGGCTCCTGTCAATCACTCTGGGTCCACTGTATACAGAAGGAAAATACATGTGTTGTATTTGAAAAGTCCATAAGGTGTTGTACTGTTTGAATGGTCTGACATACTTCTGAGCATGATTTTTTGAGCCTTGGCTTAATGTCGTGTTTTTTTTCATGCCCTCAGATAAAGGCGCAATTAAAAGGAAGACACACGGAAATCATGAATGGACTAGATGATGTTACAGTATCAGTTCTAAATGGTATGTCAAGTTTAAGTGTCTTTAATAAAATAAAGTTGTCCATGCTGACATTGGTTTCAAATTTGAATTTTAACTATTTATGTAATCTCAAAACACCCAAATGTCAAAATTTTATTCTATTTATATTTATTTGTAGCTGGGAGATAAAACAGTAAGAGGACAATTTGGATTTTATTTGCCCTGTCAAGTTGAATACCATTAAATTTATAAGGTCCAAGTTTTTCAACTCTAAAAGGTTTATTACTATTTGACCTCTCTTTACAGCTGCCAACATAGATGAGGTTTTAATCCACACCCTCAGTCGTGATGATTTAAGAGATCTTTTTCCTGGTCCAGAAAACTTTCTCAGGAGGAAACAGTTGTGGGCTCATCTTCACAAAGAGGCAAGTTTTTGCTGCCTTTGATCTAAAAACGTGTAGTGCAGTTTTGTTTGTAACACCTACAACATTTATGTTTTGAATTATTTTCTTAGGAGGACTATTCCACCTTACCAGACAAAGCTGGCCCTGGTGAAGCAGGAACTAGGTCTTCACCTAAAGGAACACCTCCATCTCCCCAGACATCCACTCCTTTGGTAAAGAAAACCCCAGAGAAGACTCTACAGCTTCCCAGTCCTCCTGAATATGTGATCTATACAGATGGTGAGCTGGAACTAGCTCGGAAACACTATTTTGAGATGGCCTGCACTGGTAGAGAGGGAGAAGCTGCCATGTCCAAAGAGCTGAGATGCAGGCTGGTGAGAAACACTGTCACCAGCATGATTTCAATCTTGAGAGCAAGTCGACAAGGAGAGGAGTTACGATACCCGTCCAAGTACGATGTTACTGCCATGGCTAAGAAACTAGTGGAGTATTATCCCATGCTACAGGATAACGACTTACCTGCCAAATATGTATGTGATTAAATTTTTTTCACATTTATTTCAGACTTCTGAAATTATATACGTGATATTACGTTTCTTTTTTTCTTTCAACATCTTATTCACCATAGACGAGCATGTACAGTTATCTTCAGAAGAGGATCCTGAATATTAAGTCCCCTCGAAAGAGGCAGGGTCCCACACCAGAGAGGGGCCGTTCAAAAAAAAGGCGCCACATTGAGTTCTCACCAAGTGACCAGGGAGAAGATGATGATGCAGATTCAAGTGGCGGATCAACGATTCTTTTGCCACCAGTGAGCAGTTCTGATGGCGACAGTTCAGGTAATTGACAAATTCTAATTATGGCAATAATGATGGACGTGAAGGCTGGATGACTTTGATAGATTGGGATGTCTTGATATATTACACTTTAAATTTAAACTTGATTAGGTTTTGATCTGTTGTGACAGGATGTGATTTTTCAATATTCATGTATTTGACTTTCTGTAGAATAACCATCATAAATATATAACACACAATGTTAGGCTTGCTGGCTAAAACACATAGTATCATTTAGATTGATATGTTGGATCCAGTTACTGATTCTGTATTTTCCCCTTTAGTCAACATGGATAGTCTAGCAACACAGGCCAGGCATTACAAGACTCTGCAGGACCTGTATAAGAAGCCAAAACCCAACCGAGATGCTGTTTGCCAAATTCTTGACCTTGAGTTTCAATCAAGAAGAGCCTTCATTGACAGCGATGTTCTGAAAGAAGAAGATAGGCCAACAAAGATTCTAGAGGCATATCCATGTTTCAAGGAGCTTCACAATGTAAGTGACTTACTTTTCATCGTGGCTTTCTTATAAAGCAAGCACTGGTGCAGGTTTTAACATTTACTTGCACTATAGGTGATGGATGAGCTACGGCGGATCCTGGATAAGAACAACAACAAATTCATAACTGAAGTAAAGGCAAGATGGGAGGACTTCTGCTCCATGGTTCAGTTTTATGGTCTTTGGAAGAAGGTGTTAAAGCCACCGATGAACCAAAATAGAGGTTAGTCATTGTGCTATCTTTAATACATCATGTAGCTGTTTTCAGAGACATAAATATGTATAGGATTGTGTATGATAGTGCTGATTAAATAAAACTGGAACAACAGTACTGTTCATGGTGACACCTAATTTTCTGTGGTATCAAGATTAAGTTGCCAATCAAATTTAGATCATTTAGGATTGAACTAAACATTGATTTATTTTGTTCCAGTGGAATGCAACATCGCCCTGTTTAGGGCACTCCCTACACTCTTCCCCTCACCAACTGCGCCACCCAAGAAGCTGGGACATGCCAGTGAGGCATTGCTTCATGTCCTTCAGGTCAGAGTTTGTTCATATTGTTATCAGTTAATATATAGATACTTTATTGATCCCGAAGGAAAGTAGGCAATGTATGTCTGCAAGGGCTTTCACTGTACATTTTGGCAATTTATTTGGTCCTTTTTAAGCATCTCTGCTCCTAAAAATAATAGAATTTACATTTGAAAATTGATACTGAAATTTCTGCAGCACTATGTTGGTCAGAGGACAGCATGGCCTGCCAAAATACAAATACAGACCAATGTCTACAGGAAACACTAATAAATTGATTAAAAATAACTAATTAAACTAAAATTCATTAAAATCATAAAAATTCACAAAACAAACTGGAAGTAATAACAGATTTAAAACATTACAGGTGCAGTATCTCTGTCATTTCCCAAAGTATGTGGAGAATGACTACTAACAGTGACTAAGACACAAGTTAATCTTGTCATAATTATTTCATTGGCAGGCATATTTGACATTTTCTGTAGGGCATTTTTCAAACTAAAGAAACAAAATGATATGAAGATGAGCTGTACCACCTGTATTCTATGATTGTGATCATTCATATATATATATATACATATATACATAATAGTGTCTCAGTAGTTTGACTGCTCAGCTAGTTTTTTAATGTCTCTCTTCTCTGTTTTGTCCTTTTTTCTTTAGCCAACAGAAGATCCAGCCATCTACCTTCAGAGGAGATCTCTCTTCAGCCCTGTTTTGCTCTTTGATGGGTCCCACTGTATTATGGCAATTGGAACCACACCCATCACCACATTTGCTGAAGAAGACCTCCGTCAAGGTTTGCTGTATCTGATGGCATACTACTACACCTTGCATCTCACATATCCAAAGTGTGTGGCAACCCTTCTGTCTGTCATTCAGACTGAAGTGTTAAAGGACAGTATCCATGAGCGAGACACCACAAGCTCATACAAAAAAGCCATGGCAGAGTGGAAGGCTTTTATTCAGGAGTAGAGTTGTACAGGTACACGACTTTCATGTCTGTGTTGGAAAGTTTTAACCTAACATAAGAGCTGTAAAAAGACATTTAAATTCTTCATTTTTGTTTATCTAATACAAACACATCTTCTGTTCTTCAAATGTTCTGCTTTATAATGTGAGTTTCAGTAGCTTTAAATGTTGATTAGAGTTAATTAACTTTACCAGTTTTTAGTTGTAATTGAAAGTTACTATTAGTTCAATGACACCATGTATAATGTATAGCATTACTTGCATTACAATCTCAACATTACCATTTCTGTGTGGGTTTGTTTTGCACATTCATGTGTGCAATGCTGTATACTATTGTTGCTATTTGGAGAAGCAATTTAAATAAAGGCTGTTGTATATTGTACTGTGTTTTTGGATTCATTTAGTGTAAATGCTTTCTTATTTTAAGACAGAATATGTAGAATTAGCAATTCTTGAATTCAGAAGAACATCTGTTAGTTCCTCTTGTTTTAAGAGTTTTTCTCTCAAAGTGAGAAAGAAAAAAACACTGAAAGAAGCATTGGCAGGCTAGTTTTGAGTTTATTTGACTTGATAAAGCACTTGAAATGAGTGTTAAACAACTTGTTTTAAGTTATTTCTCACTTGTCTAAAGACTAGATATTTTGTCTTATTTCAAGAAATCTTATCAAGTGTAATTATCTCAATCCACTGGCAGAATATTTCACTTGATTATAGTCTGAATCTTTCCAAATTAAGTAGTTTTTTCCTTATATTTAGACAGGTAGTTTTTGCAGTGTGGGGCCACCTCAGCGGCCCCACCTCATCAACCTCTGAGTAACATGCCTGCCCCAAAGGTCCTATGTGTATCAGGTTGTAAGTGTGTATGTGTTGTGAGTTATAATGACTAAAGTGCAATTAAAACGGAGAGGCAAGTGGTGGTGCAGCTCTCCACGTGGCCTCTCCATCCTACATCTGTGAGTGATGTGTATTCTGTGTGTGTGTGTGTGTGTGTTTGTGTATGGGGAGGGGGAGGGGGAGGGGGGGGGTATATGACCAGGAAGAATCCTGGAAGAAGAGAGCCAGCTGTCCGCTGGCTCAATAGGCACCCCGACCTCCCACACCCCAGCACAGGGCAGGGGGAGGTGAGCCTGGTGACAGCATCCCGGAGCACTGCAGCACCCGAGGTTGGCGCCCTCGCCCCCACTGCAGAGGGCGGCCTGCTCCCCCTAGATGCCCATTCACTCAACAATAGACACAAACAAGCGACAGGACATACTGGCCTGGGCATGGAAATGCAGTGCCCAGTCCCCCCCAACCACCCCACTGTGGCTTATATTGTACAAGTTGTATTTGGGGTCTTTTAGTCATTTTGAATATATTTAAACATATTTCTGTCCATAAATTTTGATCCAGGTTGACAGAAAGATCACGCTCCCATTTTGCAATTGGGAGGGAAACTGAATCATCAGTTTTTATTAATAATTTATATAATTTTGATAACAATTTTGGGGTACAGAGGTTAAGAAATTCTGTTACCCAAGTAGGCATTTCTAGATTCAATTGATTAAGGTTAAATCTTCCCTGTAGGACGGACTTAAGTTGTTGATATTCCAGAAATCTACCGTTGCCAATTCTATATTTTGATATAAGTTCTTGGAACGTGATAAGATTTCCATCTTGGATAATATGTTCTAAGTTATTTATACCCTTATCACGCCATAACGGAAAATTCAGCATTTGCTTTTTCTGGCAAATATCTGGATTGTTCCAAATGGGTGTTAGTTTACAGGGGATGAGTGAAGACTTAGTTATTTTTAAAAATTCCCACCAGGCTGTCAGAGAGGTATTTATACTAAGGACTTTATAGCAGTTATGATGTTTAATACTGGAACTAATGAAAGGTAGATCTGAGATTTTTATTTTTCCACAAAAGCCTGTTCTAGATCCAGCCATGGGTTGTCTAATGAATTGAATTTGATCCACTTTGAAATATACTGCAATCTACTGCTTAAGAAATAGTAATAAAAGTTTGGTAATTCTAGACCTCCACTGTGTTTTGGCTTTTGTAAAGTTTTTAAGCTTATTCTTGACGGTTTGTTTTTCCATAAAAATTTTGAGATGTTTGAATCTAGTGACTTAAACCAAGGAAGTCAAGTCAAGTCAAGTCAAGTCAAGTTTATTTATAAAGCACATTTAAAACAACGACGTTGACCAAAGTGCTGTACAAGATCTGTAACCCCAAGGACTATATTAAATAAAAATAAAAATATATAAATAAATAAATAAAATAATAAAATAAAAATAAATAAATAAAAACATTAAGAACAATAAATAACATAAGAAAATTAAAAATTAAAACGTTTAAAACAAGTACCATAAAAATACCATAAAACAATCTAAAAGGAGGTAGCACTGCAGCCAAATGCCAAGGAAAAGAAATGTGTTTTTAATAGAGATTTAAATGTGTGTATCGTCTGAGCTGAGGAAGAGTAGGTTTATTAGGGATCAATGAAAATAGATAATTAATTTTTGGTAAAACCATCATTTTAATGGCAGCAACTCTCCCCATGAGTGATATAGGTAAACTGTTCCAACGTGTGAGATCATCCTCTATTGTTTTTAATAAGGGGATATGATTTAATCGTACCAAGTCTGAGAGCCTGGCGGAAAAATTTATGCCTAAATATCTAATATTTCCTGACTTTAGTGGGGTCCTAGAGGTTCTCTGGAAATTACAATTCAGAGGCAAAACTGTTGATTTACTCCAATTGATAGAGTAATCAGATATAGATGAGAACTTATCTATCAGTGTGATAGTCTTCAAAAGAGAGCCTTGTGAATTCCCAAGGAAAAGTAATACATCATCAGCATAAAGGCTAAGTTTATGGTCCATATTTTCAGTTTGAATCCCTTTAATATTTACATTTTGACGGATTGCTGCTGCTAGCGGCTCAATAAAAATTACAAAAAGAGAGGGAGAGAGTGGGCAGCCCTGCCTGGTGCCCCTCTGCAGACTGAAACTTTGTGAAATGAGATCATTTGTCCTAACACATGCATTCGGAGAGCTGTGTAGTGTTCTGATCCAGTTTATAAAGGATGAACCGAATCCAAATTTTTGTAGAACTGCTAGTAAGAATTTCCAATTTACCCGATCAAATGCCTTTTCTGCATCTAAAGACACGATTGTCGTCTCTAATTTGTTAATAGAACAATAGTCTATTATATTTATCAGTCGACGTGTATTATTGGCTGAGTGCCGAC